>NC_141084.1:39085503-39560503 GCF_041138505.1 Cibotium barometz
GATCCGTTATCGAAAGGGATCCATGAATAGTGTCGCAGATGCGCTTAGTTGGATTAGAGAGGTGAATACTTTGTCATTCACCGAGATTTCTACTGACTTATTTCAGTCATTGAGAGGGCTTTGTAGGACTGATAGTTATTTTGGTCCATATTGGCAGAAGATCCAAGACGGGAGCTCATTGATTGACCAAGACTAAGTGACTGAGCAGCCTACCATTCAGGCTGCAGGAGGCCAGTGGATGATTCGGAATGGTTTACTATTCCGTAATGACAAAACTTATGTACCACAGATCCCGAACATTAGGAGTGTCACAACGCCCCTTCTGCTAGACACCCTGGGATACACATGACATTAGCTTTAGTGAAACACACTTTTTACTGGCCAAAGATGAAAGGTATGTAGAAGATTACGTCCTCAAGTGTCAGGTTTGTCAAGCAAATAAAGCTAAACGCTTTAGACAGACTAGGATGTTGCATCCTTCGCAAATCTCGGGTAATAAATGGAAAAATATTTCTATGGATTTTATTACTGGATTGCCAAGAACACGTCAAGGCTACGATTCTATTTGGGTTGTGGGAGATCGCTTGACAAAAATGGCTAGATTTTTACCGACACGGAAGACCATTACAGCTACGCAATTAGCAAGGCAGTTTATCGAGCAATTGTTAGACTGTACGGGTTACTGCAAGATATAGTCAGTGTGATAGGGACTCCAAGTTTACAAGTGACTTTTGGAGGCTTGTTTTTGAGAAGTTGGAAACAACTTTGAATTTGAGTTCCTCAGATCATCCTCAATCTGATGGCTAAACTGAAAGAGTGAATCAAATTTTGGAGGATATGCTTCGAGCATGTCTCCAAAAGACAAAGTTCATGGGAGGATTATCTTTCTATGTTAGAATTTGCATATAATAGTACTAAGCATACGAGTACAGGTTTTAGTCCTTTTATGCTTATGTACGGTTTTCAACCTAAATCCCCTGTTACCATAAGATTTTCAGGACTTCAGCATGATGCAGCACGTAACTTTTTGCAAGATATGCAAGAAATGTTACAAGTTACGAAGGAATCTGTGATCGCTCCCTACAGGAGGCCTACAGATCGGAAGACAATATATACATATTTAGAACACTTAATTTAACTATTATTAAACAATGAAAATAACATCAGCAACACAAATACTGAAAGTACAAATGAAACCAGCACTGGGGCCAGAAAGGGCCGGCCCCCCCTCAATACTTTTTGTATTTCTTGGAGTACTTATATTTGTATAAGTGTCACGGGCCTGACAGGCTAGATTTCTCCACAAGGGAGTGAAAACAACCAAATAAAACTGGTTCAAGTCGATACAGAGGTGTTGGTCGCCTTTCACTGGTCTTCCGGAACCGTGCACCAACAGGCACACTCGTACTAACGCGGAGGGAACGTGGCCTGGTTCTCCCCAATGAGCTTTGCTCCCAAATTTCCTGGTGAGTCTAACCTTCACTGGCTCTCAGAAGCTCTGAGAGCACGGTTAACAACACCACACAGGGAAATATACTAGCCACACTAGGAAGAATTTCCTGAACATGGTCAGCATATACATGCCATACTCCTACACTACACAACTTAAAGCATTTTCTGAATTTAAATTAGCAAATTTCAGATTTATACAAATGAGAAAAAGAATATGAGAGCACTTGGTATGGTGAGTACAATCCAGATACAACTGGTACAATTCGTAGCAGGTACAATCAAGCACATTAGGTACTTACTTCACACATGTGCAGGTACAACCAGCCAGGAGGTACACGTGGGCAGCCAACAGGTTCACATGGGCAGCCAACAGGTACACATGGGCAGCTAGTAGGTACACAAGGGCAGCCAGGTACAAGCGTGGGCAGCAAGGCTGTGTGGCGGGTACTGCAGGGCTGGTACAGGCGTGGATAGCAGGGCTGTATGGCAGGTACAACAGGCTGGTACAAGCGGGTACAGCAGGTACTAAAGTGGACAGCAGGCAAGTACAGCAGCCAAGCGATGGATAGAAGAAGCTGCAGGCGATGGAGAGAGAGAAACCACCAACCCACCACACGTGAATTCCCCAAAAATGTTTCATGCAAAAGCCTTATCAAAGGTTATAAAACCTTAGGTCCAATTTAATACTATGGGCACCATCAAAAGAAAATGTCCATCCCTTCTTTTAAATGTGTGTGAACACATTAGCTTATAAACATTAAAGTTAACCATAGCTTATGGATTTTACATTTTAAAAGGGGCAAAATGACAATACTTACCACCTGTTCACACGCCACAACACCAAGTCACCAAACAACATTCCACGGTACACTGGGGGCGTCCCTGTCCAGTGTACGGGCACGGCATAACAGGCAGACACGCAAACAAGTCATGCAAAAACAAATTTATGCATGCAGGCATAAATGCATGTACACAAATAGTGGACGAAATCTCCCTTTCATGAAACTTGTACAAGAGGTTCCTGTCGGACACAAAACTGGCGCGACAAATATAAATAAATATGTCCGGTCTTCCTATATGGAGTGACAGTCCCATAGGTAAGACACCATCCTGGCCATACACCGGTGGCACCAACAGGCTCCCGTCCATACAACACGAAGCAAATCACACGGGTGACACGAAACTGGTTCCCGTCCATGTGACGCAGCACTGGTCGCACACACGGGCGGCACTGATCTGGCTCCCGTCCATGTGACACCATAAAACTGGCCCTTTCACATGGGACACTAGCCTGGCCCCATGTGAACATGGCACAAATCTGGCCGCTCTATGGAGTGACAGTCCCATAGAAGTGGCTCTAGAAATGGAGATAAACCAAACGGTGACAGAGTCTATTAGAAGTGCTCAAGACAAAGACAGATTTTATTCTAATAGACATCGTTCACCCACAGAGTTCTCGGAAGGAACGATGGTGTATTTGTGAGTTCCGAAAGATTCCGAGACTTTACGGACAGGTCGATCTCCGAAATTATCTCCTAGATACTCTGGACCATTTCGGATTACACGACGGATTGGTTCAATAGCATATGAACTAGATTTGCCTTCTCATGTGAAAGTTCATCCCATATTTCATGTTAGTAGACTTAAGGAAGTACTGGGAGGAGCAGACCAATTAGTAACTCCTCAAGAAATCATAGATGTCGAGGATATGACATTTGTTCCACACGAACCGGAAAAGATCCTTGGATTTCGTGAAAGACGATTGTGAAATACTCTTCTCACAGAATACAAGATCAAGTGGAAGCATCGTGTTGACGAGGACGCGACATGGGAGACATTGACTACCCTTCAAAGGGATTACCCTGGGTTTTTACTGAGCTCAGGAGGGAGCTCTTAGAGGAAGGGGAGTATGTCATGTGCACAGAGTGTATCTACTGTGTGCTACACGCACACAAGACTACCTTCGAGGCTTGGGGAAGCTTGGAGCTAGGTAGGCTGATTGGCGAGCTGGACTAGGGATAGACTAACGGGTGGGCACCCAAGTATGGATGGGCGGCGTCCAAGTGTGGACGCCCGGTGACCGGCCAAGAGCCTATAAAAGGGTGGCCAACGTTAGTCAATAGTCATAGAGACTCGCGTGTCTTTGTGAGAGCTCTATGGTCAGGAGTCTGGATCTAGTGCAAACGTGCACCTGCTTTATGCAGCCGAGGCCGGCAGCAATCTTGAGGCCCGCGAGGGTAGCTCCGGCGGTATGGGATGTCACAGGGTAAAGACTGGTCGGTACGTCTTGCTAGTTAGCTCACCTCGTGGCTCAGTGGGGATAGCCAAGACTTGTGGGTTGTATCCACGGCTATCAAGGTTGGGAGGTGAGTCAGGCCTGCACCCCCTTCACGTTGCTTGGCTTTGTTTTGTAGGTTTCGAGTCCTGTATCAGGAGAGTTCTACGAGGAGATCCTTGGGGATTTGACAGCGGTGGCCTGTCTATTAGATGGATGTTAAATCTGCGTTCCTTAATGGTGACTTGCAAGAGGAGGTGTATGTTGAGCAGCCTCCAGGCTTTGAGATTCCAGGATCAAAGGGGATGGTTTACAGGTTGCGGAAGGCCTTGTATGGTCTTAAACAAGCTCCCCAGGCTTGGAATCAAAAGATTGATTCTTTTTTTCTACAAGTTGGATTTTAGAGATCGGTTGCAAATCCCAACCTATATCTCTTTCGGGAACGCGGCATGATCACGTTGATCATCCTTTCTGTGGATGACCTCAATGACGAAGGCTGCCTTGTCAAAGGAGTTTGAGATGACCGATTTAGACTTACTCCATTTCTTCTTGGGATTGGAGATCTAGACCCAGAGGGGGTTTTTTGTCTCTCGGCAGTGGTATGTTCATGAGTTGCTTGAGGCCTTTGGGATGGAGAACTGCAAGCCTATCACGTCGCCGATGGACCCAAACGCAAAGCTTACAGTGAATGATCCTTGTGAGCCAGTTGATGCCTCTCTGTACCAGAAGCTGGTTGGTTCATTGATCTAGTTGCTGAACACCCGATTGGACTTGAGCTTTCCTGTGGGGCTGTTGAGCTCATTCATGGAGACGCTGTTGAAGTCTCATTGGGACGCAAGATTGCAGATCTTGCGGTATCTGCAGGGTACGAAGGATCTTGGACTCTTCTATACCGCTAGAGGTGACACGAAGGAACGAGTTGGACTCCAAGGATGGAGTGACTCAGATTGGGGAGGAGATCCAGACACAAGGAGATCCACATCAGGCTACACTTTTTCCCTTGGCTCGAGAGCAGTTTCATGGAGCAGCAAGAGGCAACCAACTATTGCCTTGTCGTCGACATAGGCAAAGTACCGAGCTGCTTGTGGTGCTGCTTGCGTGCTTGGTGAGATTGGGTTTCCACAGGAGGAACCCACGGTCGTCCGGTGCGATAACCAAAGCTGTATCACTATTGCTTGGAACCCAGTCTTCCATGCCCGTGTGAGGGCAAAAGAGACCAAAAGACCAAATATATGAAAGATCAGAGTAAAACACACAACATGCAATGGTGATGTGTATATAAAAGATGAAGTCCAGTACAAGAGCTGTATGTGAGACTCTGCTATCCCAAAAATGCAGACGTCAATCCAGAAGTACACCTGATGTGAGCGCCTAGAAGTAAGCACTGATGTAGACGCTTTATTGGGCTAATCACTGCTTGATGAAAAACGCAGAACTGAGCTTCGTAGGCAGCCATTTCATAAGCTTTGTAGGCGACCTGTTTCAGTGCAGCAGAAGGAGGCGAAACACCCTGTGTGGTGCTGTCCGTATTCTGTCCAGTAGGAGGGGGCGAAAATAGTGTGTGCTGGTGTTTTGTAGGCGACCTGTTTCAGTCCGGCAGGAGGAGGCGAAACAGTGTTGCTAGCATTTTGTAGGCGACCTGTTTGAGTCCTGCAGAAGGAGGTGGCGATAAAACGCAGAGGAGAAAAACGCACACTGAGAGGAAAAACAACAAGGCCCTTTTTGGGCTGGGTTAAATACACGTTTTGGGTATATTTTCACACCCCCTCTCAGACCCAAAAGGACTCATGAGAGAAGATGAGGGGAAAAAACAGATTTGGTTGTCGAAGATGAGGATTTATGTGATTGACCAGAGTATAGGCATCTGGGATTGAGAGGTACTAGAAGAATGCCACAATGCAAGAGGTTTTCACATGAATGAATGACCATTTTTGGGTTTTCATTCATACATGCGTCCCAAACACAAAAAACAAAATGCTGTGCATAGGATGCAGGATGGAAAAAAATGCAATGCGGTGGGTTTTCACAGGACTCAGGAGCCGCGCCCTCATGGGGTTTTCACTGACTCGTGCCCGATACAAAAATGGTAAAAAAATGAAGGGAGAGGAAGATCCCCCTCTCAATGTGCGGAGGGTGATGGTGGTGGACCAATGCCAATCCGATTGCGAAGACGCTCGAATGGGGCGGTTGACAAACTTCGTAAGGATGTCTGCTTGGTTGTCTGCCGTGGAAATGCACTGGAGTCGGATGGTACCAAGCTCAACCTGTTCCCTCATAAAGTGTAAATGGACACCCACATGCTTGGTACGGTTAGAAAAAATAGGGTTTCCAGCAAGGGCAATCGCACTCTGACTGTCGAGACGAAGATGGTAGAGGTGGTGTCCATGGAGACGCGCATGTCGGAAAGAAGTTGACGCATAACCTCAGTGGTGGCGTCATAGAGGGCCCGGTATTCGGCCTCTGGTGAAGAACTTGCAACGGTGTCCTGCTTTTTGCTAGACCAAGAGAAAGAGGCAGATCTGAGGGAGAACAAATAACCACCATGAGAATGTCGGAAATTGAGATCACCAGCCGGTCGAAGTCCGTGTAACCATGCAAGGTGATCCCGCGACTGTAGTGAAGTCCATACAAATAGGTACCTGCTAGATAGCAAACAACCCTCATTGCTGAACTCCAATGTGGCTCCTTGGGAGCATTGAAATACTGACTTAAAATGGATGTGCAATAGGAGATATTAGGACGAGAATTTGTGAGCCAAACAAGTTTCCCAACCACTTGTCGGTAGGCTTGCTCTTCATGTGGAGGTGAGTCCACTTCCTTTGACAGTTTAACGGTGGGATCCAATGGAGTGGCCACGGGGATAGCACCATCACGAAAATAGGAAGTAATGAGTTGGAGACTATATTTCTGTTGAGACGCGAAAATACCATCAAGATGTTGGATCACCTCCATGCCAAGGAAATATGAGAGAAGACCGAGATCAATCATCTCAAAAGTTTGTCTGAGCTGTGCCATGATATCAACCATTTTGGCTTGATGGGAACCTGAAATAATTAGGTCATCGACATACAGTACAAGGTAGCAAACCATCACCTGATCAGTTTGAATAAGAGATTGGGGTCACAGTGTGATAGGTGAAAAGCTTGGCTGTGAAGAAATTTGTCGATGCAATGATACCACGCCCGGGGTGCTTGCTTAAGCCCATAAAGAGCTTTATGTAAGCGAAAGACTTTATCCTCAAGACCAAGGAGAGGGAAACCCGAAGGTTGGTCAACGTAGACCTCCTCGTTAAGAATGCCATTTAAAAAGGCACTCTTAACATCCATCTCTGATAGATTGGCCATTTATGGTGGGCAGCCAGATTGAGTAAAAGACGGATTGTGGTCATTCGAGCAGTGGGTGCAAAAGTCTCGTCGAAATCAATGCCTTCGTTTTGGCGAAAGCCTTGCACAACAAGCCGGGCTTTGTATTTGTCCAAGGTACCATCGGCTTTAAATTTGGTGCGGATGATCCATTTGGTTCCAATGACCTTCTTATGACGAGGGCGATCCACAAGGAACCACGTGCCATTACGGTCAATGCTTTCGAGTTCGAGTTCCATGGCCTGTTTTCAGGATGGAATTTTAATAGCATCTTTCCACGATGTTGGCTCATCATGTGCCACATAGTCTGCGGAAAAAACAGAGGCAAATGAGGCATGAGGAGCGAGTCTGGTGGATCAACGAGGACCGTCCAAAGGGATACCAAAGGGAAGTATGCCAGAATCACGCATGGTTTGTTGATACTAGCGAGGTAAAGGGTCCCGGGGTGGTTGTCAAGAGGAGGAAGCCCCCTCAAGAGGTGAAGTTGTAGGTAACTGATGGGGTTCGTTTGGCAGAGTCTAAGATTCTTGTTCAGTTGGTATGGGCAGAAGAAGGCGAAGTCTCGCTCATCAAAGACAACGTCTTTACGAACGAAAACTTTGTTTGATCATGGATCAAAAACTTTATAAGCCTTTGATTCAGAAGAGTAACCCACAAAAATGAGCAACTCACTCCTTGGCTCAAGCTTGCCCCTTGTATCATTCGGAGTGGGGAATAGCAACCGTGGGGCAACGGTTCAGAAGATACACCGCAATATTGATCGATTATGACCAAAGGCCCTCAGCTGCAAAAAGCATGGAGCGTGCCATATCCATGACTATTCAGTTCTTACGCTCAACCACTCCATTCTATGAGAGAGAGTTGGTGGAGGTGATTTGGCGTTGAATGCCATGATCTTGTAAGAACTGAGAAAATTGATGGGAGATAAATTCACCACCACTATCACTACAAGATCCCAATTGAGACGCCCATTTGATTGGTGACTAACCGAACCCATGTGGAAAAGTATTGGAAAGCGTCAGATTTATGCTTTAGGAAATATACCCACATGTATCTTGAATAATCATCAACAATCAGCATGTAGCATAGAGATCCATTCAAGGAAGGGGTTGGGGATTGGCCACTCAAGTCGAAATGAATCAACCTAAAGATTCCGGAAGCCCGATGAGTAGCATGTTGTGGGAATGGGGAGCGATGTTGTTTACCCAGTTGACAGGGTTGACAGACATCCTTTGTCAGTTTGAGGCTAGGTATACCTACAACTAACTTGTCTCGAGATAGCTCATAGAGAGTGGAATAGGGTAGATGACCATAGCGAAAGTGCCAGTCATTCAATATCGGAGGGAGCTTGGGTCACATAGGCCCGAACCCGATGAAACTCTGAGCCAACAGAAGATGGCTCAGTTAGAAAAGTGGACATCCGGTACAAACCATTCTTCGAAGCTTGTCCTCTGGCAACAACAAGACCAGTAGTTTCATTAATTACCTCAACAACTCTTTTGTTGAAGTAAACACCACGATCGAGTTAGGTAAGCTGGGATACAAAAAGAAGGTTGAGACCTAAATTAGGGACAAGATAGACATTGTCCAAGGTAGCCTGATTGGGGCAAGTGTAGGTGTCAAATAAGACAGTGCCAATGGATTTTATGGGCATCATTGTGTTGCTGACACATTGAACTTCTCCCTTAACGGGACGCTGAGAAATGAAAATGTTAGCATTGCGTGCCATATGGTGAGTAGCGCCACTGTCAACTACCCAAGTGACAAGATGACCACAGGGAAGAGTTGGATGGGCCTCAATAATGGGCACAGAGGGATTATCAGGTAACTGACAAATCTGAATGAGGGCAGAGGCCTTTCCCTACGGATGACCTTGTTTAGGCCTTCGTTTCTTCTTTTTTGTGGAGTGGTGGCTAGAATCAATCTTAAGTGTGACCTGAGCAATATTGGCCAAGAAGCCAAGATGAGGTGTAAGGGAAGACCAGTTTGACATCTCTTCAAGAGTGGTGAAAGAAACTGACTGGGAAGGTGGGGCGTGAGCAACCTGACTATTAGCTCGCCACTGGGAGGAACGCGGCCAAGTAGAACCATTTCCTTGTTGTTGGGTCCTTGGAGGGGAGCTTGGTAGAGTAGGTGTTGGATTGTTACCCCCTCTGGATCGCCAATTTGGGGCATTACTAGCACCTTGGTTGTTTTGGCAGGTGGATGTAGTGGGGTTGGAGTTGTTGCCTCTATTTTCCTTGGGTTTAAAAACACACTCATCATCAACATGTCCAAGTATTTGGCAAGAAGTGCAAAATCTATTCTTTTTGGAAATATTTTGCCAGTAAGAAATGGGTGTGAAGGCAAGATTTTTGGAATCGGTGTTGTTGTCGGAAGATTTGCCTTGATTTCCTAAGTTGCTGTTCCCTTTCCCTTGCTGTCCTTTTTGAGTAGTAGTTGTATTGAACACAAGGGCCCCCTCTTGAGTGGAGGGTTGGGATGAAATTGGTCATGCAACCGAGCGAAACGCAAAAGTTGGCATTCACACTCATATAGGTTAGGCATAGGCTCTAAACTAATGGTCTGTGTGACAAAAGTAAAGAAGCTAGGTGGCAACTTGTTTAGTAGAGTGATACCCTGATCTTCCTGGGACTTGGCAGAAAATTTGGATTTGATGCTCAAGATCAATGCGACGTGTACAATCACATGCGGCATATCTCTCTGCAAGGTGTGCCCATCTGTCAGAGACATAGGGGAACTGCTGGAGTTGTGAATGGAACTCGGACAAGAGGCCTGAGCTCCACTATAGCAGTGGCATTTCTAGCTTCCCAATGGCTGATGACTTCAGGAGGTACTAGAGAAGGGTGGGGTTTTGGTTCAAGGCCATTTACTAGGTTCCAGGAACCTTGGGAAGTGAAAACTTGTTCCATAAGATTAGCCCAGGTTGTATAATTAGACCCGTTAAACCAAGTCTTTTCTATGAAAGCATTTCTGGACATAGAAACATGAAAGGAAGATGGTGGTGGAGTCCAGGAAGGCGGGTGTCCATATCCAGAGTGTAAGTGTTGAGGAGAGAAACCAAGCAGTCCACCAAGACCAGGCATGGATGACGGCCCTGTCGAGGGTGCTCCATAAGATGGAATCAAGTTTTGGGTACTCAGCATAGGTGGAATACCATGTTGAGGTACAAAACCGGGAGAGGGCACATAATTGAGAAAACACCAGTGCTAGAGATGGGTTGGTAAACCACCTGATACCTTGGAATGCTGGGTGGGACCGCAGTGCCAGAGGGCGTAGTGTTAAAAGATAACTAGGATGGGTAGAAACCATACGCAGGACCCAAAAGAGGTGCAGCAGTGATGACTACATGCCAACACTGGTAGGAAGAGGTATGGGTTGGGAGGGAGGGTTTTATGTTTGAATTTGGGCAATATTCCATAACACATTAGGAGTAGGAACAGAAAGTGAACCAGAGGAGAAAACAATGTTACCTCCTTGAACACCAGAAGTCAGAGAGTGAATTATACTCCTAGACCCTCCTCTATTTGGGTTCACAAAATGCCAGGGATCGAGGGTAGTTGATGGTACCGTTTGTTGAACCTGTGCCACAGAACAAGATACCCATGTAGAGTTAGGAACATACGTACTAATAGGCACATACGAACCTGACACGGTCACCGACAGGGATGATGATGATCTCCAAACGATCGAGGAGATACGTGTCCTTCCTGAGAAAAAGTCCCATACCGAAGTCCAGTTTGTCGGCTAGAATGAGAAGCAGAGCTCTCCAGTTGAGGGTGAATACCTAGGTCCAATACTGGCACACTGGCTGTGGGCATGTATCCTCCTCTGGAAGTAACAGCTGATAAGCTCAAAGAAGAAAAACCAGATGCCAAGGGTGTAGAGGGTGAGTGGGTAAGAGTAGGCTGGTCGTCTCCCAATGAAAGACCTCGAACAGGGCTCTCCAGTGAATGAGGAGTTCCATCCTCCGTGTGATCTATATCAGAATAAGGGGAGTCAGTATCTGGTATGAAGAGCTGATCCTCCGGAATCGAGGGTAGACGATCCATGGTGTGTTCTTTCGAGGTCTTCAATCCCTTTGCTCACAATTGCTCTGATACCATGTGAGGGCAAAAGAGACCAAAAGACCAAATATATGAAAGATCAGAGTAAAACACACAGCATGCAATGGTGATGTGTATATAAAAGACGATGTCCAGTACAAGAGCTCTATGTGAGACTCTAAATAAGCAGAGAAGGCTGCTATCCCAAAAATGCAGACGTCAATCCAAAAGTACACCTGATGTGAGCGCCCAATAGTAAGCACTGATGTAGGCGCTTTATTGGGCTAATCACTGCTTGATGAAAAACACAGAACTGAGCTTCGTAGGCAACCAGTTCATAAGCTTTGTAGGCAACCTGTTTCAGTCCAGCAGGAGGCAAAACACCCTGTGTGGTGCTATCCGTACTCTGTCCAATAGGAGGCGGCGAAAACAGTGTGCTAGCGTTTTGTAGGCGACCTGTTTCAGTCCAGCAGAAGGAGGCGAAACAGTGTTGCTGGCGTTTTGTAGGCGACCTGTTTCAGTCTAGCAGAAGGAGGTAGCGATAAAACGCAGAGGAGGAAAAAGGCACACTGAGGTGCAGGGCGCCAACTCCACGTGGATTAATGATGCGTGAGGATTAAGGGGGGAGCTGTTAGAAGTCATCTCCTGTCTAGATTTATACACCAGGGCCTTTGTTGTGGGTGTGCCCGCCCTTATGAGGTGTTTTATCATTTTTCCCCACACTCCGTATTTTTCCCATTTTTTCTGTGGCTTGGGAGGCAGTCTAGTAGTGGCAGGTGGACCCAGAGCCTGGCCGACTGCATCTGTGACATGGCCGACTACACTGTATGAGTCGTGGGACTCCTCTGCCTGCTGGCCGACCTATTGTGATGCTGGCCGACTGTATTTATCAGTCGTGGAGGATTTCTGTGTCCAGTCGACTGCCCTACAGCAGGCCAACTGCTGATGTGGGGGCATATATATAGGCCCCCAGCCCCATACCACTCTTTGTATCATATTCGGGATCTTCTTGTGTATATCAGAGCAGAGTTACACGCCTACATCTCTCTCTCTCTCTTGTGCTGTTTTTCTGCCTGCGTTTTTGCTCCTGTGTTCCCAGATCTGGTCATCATCTCCGCTACGTATTCTGACATGGTATCAGAGCCCTAGGCTCTAGATAGGTCTTGGGATTTGTGTGAGCAAGAGGGGGACTGTTTTGTGGCTGATTGGTGGACTGTTTTGGGCTGATCGGGAAGAGGAGAAGCAAAAGGAAGGCGAGCTGATTTGCTGGACAGCCACTTGCAGGTATCAGTTCTTCTTTGTTCCCGCCCACCCACCCTTTTCAGAGTACATCCCTGCTATGGCAGATCTGTTTGAGATGGCCGAGAGACATGTGAAGATTCCAACACTCCCCACGTTCCCGGTGGACCGTCAGTTGGACGGGAGCAACTACGGCATATGGAAGGTGATGATGGAATCCGTTCTGGAGTCCTACGACCTCGCCGATTTCGTTGTTGTTGGTGTTCCACGGCCGGAAGTAGAGGAAGGGGAGTTACCGTCAACCCGAAAGGACCGGGAGGCCCAGACACAGATGTGGGATCGTGTCAACGCCAGGGTCCGTTCGTTTATTTTCCTCAACTGCACACCGCAGGTAATCAATCATGTAAAGCATATGACGCTGGCCAGAGGTATATGGCAGCATTTGGCCTCACTTTACAACAGGGTATCGCCCATGAAGAGGATTTCCTTGGAAGTACAAATGCGGGTTATCAGCCCTGCAAAGTCGGCAACGATGCCGGAGCATATTAACAAGCTGCAGGCTCTTCAGCAGGAAGTTCTTCAGGCTGGGAAGGAGATATCGTCAGAGGACATGGCCATAATGTTGCTGTCACACTTGCCCTCTTCGTAGTCAGCATTTTACTCCTCTTTGATTACCAGTGGCAGGCTCAGCACCATCACGTGGGAGGAGCTTGTACCCATGGTCCTGGACCAGGAGGAACGATTCACGAACCCTCCTCAGGGTGGAGGTTCGGAGGCCTTAACTGGCCAACGGTCGAAAGGCCGTAACTCGGGCAAAGGGAAGGCTTCATCGGAGAAGTCTTCTGAGAAGAAGTCCAACGCTGACCGCGAGAAACTGAAGGCAGAGAGGACCTGTAATGATTGTGGCGAGAAAGGCCACTGCTGGAGGCAGTGTCCCAAACGGAAGACCGAGAAGGGTGAAGACTCCTCAGCAGCAATCATGAAGACTCCGGCTTTTGTGCACCTGGAGGTGATGGGCACCGATGTTTCATTTTCTTCAGGCAGGGTGGAGATTGGAGGACTCTCCGCAACAGATACTCAGGAGTGGATTCTCGATAGTGGTGCTTCCAGGCACATGACTCCTTCCCGTTCCGGTTTACAGGATCTCTGCAAGCTTTCTAGTCATATTCTTACTCGGGATACGTCCACTATCCCAGTTCACAGTGAGGGTAGGATGGAGATAGTTCCCAATGGCACAGGAGGGAAGCATTCCTCCCAGGTGTTGTATGTTCCGGCACTTGGTTTTCATCTGTTGTCAGTGCATCAGGTTTGCAAGACTGGCGTACGGGTGGAGTTTGATGAGCATTTTGTTGCTCTCCGAGACAAAGCAACAGGCCAAGTGGTTTGGGAAGGTGGAGTGGAGAATGGAGTTTACAAGCTTTCAGCACTCTCTCCCCCAGGTCCTCAGGTTTGTGATGAGTGGCAGTCTGGTAATGGCCACTCAAATGTGGATACGCTGCAGGTGCAGGCTTTCCGAGACCAAATGGTGGATACCTTGCCAGTAGATGGCAGCAGTTGGCAGGAACTTTCCAGTACTGATGCTGGTGGTTCTTGTGTTCGTGAGTCAGAGGAAACTGAACATGTCACTTATGCTCTGATGTCTCGTAGAATTCGGGACATAGAACTTCCAGTAGTTGAGGATGTTCTTTCCACGGGGACCTTTCGGAAAGTCAGGCAAGTGGCAGGTGCTTACTTGCAAAAGGAGGTGGTTTCTCCAGGCTTTGTGGTTCCAGATTCAGAGGGGGTGGTTGACAAGTTTCATCAGGTTTCCAGGACTTGTTTGTGCACCGTTACAGGTGTTGATCCTTGTGAATCAGCAGTGTGATGTCTTTGTGACTCAGAAGCTGTATGGTTCATTGATCTGGTTGATGGACACCACATTGGACGGGAGCTTTCTGATGAGGCAGTTGAGCTCATGGTTGCGGATGACTCTTTGGGGGGCAGGATTGCGTTTCCTGTGGTTTCTGCGGCATGCAAAGGATCAGGGACTCTTGTACACAGGAGGGGATTGTTGGATGGAGTCCGACTCCACGGTTGGAGTGACTCAGTTTGGGGAGGAGCTACTTCAGGCCCAGGAGCAGTTTTACGGAGCAGCTAGAGACAGTCATCTTTTGCCTTGTCGAGAACAGAGGAAGAGTACCAGGCTGTTTGTGATGCTGTTTGTGAGGTGGTGAGGATGCAGAGGTTGCATAGCAGGTTTGGGCTTCCCCTGGAGGAACCCATGGTCATCCAGAGGCACTTTGTTCGTGAACAGATCGTTGCTAATGACATCTTGCTGGAGTTCTGTTCGACGGACAGTACGGTGGACCTCTTCACGAAGTCGCTATCTCAGGATTTGCTCAGGCGGCACCCCAGCTCCCAGTGGTTGGTTTCACAACCAGGAGCTGAGAGGGGGTGTTAGAAGTCATCACCTGTCTAGATTTATACACCAGGGCCTTTGTTGTGGGTGTGCCCGCCCTTATGAGGTGTTTTATCATTTTTCCCCACACTCCGTATTTTTCCCCTATTTTTCCCATTTTTTTTGTGGCTTGGGAGGCAGTCTAGTAGTGGCAGGTGGACCCAGAGCCTGGCCGACTGCATCTGTGACATGGCCGACTGCACTATATGAGTCGTGGGACTCCTCTGCTGCTCTGCTGGCCGACCTATTGTGATGCTGGCCGACTGTATTTATCAGTCGTGGAGGATTTCTCTGTCTAGTCGGCTGCCCTACTACAGCAGGCCGACTGCTGATGTGGGGACATATATATAGGCCCCCAGCCCCATACCACTCTTTGTATCATATTCGGAATCTTCTTGTGTATATCAGAGCAGAGTTACACGCCTACATCTCTCTCTCTCTCTTGTGCTGTTTTTCTGCCTGCGTTTTTGCTCCTGTGTTCCCAGATATGGTCATCATCTCCGCTGCGTATTCTGACAAGAGCCTCATATTTATATGAGGTATTTGGTCGGCCAGCATAGGAGTAGACTAGAAGGAAAAACAACGAGGCCCTTTTTGGGCTGGGTTAAATACCCGTTTTGGGTATATTTTCACACAGCCCGGACCAAGCACATAGAGATACAATATCACTTTGTTTGTGAGAAGATCTTGGCTGGTGACAGCTTGCTTCTTTATTGTTCGACGGAGGACAATGCGGCAGACCTCTTCACGAAGTCTCTACCTCAGGCTATGCTCCCGCGAGACAATTCGACGGACCTCTTCACCACGTCTCTACCTCAGGCTATGCTCCCGCGAGACAATTCGACGGACCTCTTCACCACGTCTCTACCTCAAGCTATGCTCCGGCGAGACAATTCGATGGACCTCTTCACGAAGTCTCTACCTCAGGCTATGCTCCAGTGGCACTCCAGCTCACTGGGGTTGGTTCCACATCCACAAGCTGAGAGGGGGTGTTAGCAGTCATCTCCTGTCTGTACACTATGTGAGGGCCTCTGTTGTGGGTGTGTCCGCCCAGTTTTGGTGTCCCCATTTTTCCTCACTTCCATGTATTTTTTCCCATTTCTTTGTGGGTGTGGGAGGGTTGTTGGCTACCTCTGTGTGCTGGCCGACTAATGTACTCTCATCCGACTAGATGCTCTGCCCTGGCCGATTGGAGACATGCTGGCCAACTGCCTTTTTTCTGGCCAACTCGCAGCAGCAAGTCGTGGGCTGTTGTTGGCTGTGTTTATGCCGGCCGACCAGCAACCTAGGGCCATATATAATGGCCCCTTGCCCCCCACACTATTCATATTGTGTATTCCGGGATTTCTTTGGTGTATATAGCAGAGTTATACTAGCTTCTCTCTCTTGCATCTGTGTATTGCTCTATACAGCAGTTGTCTTCATTTCCGTTGTGCATTCTGACAGTGTCTTGTTAGAAGTCATCTCCTGTCTATTTGTATACACCAGGGCCTCTGTTGTGGGTGTGCTCGCCCGTATATCATTTTTCCACACTCCCCGTATTTTTTCCCTATTTTCCTAGTGGCTGGAGGGCTACCAGGTGATGCCAAGAGCACTCTGAAGCTGGCCGACTGCATTTGTATCAGTCGTGGGCTGTCTGAGTGCTGGCCGACTTGTTCTGTGCAGGCATGGGGCATCAGATGCTGGCCGACTGCTATTTTTCAGCAGTCGTGGGTTTTGTCCAGTCGTGGGCCTCTTTTAGAGCTGGCCGACTGCCCTCATGGGCTTGTATATATTGCCCCCCATCCTCCTCCACTTTCTCATTCAGTTATCTCCGGGATCTTGTGTATAGAGAAGAGTTTACACACATCTCTCTGTGTTTCTTGTGCTGATTATTTTCTGCAGTCTACTTGCTCTTGTCTACCCAAGTTTGGATATCATTTCCGCTGCATATTCTGACATGGTATCAGAGCCCTAGGCTCTAGCTGATCTTGGGCGTTTTTCTGAGCAAGAGGGGGAGCAACAGGTTGCTGATCGGTGGACTGTTTCGGGCTGAA
Source organism: Cibotium barometz (assembly GCF_041138505.1). NCBI lineage: Eukaryota > Viridiplantae > Streptophyta > Polypodiopsida > Cyatheales > Cibotiaceae > Cibotium > Cibotium barometz. Next base: position 39,102,351 of record NC_141084.1, read on the forward strand.
CGGGAAGTGAAGGTGCAAGAGGAAGGCGGGCAGAGGGGCTGGACAGCCACTTGCATATATTCTGATTTTCAGATTTTTCCCACCCACCCACCCTTTCAAGTTACTCTCCGAGATGGCGGATTTACTCGAGATGGCGGATTTACTCGAGATGGCAGAGAAGCACGTGAAGATTCCGACTCTTCCCACGTTCCCAGTGGATCGGCAGTTGGACGGGTCCAATTATGGCATCTGGAAGGTCATGATGGAGTCAGTTCTGGAGTCATATGATCTTGCTGATTTTATTATCAAAGGGGTGCCAAGGCCGGAAGCTGAGGAAGGGGAGGTTTTATCGACGAGGAAGGACCGAGAGGCACAGGCACAAATGTGGGACCGTGTCAACGCCAGCATCCGGTCGTTTATATTCCTCAATTGCACACCACAGGTGATCAACCATGTGAAGCACATGACGCTGGCGAGAGGCATATGGGAGCACTTGGCTTCTTTGTACAACAGGGTGTCACCCATGAAGCGGATATCCTTGGAAGTGCAGATGCGGGTTATGAACCCTGCAAAGTCTTCGACGATGCGGGAACACATTAACAAGCTGCAGGCCCTTCAGCAGGAACTCCTTCAAGCTGGGAAAGAGATATCGTCCGAAGATATGGCCATCACGTTACTTTCCCACTTGCCTGGTCAGTATTCCGCTTTCTATTCCTTGTTGATCACTAGTGGCAAGCTCAGCACCATTACTTGGGAGGAGCTTGTGCCAATGGTCCTGGACCAGGAGGAACGTTTCACGAACCCTCCTCACGGCAGAGGTTCGGAGGCCTTAACTGGCCAACGGTCGAAAGGCCGTAATACCAACAAGGGCAAAGGGAAGGCTTCACCAGATAAGTCTTCCGAGAAGAAGCCTGATCCAGAACGAGAGAAGCTGAAGACCGAAAGATCTTGTAATGATTGTGGCGAGAAAGGCCACTACTGGAGGAAGTGCCCTAAGCGGACAGGGAAGAGTGCTGAGTCCTCAGCCTCAGCTGCGAAGACTCCGGCATTTGTGCACTTGGAGATGGTGGACTCCGATGATTCATCGTCTTCGAGCGAGGAGGCAGTTGGCTTCACCGCAAAGGATACTCGGGAATGGATTCTCGACAGTGGTGCTTCCAGGCACATGACTCCATCCCGTGACTTCTTCCTGGATCTGAAGCGGCAGTCAGGTCGTATCTTTATTGGTGATGACTCCACTATTCCGATTCATAGTGAGGGCCGGATGGAGATCATTCCCGACGGCAAGGGGGGCAAGCATGCTTCCCGTGTTCTTTATGTCCCTGCTCTGGGCTTTCATCTTTTGTCAGTGCATGAGGTATGCAAGACTGGCTTTCGGGTGGAATTTGAGGAGCATTCAGTTGCTCTAAGGGACCGTGAGACAGGCAAAGTTGTTTGGGAAGGCGGTGTGGAGAACGGTATCTACAAACTCTCTGCACTCTCCTCACTGACAGGCTCTCAGGTCGGAGACTTGTGGCACTTTCGTTTTGGCCACTTAAATGTGGATGCTTTGCGGCGCGCCTTCCGGGACCAGATGGTGGTTGGCTTGCCAGATGTTGGTAGTAGGCAAGGACGCTGCAGTTCTTGCATACGTGGTAAGCAGCATAGGGAATCCTTTCCGAAGCAGGCTTCCAGGCGGGCTTCGAAACCTTTGGAGTTGATTCACACTGACTTGTGTGGACCACAGCAGATACCATCCTTGGGAGGATCTCTCTACTTCATGCTGCTTGTTGATGATTGTACCAGATTCACGTGGGTCTACTTTCTTTCACAGAAGGACCAGGCTTTTGCTCAGTTCAAGGATTGGCACGTGATGGTGGAGAAAGAGTCTGGATTTCAGGTCAAGACTCTCAAAGGAGGGGAATTCTCCTCGACTGTATTCTTTCGGTTTTGTGCAGATCATGGCATCAAGAGGGAATTGGCCAATACCGGATCGCCTTCGGAGAATGGAGTTGTTGAACGTAAGAACAGGACTGTGGTGGAGATGGCGAGGACCATGCTGGAGCATCGAGATCTTCCTCGTCCACTTTGGGGTGAGGCTGTGGCGACAGCTGTCCATACCATTAACCGCTCTCCGACAACTTCTGTACCCCATATGACTCCATTTGAGGCATATTTTGGCAGGAAACCCGATGTCTCGCACTTCCGTGTCTTTGGGAGTGACGCGTATGTACATATTCCGAAGAAGCAGAGGGGGAAGCTTGACTCCAAGTCCCGCAAGCTGGTATTTGTGGGGTATAACTCTCTTTCCAAGGGATACAGGTTGTATGATCCAGAGAGGAACGAGATTGTTGTCAGCCGGGATGTGGTCTTTGACGAGCATGTTCCAGCATCCACTGTCGAGGAGCTGCTACTTCTTGGAGATCCAGAGTCTGATGATGATTCCCAGTCTACCACTCCAATTGATCCACCTCAGTCATCACTCACAGGAGGTTGAGCCCGCAGCTGGAGTTGAGCCCCCGCGATCACAGGAGGCTCCACGATCTGTTCGAGTACCTAGGTGGTTGATGGACACCCTTCGGGAGTCAGGTGTCACGGAGCTACCCTCCGAGTGGACCACAGAGGACGGCCCTCGAAGATCACATCGAGTTCGAGATAAAAGCAACACGGCGGAGCTTCTTCAGGTGAACTATGCTCTTATGTCTCGTATCATGCGGGATAAAGAGCCCACTTCTGTAAAGGAAGCCCTTTCACAGGATACTTGGAGGGAAGCCATGCAGGTGGAACTTGACGCCATCGAGAAGAACAACACTTGGGAGTTGGTACCGAGGCCGTCGAAGCGGTCAGTCATTGGTGTCAAATGGGTCTTTAAGACCAAGTACGCGGCTGATGGGTCGGTGGACAAACACAAAGCCAGGCTCGTGGCTAAGGGTTATGCTCAGCGGCCAGGCATCGACTACGAGGATACCTTTGCACCGACAGCGCGGATGACCACGATTCGGACCGTTCTTGCCCTTGCTTCTTCCCAGAGGTGGCCCGTGTACCAGATGGATGTAAAATCGGCGTTCCTTAATGGTGACCTGCAGGAGGAGGTGTACGTAGAGCAGCCTCCAGGCTTCATTGTTCCAGGATCGGAAGGGATGGTTTACAGGTTACGTAAGGCCTTGTATGGTCTTAAGCAGGCTCCGCGGGCTTGGAATCAGAAGATTGATTCCTTCTTTATTCGGACTGGATTCCAGAGATCGGTTGCAGATCCGAACCTGTATCTCTTTCGGGAACGCGGCATGGTCACACTCATCATCCTTTATATGGATGATCTCATTCTCACCGGCGGTCATGTGGAGCACATTGGAGTGACGAAGACTGCCTTGTCAAAGGAGTTTGAGATGACCGACTTAGGCTTACTCCACTTCTTCTTGGGATTGGAGATCTGGTAGACCCAGAGGGGGTTTTTCGTCTCTCAGCAGCGGTATGTTCATGAGTTGCTTGAGGCCTTTGGGATGGAGAACTGCAAGCCTATTACTTCGCCGATGGACCCGAACACAAAGTTAACCGTTACAGATCCTTGTGAGCCAGTTGATGCCTCGCAGTACCGGAAGTTGGTTGGTTCATTGATCTGGTTGCTGAACACCAGATTGGACTTGAGCTTTCTCCGTGGGGCTGTTGAGCTCTTTTATGCAGACGCCATTGAAGACTCATTGGGACGCAGGATTGCGGATCTTGCGGTATCTACAGAGTACGAAGGATCTGGGACTCTTTTACACAGGAGGGAATGGAGTCAAGCTCCAAGGTTGGAGTGACTCAGATTGGGGAGGAGATCCAGACACGAGGAGATCTACTTTGGGATACACTTTTACCCTCGGCTCAGGAGCGGTTTCTTGGAGCAGCAAGAAGCAGCCAACTATTGCCCTTTCTTCGACAGAGGCAGAGTATCGGGCTGCTTGTGGTGCTGCTTGTGAGGTTGTATGGCTGCTAGGCGAGATGGGGTTTCCACAGAGGGAGCCCACAGTCATCCAGTGTGATAACCAGAGTTGTATAGCTATTGCTCGGACTCCGGTTTTCCATGCCCGGACCAAGCATATAGAGATACAGTATCACTTTGTTCGTGAGAAGATCTTGGCGGGTGACATCTTGCTACTTTATTGTTCGACGGAGGACAATGCGGTGGACCTCTTCACGAAGTCTCTACCTCAGGCTACGCTCAGGCGGCACTCCAGCTCCCTGGGGTTGGTTACACAGCCAAGAGCTGTGAGGGGGTGTTAGAAGTCATCTCCTGTCTATTTGTATACACCAGGGCCTCTGTTGTGGGTGTGCCCGCCCGTATATCATTTTTCCACACTCCCCGTATTTTTTCCCTATTTTTCCCATTTTTTCCTAGTGGCTGGAGGGCTGCCAGGTGATGCCAGGAGCACTCTGAAGCTGGCCGACTGCATCTGTATCAGTCGTGGGCTGTCTGAGTGCTGGCCGACTTGTTCTGTGCAGGCATGGGGCATCAGATGCTGGCCGACTGCTATTTTTCAGCAGTCGTGGGTTTTGTCCAGTCGTGGGCCTCTTTTAGCTGGCCGATTGCCCTCATGGGCTTGTATATATTGCCCCCCATCCTCCTCCACTTTCTTATTCAGTTATCTCCGGGATCTTGTGTATAGAGAAGAGTTCACACACATCTCTCTGTGTTTCTTGTGCTGATTATTTTCTGCAGTCTACTTGCTCTTGTCTACCCAAGTTTGGATATCATTTCCGCTGCATATTCTGACATGTCTATCCTGTAAAACTCTTCTTCAATATCTTCCTTGTAACTTGGTGACGATGTTCCTGACATTGTGGAGGCTTGGGTGGTTTTTTCCGACCGCAGTTTTACCATCCATGGAATGCTCTCACTTTAGGGTAGCCAAGTTGGATTACAACTTGCAGCTCTGACACTAATGTAGCATGCAAGAGGTTGATCGTTCGTAATGCGCAACAAAGCCTTCTTTATACCCGTTAGTCTCTGCAATTCCACTTAGAGAGAGAAAAAGCAAATAAGAGTCGACACAATATTGGGTCCCTTGAAGGGCCCCCCTGCAAGCAAGAGTATTTGCTTATATTATTCTTTGGAGAACTTACAATGAGTATGAAGGATGACTGAGGACTGCCAGATACAAGGACGATGTAGACCAAACGCAGGCTAATCAAGATGTTGTCCAAGCTCCATTGAATGGCCCTTCAATGACCACTATGCAACCCCAAAACTGAGGGATGCACATATGCTGGCTGAATGCTGAAGATGCCCTTCGCGGAGACCTACAAATGCTTGGAACTGATCTTGACTTTGCTGATTTTCTCTGAATACCTAAATGATGGAATGATGACTGAAACGCTGCTTTTATATTGTCCTATGCTGCTGGTCGGCCAACAGATGCCATCGTCGAGTAGCTGTTGGACAAAAATTAGTATTAAATGCTAAGACCCGTAAAATCTCTCACTAGCTAAACAATTATTCGGTCATGTCACTCATTCCATCAGTCTTTCACGATCCGATTTTGGTTCTATCTGCTTTAGGGATGGCGCCCGACCTCTTCTGGATGGTGAATAATGCTGGCCGACTGGAGTCCTGTCGCAACTAATGTTAGCCAACTGCACGGAGAGCACAAATGGGCTGCCAACTGGATGCCCAGGCCCTCCTATGGCCTAGATGCTGCCAGCACTTTATGGGCATGGCCTGGCCCATAGGCTTATCTATATGCTACTAATGCAAACCTAATACTAAGGCTAACACTACATGCACTATCTAATAAATTCTCCAAGTGGGTTAAGAGGACTGACACATGCAAACTCTCTATGGCTATGGAGACTGACCTATATAGTGCGTGCCTGACATGTCCCGAACTCGGGCTCACAATGGTAGCGCGGGCTGCCACCTATGTTCGAAACTCTACCTCCCATACCTACAATTCATATAACGCACAGGAATGCTGTGTTAACTCATCAAGGGAGATAGCCGAAGAAAGGATCGGGGAAGGCTTCTAGAAAGGGATCTCAGTGATGACTAGCGCGGGAGGGGCGGGGAGGCGAGAGGGATGGGTGTCCAAGTTTCTTGAAGAGGTATCCATTTCTCGAAGGCCTTTATGGAAGTCACACACACCTGCAAATGTTTCCCTTGTTGCGTTATGATGCCATAATTTCCCAAAACATGGCGTTTGTGTTATTAGTGATGACCTGGTTTCTAGAAGCAGTCGAGGAAACAGTTTGCAGGGATCTGATGTTCTCTCTCATCATCAGAATTCACCATAGTGGGAGTGGTCATGATTTTCCTAGACCGCGACAATAGCATCCACTGTGTGTGGGTGATGTTCCCGGTCACTTCGAGAGGCTAGAAACCAATTGTCCCAGAAGTCACACTGGAATGGGAGTGCAACCGGTGTCTAAAAACCAACCACACAAGCGGAAAAAAAAAAAACCTTTTTTGAATCTCTTTACCAAAAGGCAAAGCTCTGATACACTGTAACATGCGGAAGCTTGCATACATGTTATACTTCGGATAACGAATATTCAACAGCTTGGCTCTTGACGATTTGCGCAATGTGATGTGCGCGCGCGCGCGGGGGGGGAGAGAGAGAGAGAGAGAGAGAGAGAGAGAGAGAGAGGAATCACAATAAAGACACAATACACCCAATTGGGTCCCAAATACCATCTGCAAGGCCCCCACCAAGGATGGTGTATATTTACTTTATTGAATGATCAGAAAAAGACTACCTTCCAAAGATCTTTCCTTGGTTTTACCTTCAATTCACCTTTGCGTTAGACTCCCTTTGGTTCAGGGTTGCATCCGTACGTACGTACAGATCGATCCATACCGTACGGAACGTATTGTACGGATCCGTACGCGTACGGATCGATCCGTACGTTTATTTTTTTTAAAAAACCCCTTTTGGACCTTCAACGTGCGATTTTGGCCTTGTTTTGGAATTTCGCCTGTTTCGCCTACAGTGCTCTGTTTCGCTCCGTCTCTGCACACTGTGCACATTGCAGCCAGGTAATTCACACGCTCTCTCGCTCATGGCCTTGGTCCCTCATGATGCATCTCTGTCTCGTACTGTACTCTCTCTCTCTCTCTCTCTCTCTCTCTCTCTCTCTCTCTGCCAATGTACTGCATGATTAATCTCGTCTCTCTCACTCCCTCCCGAGTCCGGGGTCACTCTCCCTCTCTCTCTCTCTCTCTCTCTCTTTCCTCCTTTGGAGTATTACGCTCTCCCTCTCTCTCTCTCTCTCTTTCTTCCTTTGGAGTATGTACTCTGCTCTAAGCTCTCTCTCTCTCTTTGTTTGTGTCACAGAGCTTCCAGGATCCAATATGCCGAAGCCATGCAACCCCTACTGGCAGGAGCACACGAATGTCATCCGTGTTATTAATACGCCGACCCAAGCTGGTTCTGGCACGCGTAGATGGCAGTGCAAGTATTGCAACTTCGAGCTCACGAGCACAATTTCTCGTGTCGTGATACACTTGATAGGTATTGGCACCACCGGCAATTGTGGTGGGTGCAAGCAGGTGCCGCAGGATATCAGAGACAAGCTCATTGCTGAGAATTCATCAACAGCAAAGGGTTCAAAGAAGGTAAGGGGCAGCCAGCACACTCAAGATGCACTTCATGATGCGCTTGTGGAGGAGATGGGTGATTCTTCCACACAGGATAGCCAGTCTACAGGGGGCAGAAAGAGGGCCCGTGTCATGCAGGAGGGTGATGAGGATGATGATGCACATGTGCTGAGACAGAGTACTTTGCCTTCACGTGTGTCATCTCTTTCGTGGGTGAAAGAGAGACAAAAAGTGGCTGAGATGGAGATTGCTTGCACTCTTGTGGAGTGTAACATCTCCTTCAATGTACTGAGGACTGATCAATGGAAGAGAATGGTGAGGGCCTTAGTAGAGGTTGGCCACACAGACTCGTGGTCCGGGGTGGAGTATAACAAAATGCGTACCACGATGCTTGAAGAGCAGAAAGCCTTGATAGACAAGGCATTGGTACCTGTCAAGGCAGGATGGCAGTCTTTTAGGTGCACCATCATATCTGATGGCTGGAGTGATATGCGTAGATGACACATTATCAATATTTTGGTGTCCTCATGTCTTGGCACATACTTCTTGCGGGCTGTGGATGCAGGAAAGGCAGGAGAATCCATCAGTGCTGAGTTTATTTATCACCACATCAGACAGGCAATTTTGGATGTTGGGCCAGAGGATGTGGTCCAAGTGGTGACAGACAATGCTTCAAATTACAAGCGTATGGGTGAATTGGTCGAGGCAGAGTTTCCTCGCATTGCTTGGACTCCTTGTGCTGCACATTGCTTGGACCTGCTGATGGAGGATATTGGAAAGTTGCCATGGGTGCAACCTAATGTTGCAGATGCCATGAAGATTACTACATTTTTCCGAAAAAAACATCAGGCTTTGGCCATCTTCAGGAGCCATAGTGCACTTGATATGGTGCGACCCTCGAAGACCAGGTTTTCTTATATGTTCTTGGTCTTGCAGAGGCTTTTTAGATTGCGGGACCCACTACTACAGACTGTGGTGGATCCGAAATGGAGGTTTATGCACCATGCACAGACAGAGGCCACTAGATACATTCAGCGGAAAGTGCTTGACGAGGCCTTTTGGACAGAGGTACAGAGCTTGACGGTGGCATTGCAGCCTATCCATGTCCTCCTCCGAATCACAGATATGGAGGGCTCTACTCTTGGACTGGTCTATCATCTCTTCATGGAGATGAAGCGCCATATTGCCACCTGTACGACATTGACGGAGTCTCAGTGAGTGTACACTTGGATATTATTCTTGGTTGATTATATTAATATTAAATAAATATGCACATTGCAACAATGAACAATATGTTTAAAGTTATATTATATAATGACTGTTGGAATGTTGGCTTGTCAATTTGTAGCCGTGGTGACATCCTGGCTATTGTAGAGCGGCGATGGACATTTATGAGCCGTCCCATTCATGGGATGGCTGCATTGCTTCATCCCTTCTACAAGAAGCCAGAGCTGTTTAGTGAGAGCACTCTGCTCACGCAGAAAGACTAGTACATCAACATAATGTACGACGAGGATGAGCAACTTGAGATTGATGCAGAGATGGTGAGTTTTATGAACAATCTAGGACCATCCTTTGCTAGAGCGGTGGTTTTGAGAGAGGAGGCGACGAAATTTCCTCTCACGTGGTGGTAGAGCTATGGAAGAAAAGGTCTTCCAAAGCTGACTCATCTTGCTCTCCGAATCCTCTCGCAGGTACTCTTGACTCTTTCACAATTGCATCCATCTTTAAAGTTTGATTCATTAAGGGTTTTGACTCCGAAATCGTATCGTGATTCGTGATCGTAGGATTGTTCTGCTGGTGCTTGTGAGCGCAATTGGAGTGCCTACTCCTTGGTTCACACGAAGATCCGCAATCGACTTAGTACCGCTCAGCTGGAGCGATTAGTGTATTGCCGAGCTAACATGAAGCTCGTGCGAGATTATCATGCTTTGGGGGCACCCAAGCAGGTATATTTAACTGTCGTACGTCTTTTGACACATTTCAATATAAGTCATTTCTTGTGGTTCTGACTTGTCGGATTTTGCTTTTCCACTGGCAGATCCGACCCATGTGAAGATGGTGCCAACCTCTACTGAGGGCGACGTGGAGCAGCGTGTCAGAGACGAGCAGGCAGATATTATACGACTCCTTCATAGAGAGTTGGAGAGCATCGATCGTCGTGTCACAAGGTGACGCGCACGGGCTTTGGCGATACCTTTGCGTGAGGAGGCTGCAGATTCAGAGAGCGCTAGACGAAGGAGCATTCGTCAGGGGAAGCTGCCTGTTCGTACGCAGCGGACTCAGGCGAATGAGGCTGTCACTCTCATTCATACTCAGAGTGAGCCAGGAGATGATGATGTAGCACATGGATCTCATGATACATCTTTCACATCATCACATGTGCCCGTGATGGCAGAGAGCCTGAGTATGACGACGAGGGCAATGTCTTGACAGATGGGGACTTGCTCTCTTCTGGTGCATCGTCATCATCATCATCTGATGAGGAGTTTTGACTCTTAGATCATGTTTCATTGTGGAGTCTAGACTCTGGACTAGCCCTTATGGGCCTTTTGAGGACATTTCTATGATGTAGTGTTGCAGCTTGCTATGTAGTATGTGCATTGTATTCAATTTGTTTTGATGCATTTGCAGCCTTTTGACATGGATGAGAGTCGAGACTTTTGTTGTGTGAACACTGATTCATCAGTTTATATAGAGCTAACTTCTAAGAGTGGTGATTGGTGATTGAAGATTGATCTCTGTCATCTGATTGAAAAATGGTTTTGGTATCTGATGTTTGATTTCTGAAGTAACAAGTTTTACAACATGCGGCAAGGGTTTTGTGATTACTAATCAAATGCGTATTAGCAAAAGACCTTATTAGATTGTCTTGTAGGTCTCTCTCACAATTTAAAATGTATTTGGATCTTTTTATGTTTATTTTGATATGAAATACCATATAGATTGATATTTTTTACAATGGTACGTATTTTTACGTACACAAAAATTTTATCCAAGGTTGATGTGTACGTACTGTACGTATTTGTACGTTGTTCCGTACAGATAAAATTTGTGTACGTAAAAATACGTACCATTGTAAAAAATATCAATCTATATGGCATTTCATATCAAAATAAACATAAAAAGATCCAAATACATTTTAAATTGTGAGAGAGACCTACAAGACAATCTAATAAGGTCTTTTGCTAATACGCATTTGATTAGTAATCACAAAACCCTTGCCGCATGTTGTAAAACTTGTTACTTCAGAAATCAAACATCAGATACCAAAACCATTTTTCAATCAGATGACAGAGATCAATCTTCAATCACCAATCACCACTCTTAGAAGTTAGCTCTATATAAACACTGATGAATCAGTGTTCACACAACAAAAGTCTCGACTCTCATCTATATCAAAAGGCTGCAAATGCATCAAAACAAACTGAATACAATGCACATACTACATAGCAAGCTGCAATACTACATCATAGAAATGTCCTCAAAAGGCCCATAAGGGCTAGTCCAGAGTCTAGACTCCACAATGAAACATGATCTAAGAGTCAAAACTCCTCATCAGATGATGATGATGACGATGCACCAGAAGAGAGCAAGTCCCCATCTGTCAAGACATTGCCCTCGTCGTCATACTCAGGCTCTGCCATCACGGGCACATGTGATGATGTGAAAGATGTATCATGAGATCCATGTGCTACATCATCATCTCCTGGCTCACTCTGAGTATGAATGAGAGTGACAGCCTCATTCGCCCGAGTCCGCTGCGTACGAACAGGCTGCTTCCCCCGACGAATGCTCCTCCGTCTAGCGCTCTCTGAATCTGCAGCCTCCTCACGCAAAGGTATCACCAAAGCCCGTGCGTGTCACCTTGTGACACGACGATCGATGCTCTCCAACTCTCTATGAAGGAGTCGTATAATATCTGCCTGCTCGTCTCTGACACGCTGCTCCACGTCGCCCTCAGTAGAGGTTGGCACCATCTTCACATGGGTCGGATCTGCCTGTGGAAAAGCAAAATCCGACAAGTCAGAACCACAAGAAATGACTTATATTGAAATGTGTCAAAAGACGTACGACAGTTAAATATACTTGCTTGGGTGCCCCCAAAGCATAATAATCTCGCACGAGCTTCATGTTAGCTCGGCAATACACTAATCGCTCCAGCTGAGCGGTACTAAGTCGATTGCGGATCTTCGTGTGAACCAAGGAGTAGGCACTTCAATTGCGCTCACAAGCACCAGCAGAACAATCCTACGATCACGAATCACGATACGATTTCGGAGTCAAAACCCTTAATGAATCAAACTTTAAAGATGGATGCAATTGTGAAAGAGTCAAGAGTACCTGCGAGAGGATTCGGAGAGCAAGATGAGTCAGTTTTGGAAGACCTTGTCTTCCATAGCTCTGCCACCACGTGAGAGGAAATTTCGTCGCCTCCTCTCTCAAAACCACCGCTCTAGCAAAGGATGGTCCTAGATTGTTCATAAAACTCACCATCTCTGCATCAACCTCAAGTTGCTCATCCTCGTCGTACATTATGTTGATGTACTGGTCTTTCTGCGTGAGCAGAGTGCTCTCACTAAACAGCTCTGGCTTCTTGTAGAAGGGATGAAGCAATGCAGCCATCCCATGAATGGGACGGCTCATAAATGTCCATCGCCGCTCTACAATAGCCAGGATGTCACCACGGCTACAAATTGACAAGCCAACATTCCAACAGTCATTATATAATATAACTTTAAACATATTGTTCATTGTTGCAATGTGCATATTATTTAATATTAATATGATCAACCAAGAATAATATCCAAGTGTACACTCACTGAGACTCCGTCAATGTCGTACAGGTGGCAATATGGCGCTTCATCTCCATGAAGAGATGATAGACCAGTCCAAGAGTAGAGCCCTCCATATCTGTGATTCGGAGGAGGACATGGATAGGCTGCAATGCCACCGTCAAGCTCTGTACCTCTGTCCAAAAGGCCTCGTCAAGCACTTTCCGCTGAATGTATCTAGTGGCCTCTGTCTGTGCATGGTGCATAAACCTCCATTTCGGGTCCACCACAGTCTGTAGTAGTGGGTCCCGCAATCTAAAAAGCCTCTGCAAGACCAAGAACATATAAGAAAACCTGGTCTTCGAGGGTCGCACCATATCAAGTGCACTATGGCTCCTGAAGATGGCCAAAGCCTGATGTTTTTTTCGGAAAAATGTAGTAATCTTCATGGCATCTGCAACATTAGGTTGCACCCATGGCAACTTTCCAATATCCTCCATCAGCAGGTCCAAGCAATGTGCAGCACAAGGAGTCCAAGCAATGCGAGGAAACTCTGCCTCGACCAATTCACCCATACGCTTGCAATTTGAAGCATTGTCTGTCACCACTTGGACCACATTCTCTGGCCCAACATCCAAAATTGCCTGTCTAATGTGGTGATAAATAAACTCAGCACTGATGGATTCTCTTGCCTTTCCTGCATCCACAGCCCGCAAGAAGTATGTGCCAAGACATGAGGACACCAAAATATTGATAATGTGTCGTCTACGCATATCACTCCAGCCATCAGATATGATGGTGCACCCAAAAGACTGCCATCCTGCCTTGACAGGTACCAATGCCTTGTCTATCAAGGCTTTCTGCTCTTCAAGCATCGTGGTACGCATTTTGTTATACTCCACCCCGGACCACGAGTCTGTGTGGCCAACCTCTGCTATGGCCCTCACCATTCTCTTCCATTGATCAGTCCTCAGTACATTGAAGGAGATGTTACACTCCACAAGAGTGCAAGCAATCTCCATCTCAGCCACTTTTTGTCTCTCTTTCACCCACGAAAGAGATGACACACATGAAGGCAAAGTACTCTGTCTCAGCACATGTGCATCATCATCCTCATCACCCTCCTGCATGACACGGGCCCTCTTTCTGCCCCCTGTAGACTGGCTATCCTGTGCGGAAGAATCACCCATCTCCCCCACAAGCGCATCATGAAGTGCATCTTGAGTGTGCTGGCTGCCCCTTACCTTCTTTGAACCCTTTGCTGTTGATGAATTCTCAGCAATGAGCTTGTCTCTGATATCCTGCGGCACCTGCTTGCACCCACCACAATTGCCGGTGGTGCCAATACCTGTCAAGTGTATCACGACACGAGAAATTGTGCTCGTGAGCTCGAAGTTGCAATACTTGCACTGCCATCTACGCGTGCCAGAACCAGCTTGGGTCGGCGTATTAATAACACGGATGACATTCGTGTGCTCCTGCCAGTAGGGGTTGCATGGCTTCGGCATATTGGATCCTGGAAGCTCTGTGACACAAACAAAGAGAGAGAGAGAGCTTAGAGCAGAGTACATACTCCAAAGGAAGAAAGAGAGAGAGAGAGAGAGAGGGAGAGCGTAATACTCCAAAGGAGGAAAGAGAGAGAGAGAGAGGGAGAGGGACCCCGGACTCGGGAGGGAGTGAGAGAGAGACGAGATTAATCATGTAGTACATTGGCAGAGAGAGAGAGAGAGAGAGAGAGAGAGAGAGAGAGAGAGAGAGTACAGTACGAGACAGAGATGCATCATGAGGGACCAAGGCCATGAGCGAGAGAGCGTGTGAATTACCTGGTTGCAATGTGCACAGTGTGCAGAGACGGAGCGAAACAGAGCACTGTAGGCGAAACAGGCGAAATTCCAAAACAAGGCCAAAATCGCACGTTGAAGGTCAAAAAGGGGTTTTTTTTTTAAAATAAACGTACGGATCGATCCGTACGCGTACAGATCCGTACAGTACGTTCCGTACGGTACGGATCGATCCTTACAGTACGTACGGATGCAACCCTGATTTTGTCTGTACGGAACAACGTACAAATACGTACCGTACATTACGTACAGTACGTACACATCAACCTTGCTTTGGTTGTCCTAGCCCTTGGAGTTCTTCAACACTTTGTGAATTATGGGATGAATAAAGCCTTGGCTAAGCCATGCTTTTATGCTAAATCTAGATGCTGGTTGATGGGTTACAACTGTTGTCAACCTGTTATAAAGTTGCTCCACAACCTGTTTTATCATCCTTTAATAGACGCCTTTCACATTACGATGGCCGCCTTGCTCTGCTGCTGCCCATGGCTTGGCCATCTACTATATGGCTGCATAAGGCCTAGTGGACTAGCTTGTGAAGGCCATCTGGGCTGGCCAACAGCCAGTCCATGCCCACTAGGCAATCCCTTGCCTCCTAGAGGCTGGCCACCATCAAGGCCTATGCCACCCTATAAGGGCTGGCCACACATGCTTATGGGCAAAATGGGCAAAATGGGCTGCCTAGGGAGTCCAAGTGTTGGGTACAAACCGACACTGCAAATCCTACATGCAACTACATGTTCTTCTCAAGCCCACGAGCTACCAAGTGTTGCGTACAAACCGACACTATGCAAATCCTACATGCAACTATATGTTCTTCTCAGTCGTCTGGCATTTGGCTACAAGTGGAATACCCACAACACCTATCATCATTCAAGAGGGTGACTCAAAGTACAGACTGGCACTGCTTCATGTGCAGGACTTGTAGACCATGTCCAAGACTTGTACACCTGATCTTGGACGCTCAGAGTGAAACCCTAGCCAACTCTTCCTGGACTAGGGCTCACAAGGAACCAGTTTCCATTCCAAGGCCTGCACCTGCTATACAGATATGTCCACGTGGCATCCAAGTGCGGGATGCATGTGACAATGGCGGTGAGCTCACTTGGCATTATAGGCCACCTGTGTGGTTGTTTCCACTCCCCCTCCTCCCTCTCCCCCCACTATCCACATTATATGAGGTAGCCTTCTTCCCCAAAGCACCAACCATGGAAGAAGAGCACCCCTCCCCCCTCTTTCTCAGGTTTTTGTGATTATCGCTCCAGCACATGGATGATTTTGTACTTAGCCAACTTGGCTGTTTTGTTTGGTAACTAATAGAAGGATCTCTTTCCTTGAAAAAATAAAGTCAAGGCTGCTACCATTATGTTCCTTGAGTCTTCTGTCTTCTTCAATAAGCATTGCTACAATGTCTTCATAAGATGTATTTTTGGCTAATCGGCGAACAGTTAAACGTGATACCTTTTGTATACTCTTGAGGAGCACAACAATCTTGTCATCATCTTCAACAACTCCAAGACTAGAGAGTTGTTAAGTGACAGACCCAATACTGCCTAAATGTTCACTGAGGTCATCACTTTCATTTATCTTTAAATCAAATAATTTTTGCTTCAAAAATACTGTTGAATTGACAATTTTATTTACAAATAAGCTTTCCATTTTCTCCCATACCTCCTTTGCAGAATTTTTGAGATCAAGATGGTGTATGAGGTTGTCGGCAAGACTAAACCCAATCAAAGCGGTTGCCCGATCATTTCGATCCTCCCAAAGACGAACCTTTTCTGCACCTTCCCTGGCTCTGAGCGTCTGGTCAACTCCCTTGACGATGACGAACCTTTTCTGCACCTTCCTTGGCTCTGAGCGTCTGGTCAACTCCCTCAGACGTAGTAGCTGCATCTTTGTTTGCGAAGTGGGGAAGGCGGCACCATTGAACTTCACCATTTGATAGCTACTTGTGGATCCCATGAACGTTGATGAACTGGGCAGATCCATTGAAGCTCGGTTAGGTCGGTGCAGTACTAATATGACAGAGGTTAAAAGATAAAATGGCTAGCACAAGAGTTGATAGAAGCCGGGCAGCTATGTAGAGACAGCGTGCAAGGGATGTGTCATGGTACCCTTCAATTATAAACCTTCTTTGGATGTAGGCAGCCAAAGTGCCCATGGAGGTTGGACCAGATTTGGGGACAGTGCACAAACAAGGGCTTGGTGCCTATGTGAAGAGACCTTTGTGCACATCTTTTTAGCCTTGCACCCTATACCTATATGGGCAAACAAGAGGGGCATCTACCATTGGCTGAAGGCAAAGGCAAA
Source organism: Cibotium barometz (assembly GCF_041138505.1). Taxonomy (NCBI): domain Eukaryota; kingdom Viridiplantae; phylum Streptophyta; class Polypodiopsida; order Cyatheales; family Cibotiaceae; genus Cibotium; species Cibotium barometz. The sequence continues at coordinate 39,118,811 of NC_141084.1, forward strand.
GCATCTTCAAGGCTCCTCTTTATGTGAATGCATTAATCATTAAATGAAAAAGATAAATGATATAAAATAGAGGATGGAATGGTATTTTCATCAGAAGATGCATAAAGTTACTCATGTTAATTAAGAGCTCTATTCTTGAAGCCTAGTGACCCATTGTAATGGTGAAGGAGGGTTTCCTAAGAATAAGCATTAGGTTTCATCAAGTTGTTGATGTTAACATCTTAAATGTAATCTATCTAAGGAGTTTCCCCTAAATTCACAAGAAGAGTTTCTTGCAGAAGACTTGGTTAATAGTCTTATAAACATCTACGAGATAGTGCATATCTTCTTTGAGTAATATGAAAAAGGATCTATTTCCAAACGAACTTGTAGGGATCCAAAGGAAGGGATTCATTTATGATGAATTGCAAGTGTTCGTAATTTAATGTAGGACTATGTTTCAGGAATAACATTAATCCTCTACTAATATGAATGGTGGTTTAAGTCACATGACTTTCTCAAAGCGGAACCCTCGAGACCCAGCACTACACGGGTGTACTTTTTTGGCGAGCATTTTTGAGCGAGCGCTTTTTGGTTTTGAGGTAAACAGCTTCTCTCTCTTCTCTTATTGTCTTTGTCTAATCTTTCTCTCTCTATTGTCTCGCTCTTCTCTCTCTCATGTGCCCTCTCTTTCTCTCTTTAATGTCTCTATTGTTTCTCTCTTTAAAAAGATAACGAGCAATGTTGAATCCTCCAATATTGTCCAATACATTCCAAGACTTCTGCACACCTACAAGATGTTTTACACTAGACACCATGGGTCACTATCATTGCAACTTCTTTACAAAGACACCATGTTATGATCTAAAACTTCCATTATATTCCAAGGCAAAATTACAAGACTACAACATATTATGACAAACACCACAAGATGTGGAACACACACAATAATACATGAAACCATGTGTGTACACAATATTGTTTACTTCCATGGGCCACTATCATTTCTACCTCTTCACACAAAGACACCATAGAGAGATGCAACTTCCATTATATTTCAAATCAAAATTACAATATTGTAGCATATTATGACACCAGCCTATTACAATATGAAGATATAAGGGGTGGGTGGGGTCGTATGTATCCCTAGAATAAGAGTAGTGGAACATGGCAATCTCCACCTTTTTTATAAGGTCTCATAAATAAAAATAACTATTTTAATCATAATAATAACTATTTTAAGGTCTCACTCAAACTTTCTCTCTTGCACTCACACTCTCTCTCATGGCCTCTCTGTCTCTATCGCACGCTCTCTCTCATGGCCTCTCCGTCTCTATCCATCTTGCTCCATCTCTCTCTAATGTCAATTTAATTACTTAAACGGTTCCAGCAAAAGCTAAAAACAATGCCATAGATATATTATGAGTGTATAAAAGTGCATCACAATAATATAAAAATCAATACTTTTATGTCATTGCTCCATCTCTCTCTATTGTCAATTTAATTACCTAAACGGTTACAACAAAAGCTAAAAACAATGCCATAGATATAATATGAGTGTACAAAAGTGCATCACAATAATGTGTAAATCTATATATTTCTGTCATTACAGGCGATGAAATACATCAAGTGCTAATGGAATAAGGAAGGTGGCTGCATGTAGGGAGCTCTACCAAAAGGTGTAGGTGTAGGTGGGAATAGCAGCCTCACAAGTTCAGAATGTGGTGCACATGATAAGGACATTGTAAAAGAAACCACAAGGGCATCTGTAGCATGACAAGTCGAAATGGGGGCTCCCTTAGAACATCGGGTGGCCATGACGAGACACTTGAATTTTTTGGGCTCATGGATACTAGGGCAGGTGGAGGAGGATGGTGAGAAACGTGTGGAGACTATGTCCCCGTGTTCCTCTACTACTCCCATCGAGTGTACTCATTGACATCACCCTTGAAATACTGTTGACCCAAATCTTCAGGTGTAGCATTATATGGTAGTGATGTGTGTGAACACACTTAGGACCGTCGAGGCACTTTTTCCCTTACTAGGAGGTTTTTTCCCCCATGCGTATGTACACCCTCTTATTTACTCATTTTGGAGTGTGTACTTATCTTTTGTATGTGTGGCACACATTTGTTCATTCTAATCTAGTGAGTTTGTGTGCTCTCAAGCTTCTCTATCTTGTGTGTGTGTGTATTGATGCAACCCTAACCCTAATCATCAAAGTTTTCGAGGTCCGCGGCGTGATTCGGGCGCATTTTGGGCACCACAAGGTTTCTGCAGACGTTTTGGAGAGGTGTCATTTCGGATTGGTTCTACTCGATTTTAGGTGTTTGGGCTATGTAGCGGCAAAGATTTGGTATGCAGTAGCATCTACAGTGTCTTCAACAATATCGACCATCATACTTTTGCTAATAACACTCTATTCTCTACTCTGTGTATTTTGCATTTGGTAGAAAGATTTTGCATTTGCGGTGTATTGAAAGATTTTGCATTTGGTAGAAAGACATGGCTGGCAATAGTGATGTATTCAACATGTTGTCTGCTGTGAAGAGGACAAACTTGATGGGACTAAGTATGTAGTCAGTGGTAGTGAAACCCATCCTATTTCACAACTACTACTGCATGTACATCTGAAGTAGAATCTGATACAGGTGTGGCTCCTTCACATGCACCACCAGTACCTTCCACTACTGCTCAAACGAGATGGGATGGAAGAGATGCATAGGCACATGCATTGCTTGCACTTTCTGTGAAGTGAATCATTATTCCTCATATTCGGTCATGTAAGACTTCAAAACAGACATGGGATGCACTTGCTGCATTGTACCAGGTGCGCAATGAAGCATGTGTTGCATATCTGCGCAAATAGTTAGAGTCTGAGCACATGAATGAGAAAGACTCAATGGACAGCTTCTGGATCAAGAGATCAAAGATTTTAAGGAGCAACTTGCTAGTATGGATGAGATATATCTTGATAGTACATTAGTTGCCCACAGTTCTTAATGCATTGCCAGATTCTTATCAGAGTTTTGCCTCTACCCTTGAAGGGAAATCCAAATGCCCTTACATTTGATGAGCTGGTTTCAGTACTCTTGTAAGAAGAGCAATCTAGGCAAAATAGATTTGTTATGCAAGTTGGTGACCAAGCTTTGTTGCCAATCAAAAAGACAAAGGTAAAGCTTCTTCGCATGGTGGCTATAAGCCAAAATCAGAGTTCTTAGGTAAGGATGTAGAGAGAGAAGGTGATAAGCCTAAAAAGAAAGGCAAGTGTCACTATTGCAGGAAACCAGGGCACTACATTAATGAGTGCAAGAAAAGGCTAGAGAAGGAGGAAAAAAAAGAATTGGGCATAGTTGTGGTGGCTGATGCATTTGCACCAAGTGCAGAGAAGAAGGAATCTGTAAGTTTTGCTTAAGATGATTGGGCATGGACATTACATTTTAGTTATGACCCTTCTGTTCATGATATATGCATGTCAGTGTTGGGCGGAATCGGATGCTTGGAACTTTGACAGTGGTGCTAGTAAGCACATTACTTCACAAAAAAAATTGTTCTTATCTCTGGAATCTATCCCAAGTGCAGGAATCATCACATGTGCAAGTGGTTCCTTATATCCTGTCAAAGGAGTTGGTAGAGTTATGTTCATTGCCGCAAATGGGGGTGCATTTACTCTTTCTAAAGTTTTATATGTGCTAGGCATTAAGAAGAACTTGCTGTCAGTTTCAACCTTAGCCTTGTCAGGCTTGATGGTGAAATTTTTGGATGACAGATGTAGAGTTCAGGATAGAAATGATGGTTATTCTATTATTGCCTCAAATACCTTATTTTAGGGCCTATACAAGATGGATGTATTTGAGAAGTTGCAGCATGATGCTTGCTCAGTCTTTATGACTCGTGCTATGAGTGATGTAGAATTATGGCATGCACAATTTGGCCATCTGAATTATGGCATGCACAATTTGGCCATCTGAATTATGGCAATTTGTTATGCCTTTCAAAGGCATGATATGGTGTTTGAGTTGCCAACTCTTGAGACCCCTTACTATACATGTATGTGAGGGGTGTATTCTTGGTAAAATGCATCGGGCATCATTTCCAAAGGATGGATCTGTGAGAGCTATTAAGAAATTATAGCTTATACATAGTGATGTATGTGGTCCTATGAGGACACCATCTATTGGAGGATATCTCTACTTCGTCACTTTTATTGATGATTACTCCAGATATAGCTGGGTGTATCCATTAAAGTAGAAGTCAGAGGTTTTTATTTGCTTTAGGCACTCCGTATCCATGGATGAAAATGCATGTGAATGTAAAGTTGGCACCCTTCGTTCAGATCAAGGGGGGGAGTATATGTCTAAGGAATTTCATGCATATATGACTGGAAAAGGCATAATGTATCAATGTACAGTGCCATACACACCTTAGCAAAATGGTGTGGTTGAGAGGAAGAACACGTCTCTCATGGAGATGGCATGATGTATAGTGAAAGCCTAAGATTTACCTCATGGTTTTTTTTGGTTAGAGACAACTATATGTTGAATAAATGCCTTACCAAGGCCTTGCAGTCTAAAACTCTTTATGAAGCTTGGCATGGCAGGAAGCCTTCTATGGCTTGTTTGCATGTTTTTGGTTGACTTGCTTATTTTCTTGTGCTTGAGCAACAACGTAGTAACCTTGATGATAAGGCAATTAAATGCATATTTGTGGAATACAGTTCAAAAAGCAAGGGATATAGACTATGCCATCCAGTCTTAAAGCGGATCTTGGTAAGTAGAGATGTTGTTTTTGTTAAAAACTTAGTTTAGCCAATGATAGAGATCAGCCATAGAAGAATCTAGGCATATGCCAAAATGGCTTGTACTACAGACATTGAGGAATAGCAAGTTGACAGCTCCTTTACCTAGCAGAACTCGTACAGGTTCTCATCACGTAGATTATTCGCATGTGGATCATGTTCTCATTTCTACTTTATGTAATGAGGAGGAACCTGTTTCCCTTGAGGAAGCACAGGATGATAATCATTGGATACATGCTATGCAAGATGAGTATAGCTCTATACTCACCAAGAATGGTTTTGACAGATCTACCTCATGGCAAGAAGGCCATTGGTACTAAGTGGGTTTACAAATTAAAACGTAAAGCAAATGGTAGCAATGATTGCTACAAGGCCAGACTTGTTGCAAAGGGGTATGCCCAGCAAAATGGCATTGATTATGATGAGACCTTCGCACCCACATCTCGTATGACTGCTGTCAAGCAAAAATTTGAAAGTTGTTTTGGGTTTGTGTACATATGGAATGCATGGTTTGTGAATAAACTTTGCCCTGAATGCCCTGGCAAATGTACAGAGCGAATGGCTTTGTAGTGAGCTGGTACACGCACATTTTTTTTTGGGAGCAAATGCTAGAGATTTGGAAGTTTTTTATTGCAGCAGTATGGTGTGCGGGTGGTTGGGGGCACCGACTGATTCGGAAAAAGTGGCAGCTGTGGAAAGGTGACCGTCTCTGAGAAAGAGTGGATGCTTCTTTTGTTGGGCGACGCAGAGTTGATTGAGTTGGTATAGCTGAAAGGTTGCTTTGGGGGTCTCTGTTTAAGCGGCCATCTTCTAGGCTTTAGAAAAAAAATAAAAAAATAATATAAGTGTGGCCAGCTTGAAGGGTGAACATGGAGCTTTATTTTGCTCAGCGCAGATGTCAGGAAGGTTGGTGAAGATGCAAAGGGTGAAAAGGTGTGTTGCCGCCTGGAGATGAAGATGCCTGGCGGCGGCGGCAGGTGATTCTAAAGAGAGAGAGGTGAGGAAAGCTGGAGTTGTCGCCTGGGGTGAAGGGAAGGTCGCTCTCAGGTGATCGTGCAGAGCAGACAAGGTGAGGGTGTTGCCGCCTTGTGGGAGAGAGCCTGGAGCGTGCGACCAGAGGGGGGGCTCTGGAGTGATTGTGCAGAGCGAAGAGAAGGGGCTGCAAGGTATTGTTGTAGCTGCAGGCGTAAGGAAGCCGCCTTGTAGAGATATCGCTCTGGTGATTTTGCAGAGACTCTCTGACCAGCGTGCAGAGAACGGAGAGAGGAGTCGTCGGGCTGCTGGGGCGGCCCCTGGTGTGCGCAGGCATGGCTGGTAGGCCACTGTTGTGACAACTGGCGACTGCAAGCAGAGAGAACAAGAGGGCTGACGGCGTGGGTGAAGCCGTCTTGGCGAAGAAGCGAGTCGAGTCCTAGTGTGAAGGGAAAGAAGCCTCTCGAGTGATCGTGTAGAGCGAAAGCTGTTGGCAAGGATACCAGAGCCTAAGGGGCTGGATGCACAGGCTGGCGATGGTTGGGGGTCATCGATGGTAGCGACCAGAGAGGGTGACAAAAGGTGTGGTTGCCACCTTGTTTGGAATGGCTCTCGGGTGAGCGTGCAGGCACATAAAGCAGCCGCAGGTGCAAAGGTTTTACTGTAGAGGTGGCTGGTAGTGCTGAACACAGGTGTGGCTGGCGACGGCCTTGGTGAAGCGCTCTGGTGGACAGCGTGGATGTGTGCAGCGAAAAGAAGAGAGGGGACAGAGAGAGAGCTGCTGAAGTCAAGGGTTGCTGGTGGGGCGCCCTCTGAAGAGAGAAGTGGCCGTGGTTTGTGTGGGTGGTGAATTGTGAGAAGTGTTCCAGCCGGTGTTGGGCCCCTGTTGTTGTGGTGTTTTTCAAAGTTTGGGAGGTGAAGGGCTATAGAGGCATGGTCTTTTTTCTTGTTTTCACCTCACATGCTTTCTGGTGCCCCCACTGAGGATTGACCAAGTTCTTATTCGGAGGGTGTATGCCACTGTTAAGAGATTGAAGGAGGGTGATGTGAAGATTTTCTTGCACTGAGAACGAAGACATTAATAGCTGAAGCTACACTCGTGGAAACCTTCAGTTTACGATGGTGAAAATCAGTAGAGTTCTTCTTCCAATGAACCAGAAGGTGAGGAAGCTACAGCTAGAGTCGATGGATGAAGTCCAAGCGCATTATTGGAGATTTAAGAGTCTACTTGGGGTGCTTGAAGCGGATTACGGTGTGGTTTTGACCAGGAAAGAAGTGAAGTTTCTGTTTCTTGGCACGTTGCCTATGCAATTGGGCATCCAAATGGCGTGTATGAATTTTGTGAATGTGAAGAGTATGGTGGCATATCTTCTGACATTTCCAAAACAGGATTTGCATGCTTCCACAGATTCAGAAGCTGATGATTCATCTAGCGACGATGGGGATTCAAACTCTTTTTCTAGGGATGTTAATGAGAGAAGATAACACAGTGGTGGTGAAAAGTGATGCTTGTAAGGAACAGGTGCAATCGGAAGAAGGGCATGATGAAGAGTTGTTTAAAGATGAAGTGTTTGAAACAGGGATTCGGCAAATTGATCTTGGCTGCGAAGAGAAGCAAGAGTGCTGTTGTTTAGATGAAGCTTTGTGTGAAGTGGGGACGGATGAGGTCCATTTTGATGAGGAACGGAGAGCATCTAAGGATGTGCTGAATATGGATGCTGTAGATGATGCCAATCCAAGTGTGGAGTTGGATTTTGAGTGTGTGCCTGCTGAGGGAATAGGTGGTTTGTTTGATGGTAAGGAGCTTGACAGCTACTTTGTGGAGTCCATGAGTGAGGGGGTGACTGCAAGTAGTGGGCCGGAGGAGCCTGAAGAGACTGTGCAGGTCATGACGCCCGAAGAGATGGATTGTCAAAAGTCAGTGTCAAAGACGACCTCCAAGGTGACAAACCCTAGTCCTGTTAAGGTTAAGGAAGTGAGTGTTGAGTGTGTGCAACTGGATGTGGCGGGACACTGCAATGAGTGTGAGGAGAGTGAAGTTGGTAGGAATATTGAAGAGCTGGACACTGAATTGGAAGCGCTCTTGGATGAAGCAGTCATGGGGTTTTTGGTGCGTGGTGATGAAGTGCCAGTGCTTGTTCCTTCTTGTTATGGTGGAGATCAATTGGGAATTCCCCTAGTAGATGGGTGTCAGCTTTCAAATAAGTGTGAAGATGGGAGTTTGATTAATAATGATGCAGAGTTTGATGCTATCTTGGATGGTGTACTCGAGGACTTTGTATGCTTAGGGGACTTGGAAACTAAGCAAGTGAGTGAGTGTTCTGGGAGTTTAAAGGTTTGTGAAACTGTAGAAGAATCAGCTTGTGAGTTTGGAGTCCTTTGTACGGAGGATGCTAAGAAAGAAATTATCAGTGGTGGGGCATCAGGTGTTCAAGTTCCTGAGGAGGTTGAGCTGTTGAAGGGCTTTCGAGATATTGACGGCAAGGTGGAGCCAGACAACTCCCTTGTGAATGAGAGTGTGTTTGATGTGCGGGAAGAATACGCAAGCACAGTGGTGGACGGGATGTCTGCAAAGACTTTGGACCAAGCATATGTAGAGATGGATTTAGGTTTGCGTGATGAATGCCACTATAAGTGTGAAGGGCAGGTTCCAGATGGGTTTCCAATGTTTTTGGAAGAGGTGTTTGGTGAGCCTGTGAATGTGGATAGCAATCTTGGAGAAATGGTCCCCTGTAAAGATATGCAGCAGGCAGCAGTGGAAAGTAGATGGAAGTAAGCAGTTTGATGGTGCCAATGCATGGTGTGTGGGAATTGATGATCATAGATTTGCAGTCTATGCATTGGGTTACCTGGTTTTTGCGGGAGCAATTCTTATGTGGGCATTGTTTATTACACTTATGCGTGGAGTAGCAATAAGGTTTAATTGGGATCTAGGTGGTAGAGTTGTGGGGGTGAGTCACAGCTGCATGCTTTTAGTGGTGATTTAGATTGGGCTGGATGTTATGATACACGAGTGTACACTAGTGGCTTTTGCTTTCACCTTGGTGATTAATGTATATCATGGCTCAGCAAGAAGCAGCCTACAATGGCCACTTCCAGCTGTGAAGCTAAGTACAGGGTAGCTTTTATAGCTATGGTTGAGTGTGTGTGGCTCAGACGTCTTATGGCTTATTTGGGTGTTGGACAGTCATCTAGCACTATCATTTTCATTGATAGCTAGAGCACATTAGCAGTTGCAAGGAACCCAGTGTTTCATGCTTGCACTAAGCACATTGAGGTGCATTACCACGATGTCAAGGAAAGGCTCTCTGCAGAGCAGAGATCAGCTTGGTCTATGTGCCTACACATGACAACATGGTAGATTTATTCACGAAGGCTCTTCCTCGTGAAAAGTTTGAAGCTCTTCATAAAGCTTTGGACTTACTGCCTTTTCAAGATTAATCGGCCATACCCTGTCCATGTTCACATCATCACTCCAAGGGGGATTTGTAGCATTATATGGTAGTAATATGTGTGAACACACTTAGGATTGCTGGGGCACTTTTTTCCTCACTAGGAGGTTTTTTTCCCCGCGTGTGTATGTACACCCTCTTATCTACTCATTTTGGGGTGTGTAATTATCTTTTGTATCTAGCACACATTTGTTCATTCTAATCTAAGTGAGTTTGTGTGCTCTCAAGGTTCTCTATCTTATGTGTGTGCATTGTTGCAACCCTAAGCCTAATTCCAACATCGGGAACGTGCAAAAGTGGTTCTAGATGTTGGCCATATTGGTGGGACATATGTCAATGGCCATTGGCAATGACCATGAAGGCACAGAACACGTCCGGTGGAATTCTCACCCTACCATGTAATCATATGAGTTGTAACTGTACAGTATGGTAATGCAATCTTGTAACAGCCGGGCATGACAACCGCCGGGAGGCATCTTGTAACTATAGACTCAGGAGAATAGAAGTAGAAGGAAGGAAGAGGCAACGGGGTATCTTTTATCTTTTGTATCTGAATCAAAAAGAGAAGTACATTGTCTCCTTCTGTGCATCACTTATGCTTATGCTGGCAGAGTGAGAAAGTAAAAGAGAGAGAGAGAGAGAGAGAGAGAGAGAGAGAGAGAGAGAGAGAGAGAGTTGTGTGCAGCATCTTTGGTGTAGGACACTAGTGTGAGGCTTAGAACAAACTTGTGGGCACTAGGCATTAACGGATCCTCAACTGGACTGATTCCGTCTTGCCAGTCGAATTGACCACTGACACTTTGGCGATCCTGCTAGGGAAGTGGAAGTGCTCGTAGAAACACAGGAGGCTCTCTATTCACCCCCTCATCAGTGTGACATTCTGGTGCAAGCTTTGGGCGGACAGGAAGAAGCACTTGCACAAACCCTTGCAAGGAAACTCCTAATCAATAACCTACAGCAACAACTACCCGAGCAACTACCCAGGTAGCCCGCTCCTCTTGGGCTAGGCAGCGTTAAGTATCCGATATATAAGGGCAAGAAGTCTGAGGACCCTGACACACATGCGACAAAGTTTGAAGTAGTGTGGAGGGTGAACCATCCTCGAGGGAATGTAGCTAATGAAAGGAAGAGGGATCAATTCCAAGCTACATTCAGGGACATTCCAACAGAATGGCCCAGTATGCACATGACCATTTCACCACATTCCAAGAACTGAAAGAAGCATTCCTCTCAGGAGGTTCCGAACAGTCAAAACACCTTCTGAGCTACGAGAGAAGCTCAGAAGCCTGAGGCAGAAGTCCCTACTGCCGGTGGATGATTATGCAGCAAAGTTCCGCACACTACATGTAAGACTGACCCAGGTAGATAAGCCATTTGAGGCTGTTCTGGCAGACTGGTTTTTGCATCGCCTAAACAAGAAAATCAAACCAACTGTGGCTGCAACAAACATTGTAGTACAAGGGTTTGATGGACTTCTTGAGGGAGGAGGCAACCAAAAGAGCAGAGAGGAACATGGGCTTGGAAAAGAAGTCCAAGAAGAAAAAGAATAATTCATCATACAATGATTCAAGCAGTGAGTCAGACACAGAGGAATCAGATGATGAGTCAGGTTCTGAGGAGGAACCCAAGCATAGCAAGAAAAGCAAACAAAAAGGCAAGAGGGACGAGGTGGATGTCATGGCCAAGAGAGTTGCTGAAAAGTTGGCTGCAGGCTTGAGCAAACACTCCGGCATGTCAGACTACAGACCTGGTGTGTTCGGTTTGATCTGTAAAAATGCGGGGCATTTGAAAGAAGAATGCAAGATGTAGCCAACATGTGCCATATGTCAGACTTTCACGCATCTCACAGAGAATTGCAGATATAATGGAAGAAGTTGAGTAGCAACAGTGGTAAATGCAGTTGATGGAGCAGATCCAATGGCTGCCGTGCTGACACCACACAGGTCCTACTGTGGCCGAGGGTTCACGCGGCAAAGGAAGGGGTGGTGGGACAACAGTAGAATGCATTCCAGTGCTACTACTGCTAGAAGTCAGGACACAAAAAATTGAATGTCTGTTGCACTTAAAACATCAGGGAAGCTCTGAAGATTCAGCAGAGGTAGTAGCACCTGCCGTGAACATGGTGGAAATTAAACAGTTAGATGATGGGTCGGCTCCGAATGGTGGTTGTTGTCACCAGAAACCAAAAGGGAAAGGAAAAGGCAGATGTAGCAGAGCATCTGACACTTGAAGTGGTGGAACAAAAGAAAACCCCCTGGATTGGGAGGAACAAAGGAAGGTTAGGGATCAAGTAGTTAGAGAAGTGCAAGATGCACAAGCCAAGGGTAGGAAAGAGACCACACAACCCAGTCAGGATTAGATGAAGACCAGGGGCACCTCGGATGAAGCATTCATATAAAAGAATGTGATGCAAGAAGATGATCCTCAAGGGACACAAATATCCGAACAAATTAGGGAACAAGGGAATGGAATATCTCCAAGAGGGACTGAACCAGCACACCAACACTCAGAAGAAGCGGAGTCCTCAGAAAAATCTGAAGGAAGAGAGAGAAAAGAAAAGAAAAGTGCCCAACGAGGCAGCAAACTAAACAATGAGGAGCAGTATGACCTATGGGAAGACCTCAAAACCATGAAACTAGACATAACCCTCAATCAGCCTGCTGTCCCTAGTGCCTAACTACAAGAAGTAGCTCATCGAGAAGCTACTGAGTCCCAAGGGACGAATGAAAGGCTCTGACCACTCAGAGAGCGAGGCTGAATCAACAAAAAAGCAAAATGTCATGCGGTGGAGACAGAGGATGTTCCAGAAGTAGATAATGTGGTGCCCCAAATAATAGTGCATCTGAGGGGAAAAGAAATCAGAGGAGCCATTGTAGATGGTGGGTCAGGAGTGAACATACTTTCGGAATCAACAGCCAAGGAATTAGGGATCACTGAGTTCCACCCAGCTCCATTCTTGGTGCGCATGGCCAATCAGAGTAGAGTGAGGCCTTGTCCGCCGAGGAGAATAGATCACTGTAACTTGGATGCAACTTCCCCATTGTGTTCTTGGTACTCTGAATGGAGGGAAACTCGAAGTCGTATCCCATGTTGCTGGGTACCATGGATAAGACATTAAAAAAGCAAACATGATTAGCTGAAAGAAAGCATTACCATTAGGAGGGGAAAGAAGAAGATCAGAGTCAGCACACTAGCTAAGGTGGACATAGATCTGGCAATCAGACCATTGCATGCCGAAGGGTTGAACCTACTGGATAGAATAGAAGAGGATGAGGAGGAAAGAATAATCAGAGAAAATCCAGAGCTGATTTCATTATTTCAGCTGGATGTGGAGGGAATAATGACAAAATATATAATAGATATGTTCAATGTGTAGACAATAGCACAAAAGCCAGATGAGGCTGAGGACACCAAGGAGAAAACAACCCAAATAATAGAACTAGTGAACAAACATGTGAGGAGGATAAATAGTCAAAACAAGGGGTGAAGGAATGGATGGAAGCCTTAAGATGTAAGAATAGGGAACAACAAAAATGCATCAGAGTGCAGGAAGATGAACTGACAGAGCTCAACTTGGGCAATGCAGAGCAACCCAAAATTGTCAAGATCAATGCTAAGCTGGAAGGACAGATGAAGAGAGCTTTGGGAGTTGTTATGCAGATACAAGGATGTCTTTGCATGGAGCTAACAGATATGCCAGGCATAGACCCAAGCTTCTATCAACACAAGATTAACTTGAGGGAGGATGCCATTTCGATTAGACAGCAAAGGTACAGAATGAACCCCAACTATGCTAAGCAGGTAAAGGAAGATATAGATAAGCTATTGGCAGTGGGATTCATATATCCAATTGAGAAGGCTCACTGGCTAAGTCTGATTGTAATCGTGCCCAATAAAAATGGGAAGCTAAGAGTTTGTGTAGATTACAGGAAACTGAACGCTGCATTTATACCGGATCCATTTTCACTGCCCTTCACAGACTCAATGTTAGATGCAGTGACCGGACATGAAATGTATTCCTTCTTAGATGGCTTCAGTAGATATAACCATGTCAGAATGGCACCAGAGAACAAGGAAAAAATAGCATTCATCACAGAATGGGAAGCCTTCGCTTCAAATGTGACGACATTCGGACTCTGCAATGCACCTGCAACCTTTCAGCGCATGGTCCAAGAAATCTTTTATGATTACCTCACTGACTTCATGCATATATTTGTGGATGACTTCAGTGTTTTTGGCAAAAAGATGGAGCATTTGAGCCACTTGCTGTTATGTTTGGAAAGGTGCCGGTAGAAATAGCTGCAACTGAATCCCGCCAAGTGTGCTTTTGCAGTCACAAGTGGAGTCCTCCTAGGACACATTGTGTCCAAGATGGCATTGCCGTGGATCCCTCCAAGGTCAGCATGATCCAGAAGTTGCGGCCACCTCAGAATCTGAAAGAGCTCAATAGATTTTTGGGTCAAATCAAATGGCACAACAGGTTCCTCCGCTACCTTCTTGCAGACATTGCACACCCACTCTATGCTCTCACCAAGAAGGGGGCAGAATACAGATGGACTAAAGAACACTAGAAGGCATTCTAGGACCTAAGGAGAATGCTTGCAAGCGCTCCAATAATCCAGCCAGCAGAGTGGGATAACGCCTTCCACGTGTTTGTGGATGCATCCGACACTGCAATAGGAAGTATGCTGATGATAAACAGTGTGGACGTCTACCGGCAATATGTGTGAAGAACATCTCTCACCTACAAGTAAACAAGACAAAAAATGAGATGCATTTCGAAAGCACACACTTCTCAAAATAAATTTGCGATGGAAAGTACTCTTACTAGTCATGTCCATGATGTCATGTTTTCCTGACACCTCCCCCTCTTGAAGATGCTTTGGTGAAGATGCTTTGGTCAAAATAAATTTGCGATGGAAAGTACTCTTACTAGTCATGTCCATGATGTCATGTTTTCCTGACACCTCCCCCTCTTGAAGATGCTTTGGTGAAGATGCTTTGGAGGGTCTCTCTCTTGATCTTCATTTGTGGGGTCTCCCTCTTGAACATCATGCATAATGTCAAGACGTCTCTTTGTTCGCCTCTCATGTTACACTTGAGACGATGTAGATGTATGCTCTTGGTGTGATTGTGGCACTCGTGACAGTGGCGTGGATGGTTTTGGGGCCACGCGCGAGGATCCAACTATACTGGAGACTGGGTCAAGTTTGTTGGTTGCGTGGAAGGTATTCTTGAGTCTTCTTGAGTTGGGGGCTCTCTTTCAAGCTCAGATTGGCAATTCTTAAATTCTTCAAGAAATAATCAAGATAATTTAGTAAAAAAGTAGAAATCTCTAGACCTTTTTGTATATGTATATGTATGTAGATGTATATGTATCTATGTATATGTGTATGTACATGTATATGTATGTGTATATGCATATGTATATGTATATGTATGTAGGTATGTATATATGTATATGTATGTGTATATGTATGTGTATATGCATGTGTATGTATATGTATGTGTATATGCATATGTGTATGTATACGTATGTATGTATGTATGTAATTTGTAAAAAATTTGGACAGCATCTCCTTTGCATTTTCTAAAAAATCCCAAAATAAAGTTCAAAACTTAATAATGTTTCTTTAAAATCTAACATGCCAAATCTTAAATGTAACATGAACTTTGTATGTATGTAGGAATTTACTATATAATTTAGTGTATGTATGTAGGTATATATTTATGTATGCATATATATATGTACATATATGTTTACATATGTATTTGTATATGTATATATCTGTATGTATATGTATCTAATATGTATATGCATATGGATAGTTTATATATATTTATATATATGTATAGGTATGTATTTGTATAGGTAGAAAGGTCTACATATGTATTTGTATATGTATATATCTGTATGTATATGTATCTAATATGTATATGCATATGGATAGTTTATATATATTTATATATATGCATAGGTATGTATTTGTATAGGTATGTATTTGTATAGGTAGAAAGGTCTACATATACATATACATATACATTTATATGCATATAATTTAGTAGAAAGCAAAAAAGTACCTTTTTCTAGGAGCTCCTCACTTGGAGGCACATGATTTAGAGGATAGTCCAACCACCAAGGACATCTCTTATATTCCCAATCAAAAACCCCTCTCTCAACCCATTCCTTGGGGTACATTGTTTCCGAGGAATTTGGATCTACCCATTCTTTGATTGTTTATTGTGAAATTATGTTTTTTAGGTTTAGACGCATTGTATCTCCCTAGGAGAAAAGAAAATTGATGCTAGTAGGAGAGGGCTTTGATAGCTTCCTTCTTATACAGAGAAGATCTCGCTATTCATTTATACAAGGTAGCCATTCCCCAGGACAAGGTGGCCCTGATGACAAATGTTATGTCTTTAAGATGTCTTTGCGAGAGGACCAGCATCAGCTTGGTGAATCACATGCGGTGTGATAGTGGAGGTGACTTGTCAAATTCCTGGGTTTTGTTTGATCACACTCATCGAGTTTTTGGTTGGTCAACAATGGCTTGTCATGTTTACGACCCAAGGTAAGACCTAAGGTGAGACTACGTACTTCAATTTTTTCCTTTCTTTCATTTACCTTGAATGATAGCTGATTGAAAAAATCTCTCCAAAATCTTATAGTGTTCAAGAGCTGTTGACAATTGCCACATGCGAAATGAAGGAGGAGGATACAAAAAGCCAAGTACTATTTTGGGAAATGCTGAATAGCACAATGGAGCAATGCGGTTATGCACCCGCACACTTCTATGGGTTTATGGCTGATGAAGCAGGGTCCAATTGGTGTGTGCAGTTAGGACCGTTTTCAATGGGGGTCCGCACAACATTATGGAGGACAAGGAGCGAACGTGCTTATTCCATTGGAAACAAAGTTTGATGAAGCATGCTAAACAATGCGTGAAGGCAAAAAGTCGACAACACCATATTGACTTGTGTGAAGAATGGATATTGGCAACCAATAAGGAGTTAGCTTTCTTAAAAAGTAAAGAGATTCGTGAGTGGTGGAGAAATGGACATGTTCATGAGGGAAAACTATCAGTGATGGATACGTGGATGAGTTGGTGGAAAGTACGAATAGCACATTGGGGCAACCTCATGTCAAGGGTGAGAAATTTTATGGAGAAATGATATGTTGTATGGATGTATTTGCATTGGAGTCAATTTTGTGAATTCTTGTATGAAACCTCTTGTGTGCAGGTGGTCTTAAGATCGGTGGATTTAGCACAAACCCCTCGAACAAACTTATCTGAAAGTGTACATGGGAGTTGGCTTGCTGGTGAAGGATACAAGGAAAAGGTTAGCTTGTATGATGCGTGCATTTCAGATATGGCAAACGCTTTACTACAAAGTGCAAAGCAATATGCATATCAGATGGGGAAGCACAAAGGTGACGGACCAAGCTTGAGCAAGTTGCTCGACAGGGTGGCAGCAAGATCAAGACCGACACCACCACAAGTGGCTCGCATGGTCCATGAAATAGTAGCTAATACTCCTATGTATGAGGAATCAAGGCCTCTACATGGAGATAAGGAGACTATTCAATGGAAGAGGGTGAGGACAACGGAAGTAGACCAATGCTCACATCGTCCAGGTTATGTCATGCAAAGTAGACATCGTCAAAACCGGGGAACAGCAAGAAGAGTAAGTTTTGGAGATAGATCTAGAACAAACAGTGCAGCAAGTCCCGCTTCAAGGGGAGGACCAAAAAGTCCAATGACTAGAGGAAACAAAGATGTCGGACATGAAGAGCCTAAACAACATTATGGCACAATGAGCGGAGGACAAATGCATGTAAAGGAAGAGGCCATTAGACGAACCCCATTAAACTCAAAAGTCAAATGTTTGGGAGGTATTGATGGAAGACTTAAGTGCAACTCATACATACAGGGAAGCTCTATTGGAGTTGTTGCCCCTAGCTTCTACTCAAACGACATCCTGGTCCGGGAGGGCCAAAGGCTCAAATGATGTGGTTTTGTCCTTCAGATGTTTCACACACATGGCATGTAGATCCAAACATATAATATACAAGCCATCATACCCAAATATGTGGAAAGTGGATGTTGGGACCAACATAACCAGCCAAGAGATAGAGAAATTAGTAAAGGCAGGGTTCAAGTTAGATGTTACTCATGAAGAACCTTTTGTGTCGGGGGTGGGAGAAACGTCCACACAAGCAGCGGGCAACAAAGAAAGTGACAAGAGGCCACATGATGCTACACAGAATACAAAGAGATCAACCAAGTGGAGGCATTGGATTTCCAAAGAAGCAGAAAAGAGGATTGGTAGTGCCGAGGCCATGACAGCGAGATAGTCCTTAATGAGAGTGCAATGCAGCTGTCCCCCTACTCTATTTTTCATTTGGCATGTGAGAGTGGAGAGGACTATTTTATACACATCAATGTACAACCTTGGAGTACATGTCCTGACTTCATGCAAAGAGAATCTAGAGGAAAGTCTTACGTTGCATGTAAGCATATCTATTTTGTCTTCTTGCGAGTTTTGGGATTACATAAGAATGAGGATATGGTAATGCATCAACCGACACTATCACCAGAGGAAGTGGACAATATTCTATCACATCCTCAAAGCAAGGATGTTTGTGCCTATACTTAAGCTTTAATCAAGCCTGTTTGTGCTTATACTTAAGCTTTAATCAAGCCTATATTATTTTTGTCTTGCTTTGGGATGGAGTATACTATCATATACTCTAAAGTCTTATTGTAGGTAGCTTGCGACGCTATGGTAAAGAAGTTGTACCAACCATATATCTTCTAGTAAGGAAATGTGAACTCAATCTTTTTGTAAGAAAATATGAGCCGGATATACTTGTTTTTACTTGTGTTGAAATAAACATTGGAAGAAAGGTACATAGATAGGTATTTT
Organism: Cibotium barometz; assembly: GCF_041138505.1. NCBI lineage: Eukaryota > Viridiplantae > Streptophyta > Polypodiopsida > Cyatheales > Cibotiaceae > Cibotium > Cibotium barometz. Next base: position 39,136,940 of record NC_141084.1, read on the forward strand.
TGTGCCTATATTTAAGTTTCGTGGACATAAAATGTGTGTTTATATGTAGGAAGGTAGGTATGTATGTATGCATGCATGTATATGTTTGGGAGTATGCATGCATGCATGTATGTGTGTATTGTACAAATGTGTGTATATATGTATGTATATATGTAGGAAGGTAGGTAGGTAGGTAGGTAGGTAGGTAGGTGTGTTTGAGAATATACATGTATATATGTATATATGTATGTGAATGTATTTATTTCTCTTTCATAAATACTTACTATATAAAAGCTCACCAAAATGTATCATTTATCTTACAAGCTCACATAAAACTATCTTATCTCCAAAAAGCTTGCCAAATAAAGCTCGCAAAAAAATCAAACCTGCTGGCGCTTCAAGCAAAATTCAAGATAGTCACACCACTTACACACCCAATATGAAATTGCCTGTTTCACAGATTCAGTTGTCTTTAAAACAATCTTTTAATGAAACCATAGTATCACTGATCATAATCCTCCAAAATATCTAGCTTGAATTCTAATTTCCAATCATCGGTGTACCTATGGCATCATTGGCAACTAGAATGCTCACCACCTGTTCACTCTCAGGGGTCTTTTCAATAGTTCCTAGCTCATAGTACTCGAAAATATAATCACATAAGAAAAATCTAGATGGACTCTCTGTTGAAGATCAGTAAGATTAACCATGGACTCATCCGTTGAGGACCAGCAAAGCCAATCAACCAGATCCATGCTCGAGTTCAGAAAACAACTCTAACTCCTTGTTCCATTTTCTTCCCCGACGCACGCATGGGTATCTTTGGCGACCCGGAGCCAGAGCACCGTATGGTCAGCACCCTCTAGGCTTCTTCACAAGTCACCTAGCGCTTCACTCACAAGCTGCTTCCTTGGTCCCTCATCCACTGTACCGGAAGCTCACCATTTAAATCGATTCGAGGTTAGTCAAGACCTTGGCCGACCTTGCTACATGAGACGTCCTCCATTGACTCTCCATCAGCTTTTGCAACTTTATCACTTAAGTCTCCACGACCTCATTCACAAGATGGTCAAAATGCTTCCCCCAGATTCTTGACATAAAACAGTCATTTAAAAATAGGTTTCATAAATACAATTTCTAAAGAGCTCTCATCTTTCCACATTGTTCCACATCATTTCTCATTATTCCACATTCTTCTACATCAATTCACATTGCTTATTCCACATCCAGTCATATGTACATCCAGTCATATGTATTCCCATCGTCCTTCATCCATTCTCATCCAATCACATCATATTACATCTCATCACATCTATTCACATCTGTCCTCATCACATCACGTCACATCCATTCACATCACATCATATCCATTCACATCACGTCACGTCACATCCATCCACATCACATCTCATATCCATTCACATCTATCCAGGTCCACATCACATTACATCACATCTATCCACATTACAACATATCCACATCACATCTCATCCATTCATGTCTACCCAAATCCATATCACATCACATCACATTCATCCATTCACATATCATCACATTCATTCACATCCATTCACATCTCATCTCACCCATTCACATCCCATCTCATCCATTCACATCTCATCACACCCATTTACATCACATCACATTCATTCACATCTCATCACACCCATTTACATCACATCTCATCACACCCATTTACATCACATCACATTCATTCACATCTCGTCACATCCATCCTCATCTTATCACATCTCGTTCACATCCATCCACATCACATCACATTCATTCCATCCACATCACATCACATTCATTCCATCCACATTACATTACATCCACATTTATCCACATCACATCACATTCATTCCATCCACATTACATCACATCCACATCTACCCATATCACATGTCATCCATTCACATCTCATCACATTCATTCACATCCATCCATTCATTCACATCTCATCACACCCATTCACATATTATCACATCCATTCACATCTCATCACATTCATTCACATCCATCCATTCATTCACATCTCATCACACCCATTCACATATTATCACATCCATTCACATCTCATCGCATCCATTCACATCCCATCTCATCCATTTACATCTCATCACACCCATTCACATCACATTCATTCACATCTCGTCACATCCATCCTTATCTTATCACATCTCATTCACATCATCCACATCACATCACATTCATTCCATCCACATTGCATCACATCACATTCATTCGTTCACATATCTCACATCCATTCACATTTTATCTCATCACATCACATCCATTTACATTCATTCATATCCACATCACATCTCATCACATCCATCTACATCTATTCAGATCCACATCACATCTTATCACATCCACTTTTAGTATAGTTTCTCTACTTTTGATATTGATAGGACTTTTCTAAGTTTCTGCCAATTGGTTGACCTAGTTAAAGATACTTTTTCTCGATCCCATTAAATCTAAGTATCAGAGTGTTGTTGAAGGTTTAAAAAGGGAAAATAAACCTTATTAGAATTTTATAGTAAAAACTCAAAAAGAGCATTTACGTATCGTATTTTCATTCCTTAAGCTTCAGTAATGAGAACTAATTCTAAACTTTCGTTTACTCATTGGAAACTTGGATAATTCTTATTCAGAAAAGGGAATCTGGAATCCCTGGGAGGATCGAGGATCCAATGAGTATTCAGAATACTCATTGGATCCTCGATCCTCCCAGGGATTCCAGATTCCCTTTTCTGAATAAGAATTATCCAAGTTTTCTTGATGGATATTTTCACATTCTTTCTCAATTTTCTCAATTAAGATATATTCAATATTCTTCTTTTTGAATAAAAGATTCATGAGATTTACAAAAATCAATTCTACCCATATTTCTCAATAAAAATAAAAATACTCAAAATTTCACTTGATAAATACTCATAATTTGAATTATGCCAAAAATTCCTCTTTTAACATTTAATTGTTTGGATCTCGAATATAATGGGAATTCCTCTTTTTGCATAAAAATAAATTTACCAAAAAATCATCTTTTCTCTTAATCAAATATTTATGCATGAATACTAAAAAATTATTTTCCACGAATATGATGAAAATCATTCTTTTTGCATAGGATGTCTAATCCTAGAATATGGTAGGAAGTCCTCTTTTAGCATTATGCATAAAAATAAGATATGTATTATTTTCTAAAAAAATTACCTTAGCTTCGCTGCTATTATTGATAATTCTCAATTTTTCCTAAAAGAATAAAAGCTTGTAATGAAAATATGATAGTAGTTCTTCTTTTATGCTTAAAATCAAACTATGTATTCAAATCATAATTTTAACCATAATTATAAACGCAACTATGATTATCCCACTAGATTAAGCTAATTTCAACATTCCTCTTTTCCCAATTTGTTAGGATAATCCATTTCTCATTTAGAATGAATTAAGGTAGTTTTCAACTACTCATAAACAATCTAAAAGAAATAGCACAAAATCATGAAAATATCATTTTCTTAATCTCTAGCTCATCAAGCCTAGAGTTTAGCTTTGAAATAAGAGATTATATGTGAGAAACATTCTTTTGTTAAAGAATTAGCCATAGAGATGTTTATTCTTTTTGAGAGAGAGATTTACTTAAAGAAAGCATTATAAATAAGCATAAAGATTAACTTTCTCTTAATTAAACATTAAGACTCTTAGAGAAAGCTTGATTTGAATTAAAACAATCATTTTGAAAGCTTCTCAAGCTTGAGGGGTTGAGAAGAAGAAAGTCATTGAGATAATTTGAAAAAACCATATAAATCAATTTTACCTCCAAGTTTGGCTTGATTCTTTGTTAGTAGTGAAGCCCCTGACCAATCAATTGGCCACCAAGAGGAGAAGAGCAACTTCAAGAGAGAAGCTCCAAGCTCCCAAGAGAGAGGAAAATTTAAGGGATAATAGAAATATGATTATTTTAATATAATACTGGCATGGTATAGCTCCAATATGAAAATACAAAGGAATGAGGTTTTATTTATAGGTGAGGGAGCCAATAACCAAGTCCAACTGGGTTCTAGAATTTTCTAGGTTCAGTTTGACTCAATTTGGATATGATTTAGACCAATTTGGCTCCCTTTTTGATTTAGTTAGATCTAGGAGAGAGGAGATATAAAAATATCACTCTTTTTTGAATTAAAAAACCCTTCCACACATGTGAAAAAGGCACCTACCTCAAAGGTCCCCCTTTCCTTTACCAAGGTGTCAAAAATGCATCATTACTCTAAAATATCTCATTTTTTAAGTAATATCTCTTAATTTTTAACTAATAAACCTTGTACTCAGTCAACTCTTCATCTTATGTGAGCATTTACTCATTTTTGGGTATTTTCTTTTATCCTTTGGATTTGTCTCATTCAAACACTTGGATTAATCTAATTGGCCCATTGAAACCTTAATTGGATCATAATCTAAAATTTTTTGAAAATGTAGACCCTTAGGCTAAGGTCTCTTATACCATTTTCAATTAATTCCTAATACACATTGGAAAGTTCATTTTGAACTTCTGTTTCAGGGGAATCCAGAATTTTTGTATCCAAAGATATCTCAATTTTGAATTATCTCTCTCTAGGCCAAAACTGGGTAAAACAACATCTTTCTTCTATTTCAGAGAGGGGAATAATTACAAGAACAGAAGGGGAGGTTCTTACACCTTTACACCTCAAAAACTAGAGGGAGGAATCTTACAGTGGGGGTTAGACTTCGTCGGACATTCAAACCCCCTGTTGCACCGGCGCGAGTAATTGGGAACAAGTACATCTTGGTGGAAATAGACTATTGCACAAAATGGGTGGAGCCCAAAGCTTTATAAGGGATAATTCAGCACAATCAGTAGCCAAATTCTTGTATGAAAACATCATGATAAGGTTTGGATGCCCAGTGGAGCTAGTCAATGATCAGGGCAGACACTTCATCAATGATGTGATACAATAGCTGACTTAGCACCACATGATCATGCACAAGAAGTCCACTGTGTACTACCCGCAAGCAAATGGTAAGGCAGAATCAACCAATCATGTACTCCAGCCAGATACTGAAGAAGATTGTGAACCAAAACAGAATAGACTGGGATGAAAAACTTCATTCAGCATTATGGGCATTCTGGACAGCCTTCAAGGTAAGCACTGGCTTCACACCTTTCTCATCAATTGGTGTATGGGCTGGAAGTCATGGTCCCTATGGAGTTTGCAGTGCCTAGCCTCAGGATTGCCCTGGTGGAAAAGCTTAACCCTGAAGAATTAGTTAACCTATAGATATAGCAGCTCCTTCAATTGGAGGAAGATAAGCTCTGCAACGCATGGATTGCTGAGGCAGCCCAAAGGAGGAAGCTTTGGGTTGACAGAAATGTAAAGTACAAGATTTTTGAGAAAGGCGACAAAGTGCTGCTCTTTAACTCAAAGCTTGGTCTGCACCCAAGGAGGCTCAAGATTAGATGGATCAGACCCTACCAAATTGAAGAGCAATTGGGATCAAGAACATTCAGGCTAAGAACATTAGATGGGATGAGCCTCCCGAAAGCAGTAATAGATTCAGACTCCGCCCGTACTACAAGGGTGATGACACCAGACATTGAGCAACAGTGGCAAACAAGGATGACGATGCAAAAGCATGTGTCATGCGCTTATAGTTTCAATTTTCAACGTCCAGAAGGAGGAAGACATGCGGCAAATTGCATCTGCTGATCTGGCTAAGGCAACCATGCACAAGAGCATGCAACATCATCTAGTTTTGGCAAAGGCAGCAAGAAAAATCACGTAGCGACACGTGGGCATAATGACCTTCTTGGGAAGATGCCTTGCATTTAGAACAATCATGAAGAAGCACAACAGTGACCTCAAATCTATTGCAGATATGAAGAGGCACGATGCACTCACCCCAACACAAATTATGGCGTGGGTGTCACATCATAATGGCCACAACTGCCACCCCGGTTTGGCAGAGATCATATACTCCCCCGCTCAATCTTGCCTCACTTTTTCTTTCGTGCTCACTCAAACCTCTTCGCCTCCTTTTCCCTCTCCATCAATTAGTTACGCAAAAGACATCTACCATGGCAGGAAGCAGCAAGTCCATCGAATATTCGATGCTTGTACACGTCATTGATTGACCCTCTCCATCATGCAAAATGGCTGGAGAAGACAGGCCTCTACGAGTTTGCTTCCTTTAATTGGGAGGACTTGTGGCACAATCTGGAAGCAGAGGTCCAGGTTGCTGACCTAGCCATGCACAACAAGGTGCAGACTGGAGATGCTAGACCTATCCATGTGACCATCGACACTATGGGCAAGAGCTTTGCATCTCCCAACAGCAACTAGCATAATGAATGTCGATTCCTACCAGGCCGACATCGATAAAGAGCTCGACAAGGTCAGTAGAGAATATTCAATCTCCACGTGTGCAGATCCATCCAGGCAAAATGAGCTACGGTTCTACTTGGATATGTTATGCCTGTTGGCCAAGAACACAAACATCAGCCGAGCTAACTACAAGCTATTGAGGGTTGCCGAGGGGCTTGAAGGTAAACTGGGCAGGTGTGGTCACCCGAAATCTTCAGCTCAACAAGCACAAAAATTGGTGCTGTCAGGAGGACACTCCAAGATGGCTAGCCACCTCAAAGCTTTAGCATAGTTGGGGACACTGCCAGAGCATAGCTTGGAAGAGTAGCAATAGTCCAAAAAGGAAACCACTCAGAAACCACAGGAAGAAAGAAGAAGCACTGCAAAAGAGGCAGCAAAGAAAGACGCCAAAGAAGCATCAGCTCAAAAAGCTAGGGAGGAGGAAACTAGCAGAAGCTGAAGAAACAAGAAGGTTGGAGGAAGAAAGGAAGAAGTAAGTAGAGGCAACAACTCTAGAGAAAGCCAAACCAGAGTAGCAGCAGAAAAAAAAACAAGCTGGCCCGAAGTCCACCAAGAGACAAATCGACTGGTCGGCCTATGCCACAACTCTGCAAACTAAGAAAAGGGAGCAGCTGCTACTACTACAGCTAACCAACAGGAAAAGTAGCAACTCTCCAACATTGGGAAGCTTTTGCTAGCCCAAGCGGCCTCCCCTATCAAACCAGCCACACTGAGTTGAAGGGAAAGTCCCCTCAAATGACCCCTCTCGAAGCCCACATGTCAGAAACATTAACAGTGGTAGAGGGACCCACTAGTCAGGCAAATTTTGCTACCTTAGGGGATTGTCTCAACATGAGTCTAAGTATATCTTATCAACATTACACAAGTCATAAGCTCGGTATCTTTTAGTATTATAAAAGATGCAAGCTTAGAGATTTTCCCATAATTATTTACATGAAATGCTTTACACGGTACAAAAAGTATGGATTAAAAATGTTGTCGCATGTTCAAAGTAATGTTAGCCAATGTGGTTAACATCCCCCTACCTAATCTTGATTTTTTTCTCAAAATCAGCAAATGAAGCTCAATGGGAGCTAGTGGTAGAAGCTACTAAAGTTCCAATAAGTCAAAGAGCAAGATTTTGGGTATTAGGCAGTGAAATGCTTTGTAGGATGTCTAGAAGGCGATCTCAAACATGTCTTTGAAGGTGAGTAGCCCACAAGCCTTGCATCCATTGTACTCACTCTTGTAGTATCAAAGTGTTTCACACCACCATCTTTGGGTAGCACTCCTCCATCCATGATTGCCTTTTTGGATCGAACGGTTCTAACTATGTTGTGTTTGACTTACATAGTATCCATGGGCTCTAACAACTCCTTCTCTTGATGAACTATATGTTAGTTTTAGGGTTGGTCTTTTGCTGCCTTACATTGTAGTCCTTCATAGGCTTATTATGATGTTCCTTTTTCTTGGGTATTCAAATTTTTGTTTTCTCTTCATAGTATTCCGAAGTATCTCTTTTGGCACCCACCATTTATCACCTTCATTATGGAATTTTTATTGTTCACTAGGCTAGTGGGCTTGAGTACCTCTATAAGTCTAATTCTGCATGGTTAGAAATGTTAGAAGCACATCAATTTTAATTTGGTTAGTCCTTGGAGAGGCCAGTTATGTTAGGGGTATGTGATGGTGAGTGTTGAATTGGCTTGGGTGAGGAGTTTGAAGGAACTTGGTTACTTACCCCAGTGGGCAAGTAAAGAATCGGTCAGTGGCATGGTCGAAAGATGGGTTCCCTTTGGGCACTCAATTAGCTTGACTAGTCTAGATATTTCCTATTAACCTTTCCTTGATGACAATTCTTAAGATTGGTACTAAGAATTACATGGGCATGATGACATTTATTCCATATGTCAAGTTGAAATGTGTGGTGTGGATGGCCACCTTGTAGTTGGTCCTATATGCCCATAGAGCAGCACCTTATGGTGGGTGGTTTTGTAGGACTTACATTCCATATGTCAAGTTGAAAGGTGTGGTGTGGGTGGCCACCTTGTAGGTGGTCCTGTATGCCAATAGAGCAGCACCTTGTGGGTAGTTCTGTATGACTAGTAACTTTTTTTCCCAGTCATTACATAAGGCTTCAACTGTAAGATTCCTCCCCAGCCTCTCAAGATGTCCAGCATCTTCCCATGTAATCAAAGCCCTCTTCAGAAATATAAAAGATCTTGTTTCTAACTGTTTTAGCCTAGAGAGGGAAAATATTCTAGAGAAAGAATATTCAGATTTTGAATATTTTTGGATAGAAAAATATATCATCTTATTAAAATAAGTTCCCATGAAACAGAAGTTCAAAAAGATTTTCAGAAGGTGCATTAGAAATTAAGTATAATCTGTTCAAGAGGCATCATCCTAGGAGTGAAGATTTTTTCGAAAATTTAAATTAAGGTTCCTATGGACCAATAAGATTCATCCAAATGTAAGGAGGAGATAAATGAAGAAATAAAAGAAAAATCCCCAAAAAATGAGTAAATACTGACATAAGATGAAGAGTTGACTAAGGACAAGGCTAATAGTTAAAAAGGGGAGATATTTAGAAGTAAATACTCACATAAGATGAAGAGTTGACTAAGGACAAGGCTAATACTTAAAAAGAGGAGATATTTAGAAGTAAATACTCACATAAGATAAAGAGATGACTAAGGACAAAGCTAATAGTTAAAAAGGGGAGATATTTAGAAGTAATGATGCATTTTTGACACCTCTGCATGGGGATTTCCCCCTCATGAATGAGGCGCCTACTTCACATGTGCAATTGAGTTTTAAATCTTTAAAAATTGAGATATTTCATCTCTCCTCTCTCCTAATTCAAGTCTAGTTCCAAAAAGTTAGCTCAACTGACCTAAAAATGGTCAAAAATTGACCAAACTGAATTAGAAAATTCTAGAATCAGTTTGTTTGGTTAGGAGCTCACTTTTGCCTATAAATAGAAGCCTTTCCCTTTGTTGAAACTCAATAGTGTTTTATGCACTGTTACTCTACTCCTCCCAAGCCAAGAACTGTGAATTTATTTATAATTCACTAGTTTTTGACATTTCCCTCTTCCAAAGATTGGTGGCCACTCTTGTTCAAACAAGAGTTGAACCCTCAAACCATCAAGCCAAAGGAAAGCTCTCAAAGTCATTAGTAAGTTGGTGATTCTTCTTTTTTTTTTTCACTTATTTTATGGTTTTAAATGATTTTTATGCTTTATGTCTTCTCTAAAATTACAAATAATGTTATGCCTCATTACAAAAAGGCATTCCCCTCTCTTCTCTAGCAAAACCAACCATTCTCTATCCTAGGTGAAGGGTTAATGATTAAAGTCAAGTTTTTATAATGTTTGTCTTAATTAAGTGAAAAAATATTTACTTTAGGATAATTTCAATCCTCTTGGTGCACTTTTAATTAGTCTTAAAGACTTAAAAATTTGAAAAATGGTCAGCCATACAAAGGAGGTTATGGCAAAATTTTTAAAAATTAGTGAGATAAAATTCATCTTTTATTATTCTAAAAGAGTAATCCTTACAGTTTCTATATTCTAAAGTATCATTTTCATGCATAAAAGATGCATTTTGATTATATGCATAAAAGATAATTTTTTCATTATAAAAGTGTTACTTTAATCATATTTGATTTTAATGCATAGAAGTATGCATAAAAGATAATTTTTTATTATAAAAGTGTTACTTATATCATATTTGATTTTAATGCATAGAAGTATGCATAAAAGATAAATTTTTTCATTGTAAAAGTGTTACTTTTATCATATTTGATTTTAATGCATAGAAGTATGCATAAAAGATAATTTTTTATTATAAAAGTGTTACTTTTATCATATTTGATTTTAATGCATAGAAGTACGCATAAAAGATAATTTTTTTCATTATAAAAGTGTTACTTTTATCATATTTGATTTTAATGCATAGAAGTACGCATAAAAGATAAATTTTTATTATAAAAGTGTTACTTTTATTATATTTGATTTTAATGCATAGAAGTATGCATAAAAGATAAATTTTTATTATAAAAGTGTTACTTTTATCATATTTGATTTTAATGCATAGAAGTATGCATAAAAGATAATATTTTTCATTATAAAAGTGTTGCTTTTATCATATTTGATTTTAATGCATAGAAGTATGCATAAAAGATAAATTTTTATTATAAAAGTGTTACTTTTATCATATTTGATTTTAATGCATAGAAGTATGCATAAAAGATAAATTTTTATTATAAAAGTGTTACTTTTATCATATTTGATTTTAATGCATAGAAGTATGCATAAAAGATAATTTTTTCATTATATCATAATTGATTTTAATGCATAGAAGTATGCGTAAAAGATAAATTTTTATTATCAAAGTGTTACTTTTATCATATTTGATTTTAATGCAAAGAAGTATGCATAAAAGATAAATTTTTATTATAAAAGTGTTACTTTTATCATATTTGATTTTAATGCATAGAAGTATGCATAAAAAATAATTTTTTATTATAAAAGTGTTACTTTTATCATATTTGATTTTAATGCATAGAAGTATGCATAAAAGATAAATTTTTATTATAAAAGTGTTACTTTTATCATATTTGATTTTAATGTATAGAAGTATGCATAAAATATAGTTTTTATTACAAAAGTGTTTTTTTATCATAATTGGTTTTCATGCATAGAAATATGTATAAAAGATAATTTTTTTAATCAGAGATTGAGGTAAATGAATATTCCTCAAAAAATCCATGTTTTTGAAATCTGTAAACAAATATTCGTCAAGAGAAATTTTAGAAAAAGAGAAAATTGAGATAGTATCTTTCGAGAAATATAATTTTAGGAAGAATCTTTCCAGACCTAAAATCGGATTTAGACTATTGACCAAGACCTAATTCCTTTGCTAGCTTCAATCAATGACGATGTGCCCAGTTCAAGGAAAAGGTACTCAAATCACCCACCACCGAATCTGAAACTAAGTTAAGACTTGTGATTTTGATCTGAGGATCAAGTTAACAGAACTCGAGGAATTCTATTTGGAATTGAAAACTCGATCTAGAAGTATTGAGATACAGATTTAATATATACTCATGGTATTAAACAAAATCAAAACTGTAAACTTGCATAGAAACCCTGCCTTCTTAAAAGACTGTCTTACGCTATAATGCTGGAGGGAGCATTTGGCATATATGTTTATCTAAGGGAAGTTCGGTTGCAACAGCTGGCGGGGAGTGTTCGAGGGATAGCTCACGTGGCAAAACCTGCCGAGATCTTGACCAGCCTCGATATGGTTAAAATGGTGTGCTTCCGGTATGATGGACGAGGGCCGACGAAGCGGTCCCTGAGTGAAGTGCCAGGACACCTAAGGAGGATCCTGGAGGGTTCCGACCAGGCGATGCACGGGCTCGCGGTGCCGAGGACATCCATGCACATGTCGAGGAAGATATTATATGATGGACCTATGTTTTTTGTAATCTATCACTGGATCTCGTTGTTGACTCGCTAGTCTCAACGGAGAGTCCAGAGTGATACTGTTTTGTGAGAAACAAAGACTCAATGGAAATTTTGAAGTATGATATGTGTACCTAGTAAATTGTTTATCAATGGATTGTTTTTATTAAAGTTTTAAAAGAGGAGTGTGTGCGTATCTGTTTTCTAAAGCTAAAGTTAAGAAAGGCATTTCAATTATGGGTGGGTGAGTACTTGTTTGGTTCCACCAATTCCAGTTGACAGGGTGGTGGCTAACCCATGGGCCGGATGGGGTTAGGCTGGAATCAGTGGAGTTTTTAATAATCAAACTGAAAAATCTTAGGATTACGCTAAGATTCGAGTAGTTAGACAATTCCCTGATAAATTTTTCAAATAAGTGGATCAACGGCTGTGCCTAATCTTGATCAGGAAAAAACGTTGAATTTACTAAAATGATCAAATTATATCAGTGATAGTTTCCTTCTATCTGGTTTATTCAATTGAAGGATAGCTTAGAATTGATCACGTTAGAAAAATTCGTTAAAAAAAATTCATAAAGGTGGATTCGTCCCCGCTTTTAGGGCAGGGAATTTTTTTCTCGGTTTTGGTTTTTCGGAGTGACCACCAGCCTAGTCTTGTGCCCGTATATTTGAGGGCGAGGCTCCGAGTGAGAAACCCTGCCCCGCGCTTGAGGGGGCTGCTTCCGCTGCTGTCAGCTACTATACCGAGAGTCTGGCGCGCAGAGGGGGGGCTGAGAGATCTCACAGTTGGTATCAGAGCCAGGTTGAAACCTAATAAGGATAAATAAATTCTTATCTGAAATTGATAATAAGAACTCAAAAAAAGCATTTTCATAATGTATTTTCATTCTGTAAGCTTCTTTAATGAAATTGTTGTTATAGATGGAAGTTCCCTATTTATCTAGTATTCCCGACCTCACCTTGTCTCAAGATATGATTGCGTTTGCCTTCGAGCATCTCATCTCTTCCACTTCAACTCGAACAAGCCGAGCAAGACTCGCACGCCATTTCGAGGATTTATATTTTCCTAACCCAGCGGAGAGATTTCAGCATAAGTGGTTTGCAGGGCAATATGTCCACGCCTCTTGCGACTGCCGTGCAATGTTGTGGGAGAACCTCTCATTGGCTATGATCCTGTTAAAGCTGAAAATGGTGAGTGGCGTCATTCTATATCATTCGACGCCTCGGAATTTCAGACTTTCATGCCAAGTCTACAAACTCCTTACCGAGGAGATTTTGAATTCTGGAGCCGAGCTGCTCTATGTACATATTGTAACTTTTATATAAATAAAGAAATATTTTTCGGAGAAAAATTTCCTGTTGTATAAATGATTGTTTACGGCAAACGATCTGATAAAGAAAAATCTGTTATCGGACATATGTCATAGATCTCCAATAAGATCATTGTCTTGTTTAAGAAATTATTTTCCGAACCTCTTAAGTCTTAGGATCTTGTGGATAATATCAAAATAAGAATTTAAGAATATATAAATTTTTGGCAGAATCATGAGACGAGAAAACCGTGGTCGTCAGCCAGACCCTGTCTCTGAAGATGATGAGCTTGACCTTGATGTTCGCAAGGCTCTTCATAGGACTCAGCCAGGACCTTTCAAAGGAGAAGGGGAGAACCTGGGCAAGGCTGTGGAGAAATGGGTGGAAGCCATGGAAGAGTATTTTGACATCACAGGCTACAATGAGCGGAGAAAAATGACTCTTGCCCGGCTGAAAATAGTGGAAATAGCCAGGGTAGCATGGAGGAACCACTGTGACACCAACCGTCTGGACAGAAATACTCAATCCTGGAATAATCTAAAAACCTATCTAAGAAAGAGATTTTGTCCTCCTGGATTTTTGGAAACCAAAATGAACGAATTCTTAGAGCTAAAGCAGGAGAGCAAAACCATCGAGGAATATCACCAGGCCTTTGCTCTTCTACTCAAATATTCACCACCTCTAGATGAAGAGCAACTCATGGGTCAGGTTCATTCAAGGAATGAACGAACCCTTGGACACACTGGTCAAAAATGCCAAGCCAGTGTCCATGGCTGAAGCAGTAAGAATGGCAAAAGATTTTGCCAAAGCCTTTGTAGCAAAACCTGTACCCTCTAACTTTAAAAGATTCCAAGCCCAGAGAAGTACTTCAAACTTTCCACCCCCAAAGAGGCAGCAAGGCTCGAATTAGAATCAGGATGCAGGAAGATTCAGAAGTGAAGGAAGACCCTTCCCCCAGAGTACTTTCTCAGGAACCCCACTTCTTTCAAGAAATCAGAAGGATGAGCTCAGAACTGAAAACCGATGTTTTGGATGCCAGGGTTTTGGTCACCAGTTAAAAGACTGCCCGCCGACTCCTGCCATGTCAAGAGGATAGGGAAGTCAAGGACCCCGAATTCCGAGACCAACCCCTTCATACCAATCTAATCAAGGTCCGTCTCGCCCAAGCCAGGGAAACCCCAGAAGAACTCTAGCTCAGCCACCATCAGCCTCTATCCAGAGTAATCTCAGAACTCCTTCCCAGAACTGGGGCAACCAAAGAGAAAGAGTTCTACCTCAGACTACAGCAGCCAGAGTAGTCACAATTTCAGATGTAGTAGAAGAGGAAAAAGGAAAGATCTATACTGCAATTGAAAATCAAGGGCCTAACCAGTAGTTCTCTATCATCCATACTCCAGCAGAGTATCAGGGTAAGCCTTTTAAGCTTTTTATTGATTCAGGCAGTTCTCATCCATTCATTTCCCCTGGATGTTTGCATAAGCTAGTCTTAGAATAGAAATCAGGGAAACCTATGCAAGTTGAATTGGCCAGTGGGAAGACTCTTTTCACTCACCATGAGACAGATCTTATCCAGTTCAATCTAGATGGTAATGTAACCAACTGCCAGTTTAAAGTCTTACCTTTAGGTGTTTTCGACGGGATCCTTGGAATGGATTGGCTCCACAAAAATCAAGCTGACATACATTGTCACAATGGAACCATTTCCTTCCATGACCTTCACGGGAACAAAGTCCAAGGAACTGGAGTTTTCGGATCCCCAGACCTTCAGTTAGTAAAAGCTTCCAGGTTACTGAAAGGACTTAGGAAGAAGCAGCAAATTTATGTTGCCAAAATGAACCCTGTAGACTCAAAGCTTAAGGCTAAAGAACCAAAATGGTTAAGTGAATTTGATGATCTATTCCCAGTAGAGCTAACTGAAATGCCTCCAATTCGGGAAGTAGATCATGTGATTGAGTTGACCCCCGGAGCTCAACTAGTAGCCCTACACTCGTACAAAATGCCTGTTCCTGAAGCCATCGAACTCAAGGAACAGCTTAGGCAGCTGTTAGAACAAGGGTTTGTAAGACCCAGTGTTTCACCTTGGGGTGCACCAGTTCTCTTTCAGAAAAAGAAAGATGGAACGCTTAGACTCTGTGTGGACTGACAGTTAAGAATAAGTATCCTATCCCAAGAATTGATGAGCTTTTGGACAGGCTAAATGGAGCCCAGATCTTTACAAAAATAGATCTCAAATCCGGGTACTACCAGATCAGGATCAATGATCCAGATATACCAAAAACAGCCATCAATACTTGCTATGGGAATTATGAATTTACTGTCATGCCATTCGGATTAACTAATGCCCTAGCTACATTCAATCGCCTAATGCAGGACATCCTTAGAGGATACTTGGATGACTTTGTTCTAGTTTTCTTTGATGACATTCTGATTTACTCAAGGAATGCAGCTGACCATGAGACTCATGTCCGAAAAGTTCTTTTGAGATTCTAAGGAAGCATCAACTCTTTGCCAAAAAGAGCAAATGCACTTTCTCTACCGACCACGTTGAATACTTGGGCTTTCTGGTATCCAAAGATGGAATTTCTCCAGATTCCGCAAAAATCCAAGCTGTCTCATAGATTGGCCCAAACCAAAGATAGTGAAAGAAATCAGAGGATTCTTGGGATTGACTGGTTGGTATAGAATTTTTATACCAAAGTATGCTCTCATAGCTTCCTCCCTAACTAACCTTCTCAAAAAGAATACCCCATTTCAATGATCTGCCAAGTGTCAAAGTGCTTTTGATAAACTGAAGACCGCCTTGGTAACTAGTCCCATTCTGAAGCTGCTAGATTTCTCTCTACCCTTTGAGGTAGTAACCGATGCAAGTGGTTTTGCCCTGGGAGGTGCACTCATGCAAGAAGGTCATGCAGTGGCCTATGAATCCCGAAAGCTCAGAACGCATGAGAGGAATTATGCTATCCATGACCTGGAATGGCTTTCAGTAGTCTATGCCTTAAAGTTATGGCCTACTGGGAAAAAGATTCACTTTGATGACAGATCATCAGAGCTTAAAGTGGATCTTTACTCAGAAGGACCTCAACATGCACCAAAGAAGGTGGATGCAGACCTTGCAGGAATTTGATTTTGAAATCAAGTACCGCCCAGGCAAAGAGAATGTGGTAGCAGATGCCCTCAACAGAAAAGCCTCCTTGCTTGCAATTACTGTAATATCAAATCCTTTGATTATTCAAGCAAGTGAGAAGATCATGCAGGATAGGTTCTTTGGCCCTATTGCTACCCTACTTATGTAGGAAAGCAAAACTCCTCAGGAGTTGAACAGAGTTCAAGGGTACAGCCTGGATGATGGCATTATGTATTATAATCGCAGGCTATGCATCCCCAATGATGAGGGAACCAAAGGGCAAATTTTGAATGAAGCCCATGACAACCTTATTGTAGGACATCCAAGTTTCATCAAGACCTACATGTCCGTAAAGAAAAGCTTCTTTTGGCCTAGTTTGAAAAAGGATGTGCTGAATCATGTACGTCAATGTCTGACATGCCAGAAAGTCAAAGCTTAGAGAGTAAAAATGCCTGGGAAATTACATCCATTGGACATCCCCCAGATGGAATGTATAAGTATGGACTTCATTACTGGAAGTGCAATCAGGTTACAACTCCATCTTCGTGGTAGTCGACAGACTAACCAAAGTTGCCCATCTAATTCCAATAAAAGAAACCTACACTACAGTGGATGTGGCCAGAGTGTTCCTCAAAGAAATCTTCAGATTGCATGGCCTACCTAGGAGAATAGTAAGTGACTGAGATCCCAAATTTACTTCAAGGTTTTGGACTGCATTTTTTGAAGCAGTGGAAACTTTCTTGGATCTCAGCACAGCCTATCACCCTGAGACCGATGGTCAAACTGAAAGAGTAAACCAAGTAATTGAAGATATACTTCAGTCATGCTGTGTGGCAGGGAACCCAAGAAGTGGCTAAGCTATCTGCACCTAGTCGAGTTCACCTATAATGCTTCTTATCATCACCGAAGTATCGGGATGAGCCCTTTTAAAGCTCTGTATGGACAAGACTGCTTAACTCCATTAACTTGGTCCAACCCATTGATTAGGGTCGAGATGTCCAGACAGATGCTTGACGATATGAAGCAGCAGATGTAGGCAATTCGTAAAAGATATAAAAACTGCCTAGGATAGACAGAAGCATTATGCAGATAAGAAGAGGACAGATAGAGAATTCAAAGAAGCAGATATGGTCTTCATTCGAGTACCACCCAAAAGAAGTTCCTTATCTCTTGGGAAGTACAAGAAGTTATCCCCCAGATATTGTGGGCCATATCTGATTACAAAGAAAGTAGGTGACTTAGCCTACGAGCTTCTTCTGCCTCCTCATCTCAAAGTTCATAATGTATTTCATGTAAGCCTTCTAAAGAAATATGTGCCAAGCCCAAATCATATGCTTGATGATGAAATCCTAACCTCTTCAACCCAAGGGCAGATGGAACTCCAACCTGAAGAAATTCTTGATGTTCGAGAAAAGATTCTCAGGAACAGAATTCTCAGAGAATTATTAGTAAAATGGAAGTTCTATCCTTTTGAAGATGCCACCTGGGAGAATGAAACCGATCTGTGCGAGATTACCCCCAGTTTGCGAGATGAGGACATCTCACGTTTTTCAAGTGGGAGAGAATGTAAGACTCCTCCCCATCCTCTCAAGATGTCCAGCATCTTCCCGTATAATCAAATCCCTCTTCAGAAATATAAAAGATCTTGTTTCTAACTATTTTATCCTAGAGAGAGAAAATATTCTAGAGAGAGAATATTCAGATTTTGAATATTTTTGGATAGAAAAATATCTCATCTTATTAAAATAAGTTCCCCTGAAACAGAAGTTCAAAAAGATTTTCAGAAGGTGCATTAGAAATTAAGTATAATCTGTTCAAGAGGCATTATCCTAGGGGTGAAGATTTTTTGAAAATTTAAATTAAGATTCCTGTGGACCAATAAGATTCATCCAAATGTAAGGAGGAGATAAATGAAGAAATAAAAGAAAAATTTCAAAAAAATGAGTAAATACTGACATAAGATGAAGAGTTGACTAAGGACAAGGCCAATAGTTAAAAAGGGGAGATATTTAGAAGTAAATACTCACATAAGATGAAGAGTTGACTAAGGACAAGGCTAATAGTTAAAAAGGGGAGATATTTAGAAGTAAATACTCACATAAGATGAAGAGATTACTAAGGACAAAGCTAATAGTTAAAAAGGGGAGATATTTAGAAGCAATGATGCATTTTTGACACCTCTGCATTCCCCCTCATGAATGAGGTGCCTACTTCACATGTGCAATTGAGTTTTAAATCTTCAAAATTTGAGATATTTCATCTCTCCTCTCTCCTAATTCAAGTCTAGTTCCAAAAAGTTAGCTCAACTGACCTAAAAATGGTCAAAAATTGACCAAACTGAATTGGAAAATTCTAGAATCAGTTTGTTTGGTTAGAAACTCACTTTTTCCTATAAATAGAAGCCTTTCCCTTTGTTGAAACTCAATAGTGTTTTATGCACTGTTACTCTACTCCTCCCAAGTCAAGAACTGTGAATTTATTAATAATTCACTAGTTTTTGACATTTTCCTCTTCCAAAAATTGGTGGCCACTCTTGTTCAAACAAGAGTTGAACCCTCAAACCATCAAGCCAAAGGAAAGCTATCAAAGTCTTTAGTAAGTTGGTGATTCTTATTTTTTTTCACTTATTTTATGATTTTTATGGTTTTAAATGGTTTTTATGCTTTATATCTTCTCTAAAATTACAAATAATGTTATGCCTCATTACAAAAAGGCATTCCCCTCTCTTCTCTAGCAAAACCAACCATTCTCTATCATCCTAGGTGAAGGGTTAATGATTAAAGTCAAGTTTTTATAATGTTTATCTTAATTAAGTGAAAAAAATGTTTGCTTTAGGATAATTTCAATACTCTTGGTGCACTTTTAATTAGTCTTAAAAGACTTAAAATTTTGAAAAATGGTCAGCCATAAAGGAGGTTATGGTAAAAGTTTTAGAAATTAGTGAGATAAAATTCATCTTTTATTATTCTAAAAGAGTGATCCTTACGGTTTCTATATTCTAAAGTATCATTTTCATGCATAAAAGATGCATTTTGATTATATGCAAAAAAGATAATTTTTTCATGATAAAAGTGTTACTTTTATCATATTTGATTTTAATGCATAAAAGATAAATTTTTATTATAAAAGTGTTACTTATATCATATTTGATTTTAATGCATAGAAGTATGCATAAAAGATAATTTATTTTCATCATAAAAGTGTTACTTTTATCATATTTGATTTTAATGCATAGAAGTATGCATAAAAGATAACTTTTTTCATTATAAAAAAGTTACTTTTATCATATTTGATTTTAATGCATAGAAGTACGCATAAAAGATAAATTTTTATTATAAAAGTGTTATTTTTATCATATTTGATTTTAATGCATAGAAGTATGCATAAAAGATAAATTTTTATTATAAAAGTGTTACTTTTATCATATTTGATTTTAATGCATAGAAGTATGCATAAAAGATAATTTTTTTCATTATAAACTTTTATCATATTTGATTTTAATGCATAGAAGTATGCATAAAAGATAAATTTTTATTATAAAAGTGTCACTTTTATCATATTTGATTTTAATGCATAGAAGTATGCATAAAAGATAATTTTTTTCATTATAAAAGTGTTACTTTTATCATAATTGATTTTAATGCATAGAAGTATGCATAAAAGATAAATTTTTATTATAAAAGTGTTACTTTTATCATATTTGATTTTAATGCATAGAAGTATGCATAAAAGATAATTTTTTTCATTATAAAAGTGTTACTTTTATCATATTTGATTTTAATGCATAGAAGTATGCATAAAAGATAATTTTTTTTATTATAAAAGTGTTACTTTTATCATATTTGATTTTAATGCATAGAAGTATGCATAAAAGATAATTTTTTATTATAAAAGTGTTACTTTTATCATATTTGATTTTAATGCATAGAAGTATGCATAAAAGATAATTTTTTATTATAAAAGTGTTACTTTTATCATATTTGATTTTAATGCATAGAAGTATGCATAAAAGAATAAATTTTATTATAAAAGTGTTACTTTTATCATATTTGATTTTAATGCATAGAAGTATGCATAAAAGATAATTTTTTTCATTATAAAAGTGTTACTTTTATCATATTTGATTTTAATGCATAGAAGTATGCATAAAAGATAAAATTTTTATTATAAAATTGTTACTTTTATCATATTTGATTTTAATGCATAGAAGTATGCATAAAAGATAAAATTTTTATTATAAAAGTGTTACTTTTATCTTATTTGATTTTAATGCATAGAAGTATGCATAAAAGATAATTTTTTCATTATAAAAGTGTTACTTTTATCATAATTGATTTTAATGCATAGAAGTATGCATAAAAGATAAAATTTTTATTATAAAAGTGTTACTTTTATCACAATTGATTTTAATGCATAGAAGTATGCATGAAAGATAAATTTTTATTATAAAAGTGTTACTTTTATCATATTTGATTTTAATGCATAGAAGTATGCATAAAAGATAATTTTTTATTATAAAAGTGTTACTTTTATCATATTTGATTTTAATGCATAGAAGTATGCTAAAAGATATAGAAGTATGCATAAAGTATAATTTTTATTACAAAAGTGTTTTTTTAATCATAATTGATTTTCATGCATAGAAATATGCATAAAAGATAATTTTTTTTATCAGAGATTGAGGTAAATGAATATTCCTTAAGAAATCCATGTTTTTGAAATCTGTAAACAAATATTCGTCGAAAGAAATTTTAGAAAAAGAGAAAATTGAGATAGTATCTTTCGAGAAAGATAATTTTAGGAAGAACCTTTCTAGACCTAAAATTGGATTCAGACTATTGACCAAGACCTAATTCCTTCGTCAGTTTCAATCAATGACGATGTGCCCAGTTCAAGGAAAAGGTTCAAGGAAAAGGTACTCAAATCACCCACCGAATCTGAAACTAAGTTAAGACTTGTGATTTTGATCTGAGGATCAAGTTAACAGAATTCGAGGAATTCTGTTTGGAATTGAAAACTCGATCTAGAAGTATTGAGATACGGATTTAATATATACTCATGGTATTCAAACAAAATCAAAACTGTAAACTTGCATAGAAACCCTGCCTTCTTAAAAGACTGTCTTACGCCAGAATGCTGGAGGGAGCATTTGGCATATATGTTTATCTAAGGGAAGTTCGGTTGCAACAGCTGGCGGGGAGTGTTCGAGAGACAGCTCACGCAGCAAAACCTGCCGAGGTCTTGACCAGCCTTGGTATGGTTAAAATGGTGCGCTTCCGGTATGATGGACGAGGGTCGACGAAGCGGTCCCTGAGTGAAGTGCCAGGACACCTAAGGAGGATCCTGGAGGGTTCCGACCAGGCGATGCACGGGCTCGCGGTGCCGAGGACATCCATGCACATGTCGAGGAAGATATTATATGATGGACCTATGTTTTTTGTAATCTATCATTGGATCTCGTTGTTGACTCGCTAGTCTCAACGGAGAGTCCAGAGTGATACTGTTTTGTGAGAAACAAAGACTCAATGGAAATTTTGAAGTATGACATGTGTACCTAGTAAATTGTTTATCAATGGATTGTTTTTATTAAAGTTTTAAAGAGGAGTGTGTGCGTATCTGTTTTCTAAAGCTAAAGTTAAGAAAGGCATTTCAATTATGGGTGGGTGAGTACTTGTTTGGTTCCACCGGTTCCAGTGGTGGTGGTGGCTAACCCATGGGCCGGATGGGGTTAGGCTGGAATCAGTGGACTTTTTAATAATCAAACTGAAAAATCTTAGGATTACGCTGCTAAGATTCGAGTAGTTAGACAATTCCCTGATAAATTTTTCAAATAAGTGGATCAACGGCTGTGCCTAATCTTGGTCAAGAAAAAAGCATTGAATTTACTAAAATGATCAAATTATATCAGTGATAGTTTCCTTCTATTTGGTTTATTCAGTTGAAGGATAGCTTAGAATTGATAGAAAAATTTGTTAAAAAAAATTCATAAAGGTGGAATCGTCCCCGCTTTCCGGGCATGGGAATTTTTTTCCCGGTTTCGGTTTTTTGGAGTGACCACCAGCCTAGTCTCGTGCTCGGATATTCTAGGGCGAGGCCCCGAGTGAGAAACCCTGCCCTGTGCTTGAAGGGGCTGCTTCCACTGTCAGCTTCTACCGGGAGTCCGGCACGCGGAGGGGGGGCTAAGGGATCTCACATCAACTGTCTTAGTTAGGATAGCATAGATAATCTTGGTGCTGATTTTAGCATAGCCATTAGCCTAGGGATAGTAGGGTAAGGATTTGCAATGTAGTACCATAAATTTACTCAGCAAGAACTTGATCACATCATTGATGAAGTGACTTTTCATGTCGCTCACTAGTTCAAGTGGACACCCAAATTTAGTAATCATAAAGGAACTTTGATGTTGATCAGGCATTAGTCTTTGTGGCAGCACATACCTCAACCTATTTGGTATAATATTCCATGGTGGGCAGTAATGATAAAACATGCTTGAGTTCCTTGAGCAGCTAGACTAATGGGTCCGATAAAGTCAATACTCCATTTTTCAAATGGCTATAGGGAAACTACTGGGGTGGGTGCAAGGGAATTTTGTCACAGTTGTAAACCCCATCAAAACACTGACATTCAATGTAGCCTTTACAAATTCTACTACATCTCCAAACAATGTAGGCTACCACATGCTTGCTAGTAGGACTTTCTTTACAGTTATGTCTATACCGAGAATTTTCCACTAGCCACACCCACTAACCACACCGAAGTGGGCTTACTCAAGGACATCAACATATTCAAATTCTTAAGGACCTTGCCTCATGATTCCATCTTGGCTCACCTTGTATAGTTGCTCTAGTAGGGGGCATCCTTTTTAATAAGGTGTAGTGCTTTGTCTTAATGAAGGTGTAGTGCTTTGTCTTAATGAAGGGGTCTCTCTTTTTAATAAGGTGTAGTGCTTTGTCTTAATGAAGGGGTCTCTCTTGGGGAAGACCGTTAGCCAAATAGTGGATTATCTCTTCATCCCATTCTAGAACAATGCAGAGTTTGAATAGTGGGGCATCAAGTAGTGTGTCCTCCACTCTGATGAGCGGTTCTCCATTAGGGATATCGTGTGACAAGTAGTGGGGCATCAAGTAGTGTGTCCTCTACTCTAACCTATTAGGGATACTAAGTGGCCAGTATGCACATGTTGTGAGCCCTTCCACACAAACACAAATGAAATCAAAATCTAGCAAGATCAAACGGTCATCAGGTTATCCTTCCCATAGCACAAGGCTTATTGACCAAGTACAAAACACCTGATGGTCTATTAAAAATGTGAATTTGTTTGCCAAAGGTAATGGCAATACTTTTTTACTACGCAGACCATGGAAAGCCCTTCTCTTTCTATGGTGCTGTAGTTCTATTCAGCATCATTCAATTAGCACTGGCAAAGCTAACAGGGAAATCCATCTTATTTTCTCTTAATTGTGCCAATAGGTAGCCAATTGCATAGGCCAAAGTGTCAACATGCATGTGGAAGATAATATCTCACTTAGGAGATCTTAAGATTGGTGCACATGCTAAGGCTTTATTGAGAGTGTCATAGGATTTTTGACATGCATATGTCCATTTAAAGATGACAAGTAGTCTATACAAGGGCCTTGCTATGTTGGTGTATAAGATTATGAATCTTCTACTATAGTAACCAATGTGTCCCATGAATCGTTGCCTTGACATCTGTGGGTGGTAGGAGCTCAAGAATCAGCTTCACCTTGCTATCATCTATTTGAAATGCCATGTTCGAAAACCATGTAGCCAAGTATTTCCCTATGTCTCATCCAAATCTCATATTTAAGTGGGTTAAGGGAGATTCAATATAATCTAGATTTCTCAAGTACCTTCCTCAGGTAACACTAGAGATGCACTTTCCATTTGGAACTAATGTAAAGGTCATCCATGAAAACCTCAAGAATTTCCCTAAGGTATTCCTTGTATGCCGTGCACATGAGCCTTTGGAAAGTGCATGGGGTGTCCAATAGGCCAAATGACATGGCATAACTCTATATGCATAAGTGCCCCCATTCCCTAGTAAATGTTATCTTATGTTGGTCATTTGGGTCTATCTCCACTTGGTTATAACTCAAAAACCCATCAAAGAAGTTGTAGGCCTCTTTGCTTACTACGTGGTTCTAGCACATGCTTAGTTATGGTGGCAATGGGTAGTGATCTTGTATCGTGGAAGCATTAGCCTTTTTGAGGTTAACACAAATCCATATTTTTTCATTTTTCTTAGTCACTATGATTATTGGGGTAGCCATTCTATATGCTCTATCTCATAAATGAATCCGGCTTCGATAAGTTTGTTAATTTTGTCCTTGCCATCCTCAAGTATTTTGGATTAATCTAATATGCCCTATGCCTTAATGGCTAGCAGTGCATCCTGCTATGTCTCTCAGAGTATGTCCATTATCAGTTACATAGCTATTAGGACTTGGGAGGAGAGGAAGGCAATGTAAGTCCTGCTATGTCTCTTGGAGTATGTCCATTATCATTTACATAGCTATTAGGACCAATCTCCTTGTTTGAAATCCCCTTATGTTGTAGGATAGATAGGTTCTTTTTATGATATTCTCTTGAGAGAAAAGTGATGCTGGCATCTACGTCAACTTCCACTTTGATAGTGTGAAATACTTGAGGTTCTAATTACACTTGGCATGCTCTTACCAATTCCTAAGCTACTTCTAGACTCCTTTTCTCCTCTCAAGTGAGTTGGGATATTCTACCAAATTTTGGGGTTTATAAATAGTTCTTCTTTGTCCGTGGTGTGCTAAGGATTCAATTCCTTCTCTGAAGACAATGAAGAGACATTGGAAGTTGTATCCTTGCCTGAACCAACCCTCTTGAACTTTCATGCAGTCTTCCCCTTATTCTGTCTTCTTGGATCTTTGTCTTTTAATTCTAGGGGTGACTATGGCATGTTTCAAAATTTCATCGGTTGGTAGGACTCAAGTTGGTGTCTATGCCCTTTGAGTACAAGAAACTAAAGCTTATTCAGTTTTGTGAGTGGCAGCTCTCCTCCTATTTTATATCCTTGTCACCGCATTGAGAGAAACTGTTCATAAGTATCCCATATTTGACACTTGGCAAGTTAATTCTTGTAATCAGCTTATGATCTTGGCTGGGGACCTAGGGGTGGATTCTCTTTATGTGTGATCCTTATACATGTGACCAATGTGGTAACATGTGTATAGACAAGATAGACACTATTACCATCTTGAACATAGTGAGACACTGTAGGGTAGACAATGTCACTATCTTGAACATAGTGAGACACTATAGGGTAGACAGTGTCACCGTCTTGAACATAGTGAGACATTGTATAGTAGACATTGTCACCATCTTGAACATAGTGAGACACTATACCATAGACACTGTCACCATCTTGAACATAGTGAGACACTAGACCATAGACATTGTCACCATCTTAACGGAGTGAGACAGATGATTTAACTCGGGGGATGACTTTGAGCCTAGGTAGATAGTGCCCCCCCATTCTTTGTTGCTCCTCCCCATTGGGTATTTTTATTAGGGGGTTAATTAGTTCATAGGGGTTGATGCCTAGGAGAAAGGGTGGTTGATATAGCAACACTAGAGGTGGTAGGGTTAATTGGTTCTTGTTGGGGGTCACCCTTGGGGGTCCCGAGGAGAATGGGTGGTTGCTATGGCAACAATTGAGGTGGTAGGAGTAACTTTGGAATTATTAGTGCTCCTCTTTGAGGCATGTACTACCCTAGGTGAGGTCAATTAGCAAGTATGCTCCTTATTACTGATGATGATGTGGCAAAGCCAAGTGATGAATGGGTGGATGTGGTAGGGGTAACTTTGGAATTCTTAGTGCTCCTCTTTGAGGCATGTATTGACCTAGGTGAGGTGAAGCCAAGTGATGAACAGGTGGAGCTGATGTGACTGATTATTTCCTCTAAGGTTAATTCTTATAGCAATGGGTAATATCATGGTTTCCTGTATGCACACCAGATTCCTCCTTATCTAGATCTTAGGTAGGGGCATTCCATGCTTGTGTGGTTAACTTGGAATTTTGAACACTATACCAACTCATGTCTAGGATATAGATGTGGTTTTCTTATGTTAGCTTTTCTTAACCTAACTTCCCATTGCTCAGTCATTTAATGCACGAGTGTAGTCAGCTAGGTCTTCTATTGCCTATGTGGCATGTGGTTCTTTTCTTAACCTAACTTCCCATTGCTCAGTCATTAATGCACGAGTGTAGTTAGCTAGGTCTTCTATTGCCTATGTGGCATGTGGTTCTTTCCCTTTGTCACTGACCTTTGAAGGCACTATGCCAAATAATGATTCCAAAGGGGTCCTTTCAGGGAGATTCCTTGAAGTGGTTCCCATGAAGCTATCATCGAAATCTATGGCGCCCCTATAACATGGCTCAAAGTTCTTATGTTTTTTAGAGTATAAAGAATTATGTAAGGTTAAGTCAAGGATTCCTTCTAGGAACCTTCCAATAAACTATTCATTAGAGAATAGTGTTAATGCATTAAGAGAGGAGGTATCTCACTCTCTTGATGTGGTTTCTGATTGATTCTTTCTCTAGCTACTTAACATGATAGAGTTGTTCAATTGGGTTCCATCGATGGGAATACTCAATTGTAAATGTAGTCTTCATAATTGGGAGTGTAGTCTTTAAGGTGAAAAAATCAGCCTTGTCTTCCAATTTCAGTTATCGGAACCACTGTTCTACCTTCCCTTTTGAGGTGAGGTCAAAGGCACTCACCCTTATCAAGTCTCATCAGGTCAAAGGCACTCACCCTTATCAAGTCTCATCAGGTCGACCACGTGTATCATTGCACATTTGATCAAACACTTCCAAGTGTTCAATGGGATCTCCAATCCCATTGAACTTTGACATTAACTTGAAGGACTCTTGGTATGCTTCCAAACTAGTGTCTGGCACCAATGAGGGAGGTTAATTCTACTCCTAGTTTGGTATGACTCCCTAATGTTGGTGCATGAATAATTTATTATACAATTACCATATAGTATGTTACATTACTCTCTCCCCAAGCACCTAGCACACTTTTGGTGAATTCTACGATATGTTGTTAGAATGATGCTCGTTCTTAGGTAGTTGTGCTACTTTGATTCATAATGCGAACCATGTTATTGAAATTTATCCAAAGCTATTTGCACATATTTACAAGAGCTAGCATTGTACAATCTACATTTGTGGTGATTGCACACAAGTCTCTCTAGAGTCCCTAAGTCTTCTTTGAATTCTCTATGTTTGTTGGCTTCTCCAAAAATCTCCTTGCCTTTGATCTAGTCATGGAGATCTTTTGAGCAATCTCTAGAGTCCCTAAGTCTTCTTTGAATTCTCTATGTTTGTTGGCTTCTCCAAAAATCTCCTTGCCTTTGATCTAGTCATGGAGATCTTTTGAGCAACCTCGTATGACATACCAGAGGCTTGCTTATTCACTTCAATTTTCACGTTTCCGCCATGGCAGCCCAGAGAATTCAAAAGATGCTCTAATTTACCAAGGGCTGCAACTTTTCTCTCTTGTGTAGGCATTGTGAATGCATAATTGATATGGCACTTAAGCAATCGATCGAAGATTCTCATGAATGCATGAAGTGTGCAAAAGTGAATATTCTTTAGTGGAAAATTGATGATGGGGCTCCAATTTGAATTCATGTTTGGTTCTCCTAGCATATCAATAGACATGACACCTTCCACCCATCTTGCATTTGGTTTTTCCTCATCTTCATCATCAGTTGACTCATTTGGATCTACTGCATCTTCCTGTTGCTTCTTCCCTTTCTTGGGACCTTTCGAGGCCTCCTTCCTAACAGAACCAACCTTCTGTATACCTTTTCCATTTGTCTTTTTCTGTCTAGGAATATCAATCTGAGCATTGTAGTATGGACAAGGCCATCTTGATGTCGCCCCTTGAGCACAACCCATCATGCATTTAATTGTCTTCAAATCTCTCCCAAGATGCCAATCCACCTTGAATTTCCTATGTTTTCTACATCTAAAAGTTGACCATCAATTTGCTTTTTGATTACATCTGTTATCCAGGGAGTCCTTTCAAACATCCATGTCAATACCTCATGTGTCTCCTTCGGTACCTCGAATGCACCAAGCCACCTGACCTCTTTCTCAGATTGCACACTAAAACTTGGTTTGGTAGTCTTTTCGCATGTACATATCATGGCCTCATTCATGAGCATAATGCTCATACATTCTAGCTTCCGACCTTTCACAATTTGGCACTCATCTAGCTTTAGAACAAATGAAAGTGTGCTCCCCAAAACTGTAAATAAACGGTAATTTACAATATTCAAAACAAAATAATCATCTTCATTTTCTACTAAAAAACATGAATAGTAGCAATTGCAAGTTCTCACCTTCTGGTGAAAGACTAAAAAACATGAATAGTAGCAATTGCAAGTTCTCACCTTCTGGTGAAAGACCATAAAACTTCACCATAGCTTGTAGTCTCTCAATAATATGAACAAAGATGTTATTGTAAACATCATAGTGAAATTCTGTACTTGTTTTTTTGATTTTCTTTTTGCTCGACCCTGTGTCTAATGTTAGTGTGCCCTCAACGTGATAAAACTGTCCTATAGCTCCCTGCACATCATCATTATTGATACGCTTGAGATTGTGAATCACCTTGAGTGTGGGAAATAAAGTGCCAGTGATTCCTTGTCTTAGAAATGTATCTTTTACAACCTGACAGATTGCTTGGTACCCTTTCATGCTGATTCCAGCCAAATCACAAGCATGTTGAATTAATGAAGAATCGATGGAGGTGGTAATCTCGCTCACCACATTGCTAACAACAGCTTGGCATATTTTAGGACGATGAGGGTTAGTAATAATTGAGAGAATATCCTTGGTATTCAGAATGGATTTGACCAAATCCTTCCATCCCTCTTCATTAGAACTACACACCTCTTGCAGAAAATTCCTGGCAGAACACAAATCATGACTATTTTGTTTAAATCACTGAGTGCATAATGAAAGTTTATGTTACTTACTTTGTTGTACGAATCCTTTTCTTCCATGCTACACCTTTAAACACAAGAGATTCTATACCAGCCAATGTCTTTTTGCATTCATGAGACGAGCACCATTTGACGTTGCTTTGAGTTGTTTGATAAGTTCCTCTAGCCTTTGAATCTTTGCATCCTTCTCCACATTCTCTGCGAGGATCTCTTTCATTTTATCTGATGATGTTTTAAGTCCTTCTTGACATTGTAAAAGGCTGAATCGTGATGCTTGCAATTGAGATTGGAGAATATGGGTTTGCCAAGCTCTACTTGTAGTCAATCTTCTGCAGTATCCTAACAAGCCAAGCTCTCCTTCACCAACAAATTGCATAAAAGATGATAAATCGCGGAAAGGAGGGTTTGCTTTTATATTAATGGAGGATCAATTGGATAGAAAATATAGTTTGGCCATTTGGTAAGCTATTTTATGGTATAAAATGTGCTTGCTTTGAAAAAAAGTTGACCACCACAAAGATGGTGTTGAACCCATGAGATTGTGGGAGGTCTACAATGAAATCCATGCTTATAATGTCCCACGGCCTAGATGGGGAAAGTCTATAATAAGCCAAACTGGCTTTACTCGTTGTGCCTTAATGAGTTGACAAGTGGGGCATGTGCGAACATATTCAATCACATCCTCTTACATTTTTGGCCAAAAGAAGTGTGTTGCTTGCAAATGAAGATCAATACCAGGATGCAACAAAAACGATACTTAGGGCTCTTGAAAAGAGTTCCACTTTGTAGATGAATGTGGGAGAGGGTTTGATAATAATCCCACATGGGGACTTATGGGAGTCCTAGAATTTTTGTATAAAAGGTGGCTCATTTGAGAGCTTAGACACACTTTTGGGCTTAGTTCATGCAAGAGCTCCTTTGAGAGACCTACTCTCCCTCTTCTCCATAGAGGTGAAGACTCTTCTCTCACCCCATCTACATCATTGTATGAGGTAAATCTCTTCATTGAATCATTAGCAATGTCATGAGTCTTTCTCATCCTCTTCTCTAATCATTTTACTCTTATGCATGCTTTTAGTATTTCATTTTTGAGTACATGGATTGATTTGAAGCTTTCATGGAAGCTTGATGCTTGAATGTATGCATGCTTGTAGGAAGATAGGAGTGGAGTGAGGTCTTTCTCTTTGCTTGAGTGCATAGTGATTGTATTCCTCTTGCTTGTATTTGTGAATGAAGGGGTGTGTAGGAATGAGGACAAGTTGAGCTTGTGTGTATGCTTAGTCTAGTGTCAAGTGATGGTAGCCATGAGCATTCTCTCCATTTGTGGATAAGCTCTTGTGCACCGGTACGGGTCGAATCCCTAGCTCCGAAAGGGATGCAAATCCCATTGGATTGAGCTTAGTGTGGATCGTACTCCTCTTGCTACAAGAGAGAGAGTTTTCCGTCTCTCCATTGGCGCCGCTGCCGGGGAAAAGACTCAAATCCGGTTGAGAGTGTGTGGAAACCACCACTATTTCCTCTTTTGGTTGCAAAACCATTGATGAGTGATTAGGTTAAGTTCGAGTGTGCGATCTCGGTGTGAGTGGATAAGGTTAGGATAAGAAGAAGAAAAAAAAACCATTGAGCGGTTGAGGTTTCTCCCGCATTGTGTTTTAGGTTTTTATTGCTTTTATTCCTTTTCAAAGTACCGTCATTATGCTTACATTCATTGTTTTGTTTTTTTGTCATTTCATTCTTTCATGCTTTTCGTTAACATGTAATTAGTATAAATAAATAAAAAGAAAAGAGGGGCGTTGCTAAGCTCTTCCATAGCTTATGCAAGTCCCATAGACTCCCAAGCGAGAAATGCGTTTTTTGGTTTCATCTTGAAATATGACAAAGATTTCCTGAAAATAAACTTGACATTATTTGCAACCTAGAACTTGAAGTGGATCCAAATCTTGAGAGCTCAAAATTGAGGTTGTGCCAGCTCGAAGGGCTGTTGGGCGGCCGGCTGAAAGCAAGGCGGAGAGAAGAAGGCTATTGGAGGCACCTTTAAAAATATATATATATATATATATATATATATATATATATTTTATATGTTGACGTGGCAGCCCGCAGAAGCGTTGTGGAGGGCGTCTGCTATCAGGAGAGTCAAAGCGTTGTGTGGAGAGCAAGGCATGGAGAGCAGGGTGTTGCTGTAGGTAAAGAGCACATCTCTGCAAGAGCGTTGCGTGGAGTGGCCAGCAGCAGTGCAAAGGCGAAGCTGTTGAGGCGGCTAAGGAGGCTGCGAACAGTTGCAGAAGGAGGTGTCGGGCAGAGGGTGGCGAAGGAGAAGTAGAGGAGGAGAAGAGGCGTTGAAAGGCCGGCTTGAAGGCGCTGCAGGTGGAAGAGAGGGCGTCGGCTTACGTGGCAGCAGCTGAGCAGAAGGGCCACAGTCGCGTTGTGCCGGCGAAGGTGGAAAGAGCAGCCGGCAGTTGGAAGAACTCAGTAGGCGGTGGGGATGACGTGGCCAAAGGTGGTGTAGGTGAAGGGCGCAAGCGGGCGGTGGAGTTGGCATAAGCAAGAGCGGAGAAGGCTGCAGACGGTGATTGTGCAAGGAAGCGGCTGCGTGGAAGGCTGTAGGCGACAGCTGCTGGGCAGTCGGCAGAAGCGGGAAGCAGCCGACTGATGGAAGAAAGCTGAAACAGGCGAGCGAGCTGTGAGCAGAAGGAGACGTGAAGGTCCGCGTGTGGAGGCAGCTGGAGCCGGCGAAGAAGACTGAAGAGAAGTGAAGCCAAACGGTGCTGTGGGGGCCGCCGCTGCAGAAAACGCGTGGGTGCGCGCCGGCGGGAAATTCGGCGAGCGAGCGGCGAGCAAGACGATAAGGTTAGTGGATTTTTCATTTTTTTTATTTTTTTATTTTTTTAATTAATTTTTATGTTTTTTTATTTTTAAATTAAAAAAACAAACAAAAAAAATAATAATATTTCTTATTTTAAAAAAAAAAGAAAAAAAAATAGATTTTAAAAAAAAGAAAAAAAAGAATAGTGGAAAATTAAAAAAAAAAAATAGAGAGAAGAAAGAAAGAAAAAAAATAAAAAAATAAAAAATAAAAAAAAACAAAAACAAAAACAAAAACAAAAATGAGTTCCAAATAAAAAAATAAAAAAATTTTTATTTGTTTTTTTAGGAGTCCATATTGTGTGCATATTTTTTATTTTTTCATTTCTGTAATTTTTAGCATAATTAGAGTAATTTGCATTGTTTTAAATTTTTGTAATATATAATTAAAAAAACAAACAAACAAACAAACAAACAAACAATAAAAACCAACAAAAGGAGGAAAAAACAAACAAAAGAAAATTTTTGATTTTTTACAGTTCTTCATTTTTTTAATTTTTTGCATAATTAGTGTAACCTGCATTTTTTCATTTTTGTAACTTTGTGCATAGTAAGTATTCATAATTTTGTGTAAATTAAAAGAAAAAAAAAGTAAAAATCATAAAATCATAAAATCATTAAAAAATAATAATAATAATAAATAGGATAGATAGTTACGCCACACATATTCTTTTTAGTTGCCTTTAGTGGTTAGGTAGGGTAAAAAATATATATATATATACATATATATATATATATTTTTATCAAAAAAAAAAACAAACGAAACAGAAACCCAAAAAAACCCAAAACAAAATTTGACCTTATGCACTTGCGGTCGGGACGTCTTGTAGAGTCTAGGGCACCTTCTAGAGTACCTACGCAAGAAAGCGGAACCCAATCGGTAGGCAATTTGGCAGATATTGCTGAAACCCTTACTGAACCCAATCCGATACCCTTTCCTCCAGAACAACTAGTTCATTGTCCATGGACAATCTAGGGCCATCAACTAGTCATCCCGTAGTCCAAAATAGGACACCCACACGATCCTTTAATCCATTTGAGGCTGACACCATGGGGTTAACATTCAATGTGCGACTCCAATATGTCTACACTAATGCTCAAGGAGCTAAGATCTTTAGGGACCCACAACAAAGGTACCTTGTTAAGATCGCCGACATATTCTCAGAACTTGATAGAGCACCTCTAGTCAATGACCAGGGTAACATGTACATGGGTGGAGATGGTGTTCGCTATGAAGTCACCTACCATCCAGAAAAGGTAGACAAATTAGGGGAGCTCTCTAAAACCGAGTTGTTAGACTATTCACAACTTTCCAGAGCAAAAGAGTCTAGAGATGACTGGCTTATCGAGCCGGACAGGCCTGGACCATCCAATACCCAATACTCAAAGCCATCCATAGATGATTTACTTCTTGTAGATCTCAATTTGGACAAGGATAGGAAAGGCAAGTGTAAAATGGATCAGGGGGCTGAAAGCCAATGGGAGTTTGTACGACAAATTCCTGTGACAAAGGTTTTACAGGATGACCAACTTCAAGAGGTCTATAAGGATTCGTTAGAGGGATACTATGCCACAACAAAATCGCCAGAGCTGGATCTTCCTCTAGCTTATGTAGTGGTAGTTGAGAAGTGTGCAGGACACATGAACAGAATAGTTGATAAATGGGCCAATGAATACCGAACGTTAGATTGGAAGGAGATTCGAGAACTCACGTGGAAAGGACAACCATTATTTATGGAAGTGTTATCAACAAATACAGCCAAACCAGGAGAGACAGCCTTTCTTGGAGAAACTGTTGCTCCTCCCCTACGAGAGTTCACTAGAGAGGGACCTTCAACATCTAAGTGGACCACTGCTAGTAGCCCAACTCTAGCACCACGATATCGTCCTACACCAAATGTGCGACCACAGGTCACACCACCACAACAACTTCTTTCCCACTATGACATTCGGATGAGAAGGGAGCCAACTAGGCCTCCTATAAATGCACCTCCTGAAATGATGGTGACAAGATCTTTGGAAGGGTTTGGTGAAGCTGGTAATAGGGTACCCACACCAATTTTGGAAACATATGGACCATCTTTCCAAAAAGAGGAACAATTCCCACTAAGGGTAAGAGGCCGTAGGCCCTACGATGAGTATTCACGACAAGTAAGGCCATCAACTCTTCAGAAATTGGTAAAGAAATATGAAGGGTCGGGAGATCCATACGACCATGTAGCAGCTTTTAGGCAAGCAGTTCGAGCTGAGCAAGTTGCTGATAAGCATACTCAAATAGAAGGGTTTGGACTCACTCTTGAAGGAAAAGCCCTGGCTTGGTTTCAGGCATTAGAGGCTTCAGACAAAACTTCTTTAAGAGTTTTGGAAGAGAGATTCATTGCTGCTTTTTCCTTGATGGGAATTCAACATGACACAGTAGCGCATATCTACTCTTTCAAGCAGGGCGAAAATTAGAGTGTTCGAGACTGTGTAAATAGAATGAAGCAGTACATTAATCGTTGCCCAGAAGATGAGAAGCCAGCCCAAAGTCGATTGATTTCTCTCTTCTTAAAAGGCCTCAAAAATTCGACATTGCATACACATCTCTATGCGAAGAAACATACAAGTTTCAATGAGTGTTGCCATGATGCTATGGATTTCACCGATAACTTCAAATTCCAGGATGGTTCTGGCCCTGAGGTGAAACCTAGAAATCAATGGGGTGATGACCAAAGTTCAGGGTCTAGCGCGCTGGTAAATCCAGATCAGATAGCTAACCTAGTCCTACGGAGATTGGGACAGACCTATCGTCCACCCATGCAGCCACAACAACAGCAGCAGAGAATGAGGAGTATACTTCCTACAGGTCCTCATCTTTGTGGAGCATGTGGCGGTGACCATAAAACAGAGGACTGTAATACCTTTTCTCCTCTAGTCACAAACCAACCCACAAAGAAGTGGTGCCAAGCCTGTGCTTGGAACTTTACTCATACCACACAGGATTGTACTCGCATTGCGAGAATGAGACAGGAACGTGAGCAACCGAGGGGTGGAGTGGCTCCACAAATGTATCAACAGTATACTAGTTTTGAACGTAAGCCTCCGATGACACAAGAACAAGCACGACCTGTTCTTGGTGCTCAACCTCCTGCTCCAGGGACTGCTCCTGTGAGGGTTGTCGACTATGACAATTCAAATATGTGTAGAGAATTGGTAAACCCAGGCTATGTGGAGGAAGAATATGTATCATATTCATCCAAGGATAATATCTTTGAAAGTCCCACATACCCAAGCCCAGCACTGGAGCCTCAACCAGGGGAACAAAACTCTTTAATGTTGCTAGGCGGCTACCAACCTAGGACTCCAGGCCCCTCAGGACAATGGCAGCCAAGGAAAGTAGAGACCAAACCAATGGGCCCCTGTTATGAGTGTGGAGAACCCCATTGGGCTCGTGATTGTCCACATCGCTCAAGGCAAGCATCTCGGTCAAATACAACAGTGCAACAGTTTCCACCAATAGAAAGATATTGTCTGGGGTGTTGTGTCGAACACTTCCCAAAGGATTGTCTGTTGAAACCACATGAGGAAGGCACCTCTCAACCAAAGGTTTCACTTAACCTTGTAGGGGCAATTCCATCACCACCTTCATCTGAGAATGAGGATGTCGTGCCACTTAGAGTCATGACTCGATCATAGACAAGAAACGCTGAAATACAGACTGATGAGACACCTCGAACCCGGGCCGCAAAGACAAATCTAGTGGACAAGACCCTACAGTCCAATAGAAAAAAAACCACTAGGAGAAAGAAGAACCGAAACAAACAAACTAAAAGTACATCCACTAGTTCTCAGGAGACCTCTAAACAAAACATACGGGATAAAACTTTTACATCCCAGGAAGTGCGTGAGGAACATCAACCTCAACCTAAGCCTAGTGCTAAACAAAATGAGGCTAGTACGACTGAGGATAGTTCTGGGGGTTCTGTTTTTGTGGATAAAGTGAATGAGACTCTAGAGGCCATCATTGATGCTCATAGAAGTCGCATTGCAGCCTTATCTGAGCTACCCAAAAAGCTTCAAGAATACCCAAACCCTCGTGAGGAGAAGATCAATCTAGCTGTACATCAGCAAATCATTAGGGAAGCTCAGTCAATACTTGAGGGACCACCACCACCTATTCCTCGGGGCCCAACCTCTCTTAAGCCAACATTAGAAACTATACCGGAAGTGTCATCAAGTAGGGAAAT
The DNA here is from genome assembly GCF_041138505.1 of Cibotium barometz. Lineage (NCBI taxonomy): Eukaryota > Viridiplantae > Streptophyta > Polypodiopsida > Cyatheales > Cibotiaceae > Cibotium > Cibotium barometz. The sequence continues at coordinate 39,173,311 of NC_141084.1, forward strand.
GAAAAGTGAGTTCATTTCACAAGCTCAAAGCAAAGGATCGGCACCAATTGACACTCCATTGAAAGAAGAAATTCTGCCATCACCCAGCCTTGTCTTCCCATGCAATGATGAAATTATTGATGCTAATGAGGACATGGCAAATGACATGTGGGCCGCTGTAAATGAGAAAATAAATGAAAACATGTCTTCTGTTAGTTCGCCTCCATTCTCTGAGGTGGATTTTACCAGAGACTCGGAAAACAAATTTAGACACCCAAGCATCCAGGAGGAAGTTCAAACAATTGTTTCTCCTAGAAGTAAGCATACAATGAAAACCTTACCATCCTATCTGGGAGAATATGAGAACTGTTCTCAAACCTTGAGGATACCCTCCATGCATAAAAGGTTGACAAAGGAAAAAGATATGAGTATGGTGCAGGCTGTTTTGTCAGCACCAGTGGCTTGTACCTTACCTTTGCTTGAGTTGATAAAAAGTCGACCTGAGTTGTGGAATGATATTGCCACATGTTTGTCAGAGCAGGTATTGCTACAAAAGGGTCCCCATGAGTGTACTATACACCCTGAGACAAAGCATGTAATGCCAGTTCCTATCAACAAAGTTGGAAAATTTTGTGAAGACGATCAGGGAAATGCTACCCTCCCATTGGAAGTGCGAAAAGTATCTTCAACTGCAATACTTGATAGTGGCGCAAGAGTGGGCATTGTGACAAGGTCCATTTGGGAAAAATGGGGCAAACCAGCTATTAGGAGTACCAGGATGCGCTTGCAGCTAGCAGATGGAAGCTTAGAACATCCCCTTGGGCTGCTTGAGAACATATTGGTCACCACATGTGGGATTGAATATGAGCATACCTTTGCAGTGGTGGATTTTGGAAAGCATCCAAACTATGAAGTGATATTGAGTAGACCATTCATGCGACAATTTCAAATGATTCAAGATTGGGGATACAACTACTTGTACCTCAGACATGATTCTGTCATCACAAGGGTCAACCTAAGGAATCACTCATATCGTGATGTAACAAGGTCTCCAATAGATGAGTTTGATTCTGCTTCATCTGAGGGCTCAAAAATTACATTGTCAGATGGGCGGGAAGATCTATGGATGTGTGGAGCCTCCTGTAGGGATTTCAACACTGAGAGACTTAAGGGTAATCGAAGTGTATCTGACGAGGCATACATTCCACAACCCTTCCCTGAGCATTTAATTGATCCACTAGAATGGAGTCATGTCCTTGCAACATTATCGACATGTGCTTTACCGAAGCCAATTCAATTCTGTGACTCTGATGGATATGATATTATTCCTATAAGAATGGTACAACCATGTAACCTTCGAGATGATTGGTACTATAGGGATACATCCACAACAGCTATGCATGTCGAGGAAGTCTCAGTAGAGGACTTGACACTCGAATCTGCTAATGATGCTGATAAGGAAGATGGCTGGGGATCTGATTTTGATAATGAAGATACATTCCCTGAGGAAGAGTTAGGAAAGGCACGCCTACTCTTGAGAGGAAGGGAGATTCAGGTAGAAATCCCTCGAAGCCGACCTAAACATAAATGTTGTAAGAGCCATAAGAGAATCAGTAGACAAGATGAGCGGGAACAACGTGAGAGACTACAAAAAGAAAAGGAGGAGTCTAAGAGTGAAAACTTCCGACACCCACCGCACTTCTCAGGAAAAAACGGATATCTATACTATGTCCAAGCACAAGATAGTATCAAAGACCAAGTCAAACGATCAGAGGGATTCCAAGCAAGGGAAAAGCTAACAACTGTTAGCAAAAATCGTAAAAGAACGAAGAAACAAAAACCAAAACCCAGGTCTAACACTGATTCAAAAAAGAGTGTGGGAAGTGCAAAGACAACGGTGAAACAAAAAAATCCGATGCAAGATGGCAAAGGAGAACTCAAAACCGCATGGTCTTCAGTAAGTGAAGACTCAAGTGGACAAGAGCAAGGTCTAAATGTTCCTCCCAATTTCACACAGTACACTCTTCAAGATCGGAAGATTGTTCTTCAACAGCCCATGCGACAAAAACCAAGCATGCCAGGGATTTCATACGATGGTCCTGAAGATGCAAAAAAGATTGATATTGCTAAGCCAGGAGAAGAACCTCGCTATGTGTGGATTGCCACAGACTTGTCCTTAGATGAGGAGAAGTTATTAATACAAACAATAAAGGAGTATCGTGATGTTTTTGCTTGGAGTTATAAAGACCTCAAAGGAGTTGATCCAAGCATATGTCACCATACAATTCCATTGCGAGAGGATGCAAAACCCTCCAAGCAACGTCCTTATACTTACAATGAAAACTTTGCACGGAAGATAAAGGAAGAAATAGACAAGCTCTTAGAGGCGGAATTTATCTATGAGATTGAACACACTGAATGGGTCTCCCCTATTGTAGTGGTGCCCAAGAAAAATGGAAAACTTCGAGTATGTGTCAACCTCAAGAAGGTAAATGTAGCTACTGTGCGTGATCATTACCCACTTCCAATCACGGATCATGTTCTGGAACGAGTTGCAGGGAAAAAGGCATATAGTTTCTTGGATGGATTCTCCGGGTACAATCAAGTGTCAATTGATCCAAAGGATCAACACAAGACAGCCTTTGCTACTGAAGATGGCATCTTTGCCTATCGTGTTATGCCGTTTGGTCTAACAAATGCACCAGCAACCTTTCAACGGTTAATGAGTCATGTATTCAAGGAGTACCTTAGGCAATTTCTTGAGATTTTCATGGATGATTTATGTGTTCACTCACAAGAGCGTGATGATCATATAGAACACCTGAGACTTGTGTTTCAAAAGTGTCAACTTTATCGTATATGCTTGAATCCTGACAAGTGCAAATTTATGGTAAGACAAGGAAAAATTTTGGGTCATATTGTTTCTCGCAACGGGATTTCAACAGATATGGATAAAATAGATGTCATTGTCTCATTACCTCGGCCTGTCAACCCTAAAGGGGTACAAACATTCATGGGACATTGTGGCTATTACCGTAGATTCATCTACATGTACGCTGTCCTAGCCAGACCATTATATGCTCTTCTTGTAAAGTTTAATTGGACTGATGAGTGTGAGGAATCCTTTGAAAAGTTGAAGCAAGCATTAGTGACTGCACCCATCTTACGGGCACCAGATTGGAACCAAATCTTTCATGTCCATATTGATGCTTCCAACTTTGCAATTGGATGTATTTTGGCTCAATCGGGAGAACACAATAAGGATTTCCCAATCTCATATGCTAGTCGACAGTTGAACAATGCTGAGAGGAATTACACCACAACAGAAAGAGAAGGATTGTCCATGATATATGCAGTGAAAAAGTTTCGCCATTACCTTTTGGCAAACAAGTTCATATTTTTTGTGGACCATCAAGCATTGCTATATTTGGTGAATAAACCTTGTGCAACTGGAAGGATTGTGAGGTGGTTTATCATCCTTCTTGAATTTGATTTTGAAGTTGCAGTTCGGAAAGGAACAACTCATCTAAGGGCAGATCACTTGTCTCGAATCACCTCTGGAGAAGCTCCTGTGGGTGTGGATGATGATATGTTAGATTCAACACTTTTTCTTGTTGAGACAGCTCCTAGATGGTCTGAGTCCATTTTAGAAATTTTGACTGGTGGGCGAATACAACTAGCGGGTCCTAATGTGGACCTATGGCGACCATTCAAGTTAATTTCCGGGAGATTATATCGTCAGGGTAATGATGGAGTGTTGAGGCTTATACCTAACCCCGACCAATATGAGGAGATCTTGGAATGGGCACATGCAGGTATTGATGGAATCCATGCATCAGCTACTACTTGTGTGCGACGTATCTCTCAGGATGGGCAATGGTGGCCTACCATGCATGCAGATGCTGAGACATTTGTTTGTAACTGTGCTTCATGTAAAATTCAGAAGCCAATTCATAATGTCACATTATTCCAAATTTCAACTACACCAAGTTGGAGTAAGTATATTGTGGACTATCTTCAGCATGGTCATTTGGATCCAAAAATTCCTAAACATCGAAAGCATGCTATTAAAATTGAAGCGGCAAATTATATGCTGATAGAAGGCCAACTCTACAAGAGGGGCAAGGACGGCATCTTACGCATGTGTGTATGTGAAGCTGACTATCTGAAAATCTTAACTCATGCACATGCAGGTGTTGGGGGTGGACCATTATATGCTCTTCTTGTAAAGTTTAATTGGACTGATGAGTGTGAGGAATCCTTTGAAAAGTTGAAGCAAGCATTAGTGACTGCACCCATCTTACGGGCACCAGATTGGAACCAAATCTTTCATGTCCATATTGATGCTTCCAACTTTGCAATTGGATGTATTTTGGCTCAATCGGGAGAACACAATAAGGATTTCCCAATCTCATATGCTAGTCGACAGTTGAACAATGCTGAGAGGAATTACACCACAACAGAAAGAGAAGGATTGTCCATGATATATGCAGTGAAAAAGTTTCGCCATTACCTTTTGGCAAACAAGTTCATATTTTTTGTGGACCATCAAGCATTGCTATATTTGGTGAATAAACCTTGTGCAACTGGAAGGATTGTGAGGTGGTTTATCATCCTTCTTGAATTTGATTTTGAAGTTGCAGTTCGGAAAGGAACAACTCATCTAAGGGCAGATCACTTGTCTCGAATCACCTTTGGAGAAGCTCCTGTGGGTGTGGATGATGATATGTTAGATTCAACACTTTTTCTTGTTGAGACAGCTCCTAGATGGTCTGAGTCCATTTTAGAAATTTTGACTGGTGGGCGAATACAACTAGCGGGTCCTAATGTGGACCTATGGCGACCATTCAAGTTAATTTCCGGGAGATTATATCGTCAGGGTAATGATGGAGTGTTGAGGCTTATACCTAACCCCGACCAATATGAGGAGATCTTGGAATGGGCACATGCAGGTATTGATGGAATCCATGCATCAGCTACTACTTGTGTGCGACGTATCTCTCAGGATGGGCAATGGTGGCCTACCATGCATGCAGATGCTGAGACATTTGTTCGTAACTGTGCTTCATGTAAAATTCAGAAGCCAATTCATAATGTCACATTATTCCAAATTTCAACTACACCAAGTTGGAGTAAGTATATTGTGGACTATCTTCAGCATGGTCATTTGGATCCAAAAATTCCTAAACATCGAAAGCATGCTATTAAAATTGAAGCGGCAAATTATATGCTGATAGAAGGCCAACTCTACAAGAGGGGCAAGGATGGCATCTTACGCATGTGTGTATGTGAAGCTGACTATCTGAAAATCTTAACTCATGCACATGCAGGTGTTGGGGGTGGACACTTTTCTGGCAATACCACAGCAAAGTTGATTAGGTGGTCTGGGCTTTGGTGGCCAACCTTACAAATGGATGCCGAAGAATATGTGAAACGTTGTGACGACTGTCAAAGGACCAAACCTCCCATCACAAAGGACAATATGCCATTGCGGCCTATGTTAAGCACACGTGCTTTTGCAAAATGGGGTATTGATTTTGTCGGTCCCATTAAACCTCCGGCTCGTAACACGCATGCAGAATATATTATAGTCGCAACCGACTATTTGACCAAATGGGTAGAGGCAAAGGCAACAGTCAAAAATGATGCCAGAACCATGGCCAAGTTCTTGTATGAGTACGTGTTTACACGCTATGGCTTACCTATTGAGATCGTTAGTGATCAAGGTGTACACTTCGTAAATGAAGTCATAGAATTTTTGCTTCAAGAATTTATGGTAATTCACAAGCGTTCTGCACCCTATCATCCCCAGACCAATGGACAAGCCGAGAGTACTAACAAGATTCTCTGCACAACACTCACAAAGATTGTTGAGGGACATAGGACTGATTGGGAGCAAAAGTTGCACTCTGTTCTCTGGGCATATAGGACAGCCTATAAAACATCTGTGGGCACAACCCCATTTGAACTTGCTTTTGGGTTAGATGCAATTCTTCCCATTGAATTTCTTGTACCTACTCTACGAGTAGCTAAACAATTGGATTGGACTGGTCATGAGCTTTCACAACGTGTTGACGAATTGGAAAAGCTTGATGAGACCCGCTTATTGGCGGTAATGGGGATGTATGCTGAGAAGAGGAGACAAAAGCAATGGTATGATAGAAATGTAACAACGGGCCGATTCAAAAAAGGAGACCTGGTGCTCTTATACACACTTAAGAAGCATAAGAGAAAGCTCAAGAAACGTGGCCTAGGACCGTTTGTGATTAATGAGCTTACTCCAAGTGGTGCGGTGCGTCTGGAGACACTAGAAGGTGAGCAAATTCCTAACTTCATTAATGGAAGTCGTCTCAAGAGATACAATGAACCATTAACTGAAGCCATGCTTTAACAGATGCATGCTGCACAAACACGAAAAGAAGCACTTGACCTACTTAAACGTCAGGCTCAAGAGGAGGCTAAAGCTAGAGTTGCAAAAGCCAAGGAGCGTCGCAAAGCTTCTGTGTTGGCCATACAGTTGGCTACTGATGAGCCATATGTCGATCCATTCAATATTCAAGTATGCCTTCATCTTCATGAGACTACCTACTTTGTCTCTGCCTTAATTGACTCTGGTGCAGACTATAATGTTCTATCGTTTGACACATGGATAGCCTTGGGTCAACCCACACTTGTACACATTCCTGTGGACCTACGAAGCTTCTCAGGTGAAGATAACCCTATAGAGGGAAAATGCGTCATTATAATGTCCATTCAGGATCACCAGATGTCAGTGCCCTTTTATGTGGCACGTAAGTCCAAGGCAGTAGTAGAGGCTGTCCTCGGTAGATTGTGGTTAAGTGCTACCAATTGCTCATTGGATTGGAAGAATAGACAATACAATTTGCAAATTGATTCTGATTGCATCTTGGAATCTGCTACACCACGTGCTTTATCGTGTCAAAAGAGTAATGTTTCTGCCTTACCCAACCCACAATCAAAATCTGCTCTTGAAGCTCCAAAACAAATGATGTGGATAATTGATGAGTACTCAAGTGAGGGCCATGGCTGGCATGTTCCAACAACTCTAGTTGCTGCTCAAAGAAGGCCAGGCAAGAAGGATTCATCGATGTGGCTACCCAAAGATGCGTACAAACTTGTACCATCTAGTCCAGTTGCTAAGCCTCTTAAGAAGCACATCATTTCCAAGCCTAAATCTCGCATTGTTACTCGATGGATCCCAAAACGGGTTCTTAAAGCACAAGGTTATTATGAGGGTGCAACATCAATTTGGCTTCCAAAATGCCATGGATTGCTAAAGGTAAAAGAGTGTTTCAAAAAGATTCCAAGAGTCACCCCTGATTGCCCATATCAGTGGGTGCAAAAGAAATCAACACAAATTCCCCAAGAAAGGAAAGGTGGCTGTGATAGCACTTACAAATCTACTTGTGTTGATCTTCCTAAAACATGTATTGAAACAACTGTTGCCCCTATTTCTCCTTGTTTCACAATTCAACCATCAACTGGTGTACCTAAGACAAGTCCAAAGGAGTCTCATTTGAGCATAGATTCTGGTGCTTCACTGCCTAAATCCTCTTATCTTGCTCAAATTCCAAGACAATTGCTAAAGTCTACACCTCTTAAAAAGGATATACCAAAAGCTAAAGATAAGGCGTTAACACTACAATTAAAGCTCTTTGGTAAAACAATGTTTGAATAATGTAGTTCCTTATGCCTTTAGGAGATGTGTTCTTTTTGAGATAATCTTGTTTTTGATTGGAATTGTCATGATGGATATGAGTGTTCTAAATTTCATTATTCTACGTCCAGATAACTCCTGATGGATATTTGGCGCGATACATGTCCACCATGCATTGACCCTGATAGTACTCGACCTGATCATCGCGGGGGTTATAGTGCTCCTCCATTTCAAACACATTCTAGGTATTTCTATGCTCCCTTAGGTGAAAATTGCTGTGGGCATCACTTTGTTACGTTATTCTATCAACAGCATCACCCATTTCCACATTGTCAAGAGTGTGCACGGCTAGTATTAAGTGAAGCTTCACATATTTGTTGGATATGCCGCTCTTACTTTAGACGATATGGCACGGCCTTAATGAAGCAAATTGTGGGAGTTACACCCCAACGCCATAATCTTCTTAATGTGAGAATACCAGAGAGGGGACCAAATCAACGAAGATTACCTGAGGAGGTACAAGCACAACAATAGAGGGATACAAGCTTAAATGACTTGCAACTACCAATCTTGCAAGCCCTCCTTCCCCAACCCTCCACATGTCAATATTGGATCAATATGAGTACCTACATTGCACAGTTCCAAAATCAAAACTGTCTGACTAACCTTCCCATAGAACCAATGCCATATTTCAGTGAGGAAGCACTCCTTCCTCTACCACCTTCTCTAGAGGCCGGTTTTTGTGAGGGGTTGTCTCTGCATCCTGAGGAAATTGATACCATCTTTCCAGCAGACGAGGACACGGACCCACCATCAGCGCAAGAGTAACTCAGTGACTCCACAATAAGAACGACAAGCCAGGGCACTTTTCTCCCATTGGGTTTTTTCCCCTTGGCTATATTTGGTGATTGGCACCACTAACAAATTTTATTCTTTTGTTTTTTCTTTGTTTGTTAATAAAACTTTGTGCAGAGATCTCAGCTTAAGAAGAGCATCAGATACGCCCCTACAGTCCACCTATCGTGCACACAAATTAGGAAGGGGGGAGATATGCTATGCCTACAGGGATCAAGGAGAAGCAATCTGCACAAAATCAGCAATTATTCAAGGCAAACGAACAACATCAACAGGGCACTACAACAGGTGTATGCAAATCTTAATCTTTATTTCTTTAAGTGCTCTTATCTTTCGAATATATGGTTTGCATGTACACAATATTGGCTGGTTTGAGTTTTTGGTTAGTAGTTAAAATATGGTGAGTACATTCTAGACCCTTAGAAGACTTAGTAAAAGATATGTCTATCCAAAGACAGTGTAGGATATATACCAAGGGAGTATGCCAAGTACTTATGTCTTCAAGGTATATTAGTTATCCCTAGTGGTAGTTATCTCTTAGATATGAGCTAGGTGCTACGAGTAATAAAAATTTATGAAAATATACCCTACAAAAATATATATATACAAAGTGAATTGCGACATGAAGTGTCTACTGCCATGCGAAGTGCTTGGTAGGACCTGGGGATGTCTCAGCACCTTGGGGCCGATGCCTTGGTTTCCATGGGGTGAACACTGATGTCTAAAAACTTCAGAAGAAGAACTTTGAGGAATCTATCGCCTTGATAGATGTTGGTAGGACTCGGGGGTACACTATGGGCCCTCAAGACCGATGCCCTCATCTTCAGGGGGTACTCCTTAGGTCATAAAAGAAAGAAAAAGGGTCTGTCACCCTTGAGATACTTAGCGGTCTTTAGATTCTCTTGGCGGAGGTCTCTTGGCCATTGCTCGGGTCTCATGGGGATAGAACCTTAATCTTTATCACCTTCTACACACATATCAAAAAAAAAAAAAAAAACAACAAGAGAGAGCTCCAATCACCTTTGCTCATACTTAGGAGTAGGGTTGCCACTTAGGAGTAACTTACATACTGATAGGACATTGAGACTGCGGTCATAACCGGAGGTGTACAAAGACACTTGCCTTTGCATAGCATTATCTACTACCTAAGTCTCACTTTGACTAGTTTTTACTCACCTCTTTTAGTACTCATTAAAACTTTAATCAGCCTTGCACTTGTATGCTCACGTGTGTAATTATTATTGCTGATTTTGCTTTTCTTTTCTTTTTATCAATAAAGGACTTTAATTGTATCAATTGTTTTTTTTGTTGCAGCTCTTGCTACTACCGCGCTCGAGGACGTGCGCAAAATAGGAAGGGGGGAGTGTTGCTTGCAAATGAAGATCAATACCAGGATGCAACAAAAACGATACTTAGGGCTCTTGAAAAGAGTTCCACTTTGTAGATGAATGTGGGAGAGGGTTTGATAATAATCCCACATGGGGACTTATGGGAGTCCTAGAATTTTTGTATAAAAGGTGGCTCATTTGAGAGCTTAGACACACTTTTGGGCTTAGTTCATGCAAGAGCTCCTTTGAGAGACCTACTCTCCCTCTTCTCCATAGAGGTGAAGACTCTTCTCTCACCCCATCTACATCATTGTATGAGGTAAATCTCTTCATTGAATCATTAGCAATGTCATGAGTCTTTCTCATCCTCTTCTCTAATCATTTTACTCTTATGCATGCTTTTAGTATTTCATTTTTGAGTACATGGATTGATTTGAAGCTTTCATGGAAGCTTGATGCTTGAATGTATGCATGCTTGTAGGAAGATAGGAGTGGAGTGAGGTCTTTCTCTTTGCTTGAGTGCATAGTGATTGTATTCCTCTTGCTTGTATTTGTGAATGAAGGGGTGTGTAGGAATGAGGACAAGTTGAGCTTGTGTGTATGCTTAGTCTAGTGTCAAGTGATGGTAGCCATGATCATTCTCTCCATTTGTGGATAAGCTCTTGTGCACCGGTGCGGGTCGAATCCCTAGCTCCGAAAGGGATGCAAATCCCATTGGATTGAGCTTAGTGTGGATCGTACTCCTCTTGCTACAAGAGAGAGAGTTTTCCGTCTCTCCAAAGTGCGTTCATAAATTTTCAAGAGATCATTTCTAACCTCCGTGCCTTGCCAGTTTGTAATCTCGTGGGTTTCCCAGAGGAGCATGGCTTTCAACTCATGGATATCGTGCAAATACACATTTTGATGGGCATACAATAATCCATCCTTGAACTCAAACAATCCCATTGCTATTTTTTAAATTTTTTCAAGTCAGGTTGTTTTGACCACTACTGCATCTTGTTTTTGTGCTTCACGGATAGTGTCTAACATTCCACTATTTATCATACTGACTGCATTGATTGCAGCATTCTGCTTAAGGCATTAGGCATCAAGTTCAGTTATAAATGATATGTAAGTCAAATTCAACTATAAAGTCGTGACATCTACCTTGATTTGGCGATGAAAACTTCGACTGTTTATCATACTAATTGCATTGATTACAACATTCTGCTTAAGGCATTAGGCATCAAGTTCGGCTATAAATGATATTTAAGTCAAATTTGGTTATAAATTTTTGCCATCTACCCTACTTTGGCAATGACAGCTTCGTTTGAGTCTGAAAATATTTTAATGATATATAAAGAGAATTCTAATTTTGATATAAAAATTCTTTATGCATCTATTTATGCATAAAATCAACTTCAATGGGAATAACACTTGTAAAAAAAACCTTTATACATCTATTTATGCATAAAATCAATTTTAATAGGAATAACACTTTTAAAATAAAAAGAATTACCATTATGCATCTTTCTATGCATAGAAATTAAATTTAATAAGAATAACACTTTGACAATAAAAAAATTTCCATTATGCATCTTTCTATGCATAGAAATTAAATTTATTAAGAATAACACTTTTATAATAAAAAAATTTCCATTATGCATCTTTCTATGCATAGAAATTAAATTTAATGAAAATAACACTTTTATAATAAAAAATTTCCATTATGCATCTTTCTATGCATAGAAATTAAATTTAATAAGAATAACACTTTTACAATAAAAAGATTTCCATCATGCATCTTTCTATGCATAGAAATTAAATTCAATAAGAATAAAACTTTTACAAAAAAAAATCCATTATGCATCTTTTTATGCATAGAAATTAAATTTAATGAAAATAACACTTTTACAATAAAAAAATTTCCATTATGCATCTTTCTATGCATAGAAATTAAATTTAATAAGAATAACACTTTTACAATAAAAAAATTCCATTATGCATAGAAATTAAATTTAATGAAAATAACACTTTTATAATAAAAAAATCCCATTATGCATCTTTCTATGCATAGAAATTAAATTTAATGAAAATAACACTTTATAATAAAAACAATTTCCATTATGCATCTTTCTATGCATAGAAATGAAATTTAATGAAAATAACACTTTTATAATAAAAAAAATTCCATTATGCATCTTTCTATGCATAGAAACTAATTTTAATAATTAATGTCAGTGATATCCATGCATATTCATAGGTTAATATGTACATGGAGTAATTAGAATATTTATTTTAGAATGCAAAAATGATGGGAATTACTCTTTTGGAATAACATAAAAATAAACTTTCTTTTCCACAAAATTTTGGAAAATTTTGCCATAACCTCCTTTGTATGGCTGACCATTTCTCATTTTTTACATTCTTTAATTGACTTAAATTAACGCAAATTAGATGTATAGGACCCTAATCTACATAATTTTCAATTTTCAAGAGAGTAAACAATAAGAAAAGTTTAATTAATCTTTTTGTTAATCTTTCTAGAATTAAGAAAGGCTGGAATGTAAAGAAGAGAAGGGGGTGGCCTTTTCATCAAGGCATAGTGTTTGAATTTACTTCAACCAAAAGTAAAACATGAAAATCAAGAAAACCATAGATTTAAAAATTAAACAAGTTAGAAAATTTAGTTTACATGGAGCTTGTAAACTTTCCTTTGGCTTGAGGGATTGAGGGTTCTACTCTTGTTTGAAGCAAGAGTGGCCACCAATTCTCTTTGGAGAGGATTAGGCCAAAAACAATTGAATTATCAAGAAATTCAATGTAGATGGCTCAAGGCAGGAGTAGAGTAACAGTGCATAAACACCATTAAGCTTTTACAAAGGGGGAGGCTTCTATTTATAAGAAAAAGTGAGCCTCAAACCAAGAAAACTGATTCTAGAATTTTCTAGATCAGTTTGGTCAATTTTTGACCAATTTTGGGTCAGTTTAGCAGCTTACTTTTTGGATCTAGTTTTGAAATAGGAGAGAGGAGAGATGAAATATCTCATTTAATTGATTTCAAATTGGGGGGTAATGATGAGAAAAAGGCACCTCCTTCATGAGGGGGAATCCCCAAATCAAATTTTTAACTATTTTCCTTATTCCTTAGTCCACTCTTCATCTTATGTGAGTATTTACTCATTTTTGGGGGGTTTTTCTTTATTTCTTCAATTTATCTCCTCCCTATATTTGGATTAATCTAATTGGTCCCTCAGAACCTTAATTCAAAATTTTCAGAAAATCTTGACCCTTAGGCTAAGGTCTTTTGTGCAGATTATAATTTATTTCAAATGTACCTCAGGAATTTCTTTTTAAACTTTTGTTTCGGGGGAATTTATTTTAATAAGAAAGGATATTTTTCCATCCAAAGATATCTAAAAATTGAATTATCTCTCTCTAGAACATTTTCTCTCTCTAGGCCAAAATAGGTAGAAACAAGATCTTTTATTATTCTGAAAAGGGGATTGATTACAAGGAAAGAAACTGGACATCTTGAGGGGCTAGGGAGGAATCTTACATCCTCTCCCACACTTGAAAAATGTGAGATGTCCTCATCTTGCAAACTGGGAGTAATCCCACACCAGTTCGGCTTCTTTCTTCCAGGTGGTGTCTTCAAAAGGATATAACTTCCATTTTGTTGAAATTTGAGCTGAATGATGAGCTATGGTGGATCAAACACTAGAATCAACATAATTAACAAAGTGATTAGCAAGTGATTAAGACGTAATTAGTGAAAAATTAGCACATAGATTAATGTAGGCATGGATACTCAAAAACCAGCAAATTCTCATTAGGGCTATGCCTCAATTTATAGAGTTTACATCAAGCATCAAATCCCATTGATTTCTCCATGATTCACTCCCTGAATATCTCCACCTCTTGCCTGATTCTCTCCACCTCTTCTCTTTTCCCTGATTATCTCCCAGAATAACTCCACACTCCTAAATTCCCTCATGCTACCCATTATTCTCTCCCAGTAGATTCTTCTAACCTTTTCACAGGTTCTTTCACAATTACATCTCCTCTTTTACAGCCTCTATCCAAGAGCTTGTTCCCACACACACCCTATTCACTTGTATATTTCAACACCTCCCCTCAAGTGAATACTCCTAGTACACCTAGACCCTATACCAAGTTTGCCTCCCCTTACTTGATAGTCCGCGACTAGTGTCTACTCCTCCCCTCAAGTTATCTCAGCACACCTGGACCCTGTATCAAGTTTCTCTCTTACTTGACAGTCCGCGACCAGTGCCTCAAGTCCCTAAACTCCATAGTCCTTGACACTCTCTCTCTCAATGTGTCCAAGGCTACTATAAGTGCCCGCGACCTTGACTAAAGTGCTCACACATACATCTACCACTTGGCCTACATCATCGGTGGCTCAGAGGTGGTTTTACTTTATTGGGGCAGGTTACATTGGGTTGTGGGCTCTCTCTCTCTCTCTCTCTCTCAGAGATTTTCACATGGCTCCTCACTCTTTGGAGCCTCACATCTTCTCTTCTCTTCAGTCTTCTTGTCGTGGCAGCATTTCTCCACGCGTCCGTCTCTTCTTCCAGTCTTCTCGGGGCAGCTTTTCTTCTCAGGGCAGCTTCTCTTCTTGTGTCCATGTCTTCCTTCAGGTCTTCTTCTCGGTGTGGATCCTCTTCTTGGGAAGAGATATTCTTCTTCTTTCATGGCTGGGGCCATGAGCTCGTCCGTCAGGTCATTTTGCTCCATGTGAGCAACATGTTTCAATGTTTTGCTGACAGTTCCTTTGGGCTTTTTATGTTTATTTTGTATCATTATGCAATGCAAACCCAAATTTATGCGGGAGGTCTTACCTCTTGCCTTAATCTGGACAAGGGCAGTGTCTGTTCCCATTTTTACACTGATAAAATGTGCCCAATACATAATGCGTATAGCATTCATTCTCATGCACATTCCAAATGCAATTCTGGCTGTGAATAATCTTGAATTTGAGTGAGATTTACAGGCATTAACCAAGGGTTAAATGCAAAATGATGATTTTCATAATTTTATCAGCACAATTTTACCAGAAATTACATTAAATTAAGGGTAACCAATTTGTACGGGATGGTTGGAGTATCAAACCAACTCTGATTTGAAATCTGAAGTTATAGGGATCTGTATCAGATACCTAATGGTTAATTTGAACCCTCAATTGCACCAAAGTACAGTGATTAGCACTGATTAATCACTGATTAGCAAATTAATGCTCTGGTTTATGTGCAAAAAACAGAGTATGCGGGGAGTCCAGATCTGGTGCCTTCCACTTCAAATGAGCTCAAATGCTTTGAAAGGCATCAATAGCAATGAGTCTAGTAGAGGATTAAGCCAAGAAACATAAGATTTGAGCAAATAATGAAAGCTTAATCTCTGTTTTACCAAAGTCACCTGCAGATTTGATGAAGAGCTTTGATCTCTCTGTAGACTTGATGAAATTGATTTCTGTCTTCACCAGCTTGTAGAGCATGCTTGATTACCCCTTGGGCTAGGAGGAATTGAAGTAATTTGAATGGAGCCAAGAGAAATCTGCAGTTTGCTTCAGAAAAAACGCGCCGGTTCAATCGTCGATTTTCGCTTCGTTTCTGCGCGGTTTGCAGCGTAGAGTGGATGAGCTTGAAGCTAATGAGCTTAGCTAGCTTAAGCTAGAAGCTCATGACCTAATTTTAACTGTGCTGGATGCTAGAGACCCTCCACTGGCTGGGGGTGAAGGGGAAGAGTGAAAACTCACTAAAAACTGATTTTTTTGCTAATTATCTTACTAATCCTAATTAATTCACTAATGAGCTCATAAATCTGGTTGATTCTAGGCATGGCTCTGATACCATGTTGAAATTTGAGCTGAATGATGAGCTATGGTGGATCAAACACTAGAATCAACATAATTAACAAAGTGATTAGCAAGTGATTAAGACGTAATTAGTGAAAAATTAGCACATAGATTAATGTAGGCATGGATACTCAAAAACCAGCAAATTCTCATTAGGGCTATGCCTCAATTTATAGAGTTTACATCAAGCATCAAATCCCATTGATTTCTCCATGATTCACTCCCTGAATATCTCCACCTCTTGCCTGATTCTCTCCACCTCTTCTCTTTTCCCTGATTATCTCCCAGAATAACTCCACACTCCTAAATTCCCTCATGCTACCCATTATTCTCTCCCAGTAGATTCTTCTAACCTTTTCACAGGTTCTTTCACAATTACATCTCCTCTTTTACAGCCTCTATCCAAGAGCTTGTTCCCACACACACCCTATTCACTTGTATATTTCAACACATTTGACTAATAATTCTCTCAGAATTTTGTTCCTGAGAACCTTTTCTCGAACATCAAGGATTTCTTTAGGTTGGAGTTCCATCTGCCCTTGGGTTGAAGAAGTTAAGAGTTCATCTCATTAAGCACATGATTCAAAGTAGACTTTGAGATGAGGAGGCAAAAGAAGTTCATAGACTACTGAAAGTAGCTCCAGGTCATGGATAGCATAATTTCTCTCATGCGTTCTGAGTTTTCGGGATTCATAGGCTACTGCATGACCTTCCTGCATGAGCTTCCTGCATGAGCTTCCTGCATGAGCGCACCTCCCAGGGCAACACCACTGGCATCAGTTACTACCTTAGAGAAATTTGGCAACTTCAGAATAGGATTGGTTACCAAGACGGTCTTTAGCTTATCAAAAGCACTCTCACACCTGGCAGACCATTGAAACGCGGTATTCTTCTTGAGAAGATTAGTTAGGGGGGAAGCTATGAAAGCATACTTAGGTATAAAAATTATATACCAACCAGTTAATCCTAAGAATCCCCTGACTTCTTTCACTGTCTTTGGTTCAGGCCAATCTATGACTGCTTGGACTTTTGCGGAGACTGGAGAAATTCCATCTTTGGATATACTAGAAAGCCCAAGTATTCAACATGGTCGACAAAGAAAGTGCATTTGCTCTTTTTTGCAAAGAATTGGTGCTTCCTTAGAATCTCAAGAACTTTACGGACATGAGCTTCATGGTCAACTGCATTCCTTGAGTAAATTAGAATATCATCAAAGAAAACAAGAACAAAATCATCCAAGTATTCTCTGAGAATGTCCTGCATTAGGCGATTGAATGTAGCTAGGGCATTTGTCAATCCAAACGGCATGATTGTAAATTCATACTGCCTATAGCGAGTATTGATGTGGCTGTCTTGGGGATATCTTGATCATTAATCCTGATATGGTAATACCCTGATTTGAGGTCTATCTTTGTGAAGATCTGGGCTCCATTTAGCTTGTCTAGAAGCTCATCAATTCTGGGGATAGGATACTTATTCTTAAAACTGTCACTTGATTGAGACCTCTATAGTCCACACAGAGTCTTAACATTCCATCCTTCTTTTTTTGAAAGAGAACTGGCGCTCCCCAAGGTGAAAAACTGGATCTTACAAACCCTTGTTCTAATAGCTGCCTAAGCTATTCCTTGAGTTCAATGGCTTCAGGGATTGGCATTTTGTACGTGCACTGGGCTACTGGCGGAGCCCCGGGGGTCAATTCTATCTCATGATCTACTTCCTGAATCGGAGGCATCTTAGTTAGCTCTGTTGGGAATAAATCATCATACTCACTTAACCATTCTGGTTCTTTAGCCTTTAACTTTGCGTCTACCAGATTTATTTTGATAACATAAATGAGCTTCTTCTTTTTAAGTCCTTTTAGTAATCTAGAAGCTTTTACTAATTGCAATTCTGGGGATCCAAAAATCCCAATTCCTTGAACTTTGTTCCCATGAAGGTCATAGAAGGAAATGGTTCCATTGTGCCACCTTGATTTTTTTGGAGCCAATCCATTCCAAGGATTTCGTCGAAAACTCCCAAAGGTAAGACTCTGAACTGGCAGTCAGTTACATTCCTATCTAGATTAAACTGAGTGTACGATCTATCTCATGGTGAGTGAAAAGAATCTTCCCACTGGGGCCAATTCAACTTGCATAGGTTTCCCTGATTTTTGTTCTAAGACTAGCTTACACAAGGATCCTGGGGAAATAAATGAATGAGTACTGCCTCAATCAATCAAAAGCTTAAATGGCTTACCCTTATACTCAGCTAGAGTATGGATGACAGAGAATTGATGATTTGGCCCTTGGTTTTCAATTGCGGCATAAATCTGACCTCTTTCCTCTTCCACTACTTCTGCTATCGTAACTTCTCTGGCTACTGCAGATTGGGGTGGAACTCTTTCTCTTTGGTTACCCCAGTTCTGGGAGGGAGTTCCGAGATTACTCTGAACAGAGGCATATGGCTGAGCTAGAGTCCTCCTGGGATTGCCCTGATTTTGGCAAGACGATGACTGATACGAAGGGGCTGGTCTCTGTACTCTGGGTCCTTGACTTCCTTGTCCTCTTGACATGGCAGGAGTTGGGTAGTCTTTAAGCTGGTGACCGAAACCCTGACACCCAAAACACCTGTTCTCACTTCTAAGCTCATCCCTCTGAATCCTTGAAAAAGGTGGGGCTCCTGAGAAAGTATTCTGAGAGGGAAGGGTCTTCCTTCACTTCTGAATCTCCCAG
This sequence comes from Cibotium barometz, assembly GCF_041138505.1. NCBI lineage: Eukaryota > Viridiplantae > Streptophyta > Polypodiopsida > Cyatheales > Cibotiaceae > Cibotium > Cibotium barometz. The sequence continues at coordinate 39,191,716 of NC_141084.1, forward strand.
TATCTTGATTCTGATTAGGGCCTTGCTGCCTCTTTGGGGGTGGAAAGTTTGAAGCACTTCTTGAGGTTTGGAACCTTTTAAAGTTTGAGGGTGCAGGCTTTGGCGGGACCTTAACAACAAATGCTTTGGCAGAGTCCTTTGCCATTCTGACAGCTTCTGCCATTGAGACTGGTTTGGCATTTTTCACTAAAGTATCCAATGGCTTGTTCATCCCTCGAATGAATCTGGCCATCAGCTGCTCTCTTCATCCAAAAGTGGAGAATATTTGAGGAGAAGGGCAAATGCCTGATGGTATTCTTCAATTGTCCGGCTATCCTGCTTCAATTCCAAGAACTCATTCATTTTGGTTTCCAGTAAGCCCGGAGGACAGAACCTCTTCCTGAGGTAAGCTTTAAGATTTGACTAGGTCTGGGTATTTCGGTCGAAACTGTTTGTCTCGCAATGGTTCCTCCATGCGACCTTGGCCGTTTCCACAATTTTCAATCTTGATCCTCTCATTATAATCGGTTACATCAAAATACTCTTCCATTGCCTCGATCCATTTTTCCACTGCTTCTCCTAACTGTTCCCCTTCACCCTTGAATGGACCATGTTGGGATCGGTGCAGGGCTTTACGAATGTCCGGATCTAACTCTTCATCTCATTGGTAAGAGGATTCGGCTGCCTACCATGGCCCGCGCGCCTCATGATTTTAACAAAACAAGATTTTTGTCAACTTAACTTTGTCATCAGATTTATGACTATTTAATTTTTGAGATTTATTTCTTAAATTAATAAATATTCCATCATAATTCTTAAAAATAAGATTCACTCTAATAATTTTATTAACCAATATCCACATCCACGAAATCAATTTGGAATATTTTGCAAGACATCATTTATTATCAAAAGTGTTTGATATATACATAGAGCATCTCAGCTCCAAAAGTCACCGCCTCAATCGCGTACGCATAAAAAGGCGATACTACGATGGAGACATGCTATGATATACATGATTCATTCATAAAGGTTGTAAGATCTCTGACCCCACTGCACAACAACGAATTCAGGGGTGCTAGCAGTGTCAGTAGCACTTCTTGCATGGGGCAGGGTCCCACACTCGGGGCCTCACCCCCACGGATATCCGGACAAGAGACTAATCCATTGGTTCTTCCAAAACCGAACCCAGAAAAACTTCCCTTTCTCGAAAAGCATGGGCAATTTCTCCAGGATAATTTTTCTCTAACGTAGTCAAAAGCCTTAACTCACTAAACTGATCTGACCGATCCCGTAAGTCCCATAGTCAAATGAGGGAAAAGATTGCACTTGGATCATAGAGACCAACACTTTTTTCCTCATTGAGAGGCACAACCATAGATTCTTTTCCATAGAACAATTTTTATTCGGGATTTACTTCATCTATCGTACCATAACAGAATTGAGTCTCAATTTAGGGATCCATCAGTCCAGCCTACCCCATCCAGTCCCGTGGGTTAGCCATCCAATTAAGAATTTGGTTAGGTTTTGTCCCGGGCACTAGGGAAAAGAGTTCCCAGGCCCCCTAACCGGATATTCATGCAAACTTAAAACTAGTCATACTACTTACACACCCAATATGAGATTGCCTTTTTCAAAGAATCAGCTATCTTTAAAAATAATCATTTAATGAAACCATTGTGTCACTGATCATAATTCTCAAAATCTCCACTTGAATCCTTATTTCCAAACATTCTTTCATCAATGTACCTATGGCATCATTGGCAACCAGAACGCTCACCCCCTCTCCACTCAGGGGCCTTTTCGATGGTTCCTAGCTCATAGTACTCGACAATATATTCACATATCAAAATGAATCTCCATTGAAGATTAGCAAGATCAACCAACGGATCCATATAAAAGAGCCATGGACTCATTTGTTGAGGACCAGCAAGGTCAATCAACCAGATCCATGCCCCAATTCAGAAAACAATTCTTACTCCTTGTTCCAATATTTTCCACGATGCACGTGTGGGTATCTTTGGTGACCCAGAGCGCCCGAGCACCGTATGGTTAGCACTCTCTAGGATCCTTCGCAGGTGACCTAGCGCTTCACTCATAGGCCGCTTCCTTGGTCCCTCATCCACCGTATCGGAAGCTCACCATTTTAATCGAACCAAGGCTAGTCAAGACCTCGGCAACCTTGCTACGCGAGATGTCCTCCATTGACTCTCCGCCGTCAGCTCTTGCAACTTTATCAGATTAGGTCTCCACGACCTCAATCACAAGATGGTCAATATGCTTCCCCAACATTCTTGACATAAAACAGTCATTTAAAAACATGTCATAAATACAGTTTCTATAACGAACTCTCATGTTTCCACATTGTTCCATTATCAATCCACATTATTTAACTCCACAACCATTTCATAAGTATTTCGATTCCCATCCAAATATAATCATTCACATCACAATTCACATGACACCACATCAATTCCCGTCCATCACATTCAATTACATCACATCCATTTACACATTCAATTACATCACATCCATTTACACCCATCATATCTCATTCATTCATATCCATCACATTCCTTCATTCATACCACCACATACATTCTCATAACCATCCCATCACATACATTATGTTTGTCTTGAACACAATGTTGCCATTTTCGAAGACAATGCACAACCACCTGTATTTTCTTTTCATTAGTTATCACGCTGTTCCACATCTGTGAATTTCCTAGTCTCATATACTACTAAGAGCCCTTCTTGTTTTGCAGAGCAATACTCCTCCTAGGGCCCCATCTGATGCATTTGTGTGCATTTTAAATTCTTTGTCGAATTCAAGAAGTTTTCATATGATGTGCCAGACGGGTGATCATAGCAGCGTGGAGTAGAGAAGGCCTCGTTGACGTCTAGTCTCTGGTGGTAAGCAGGCATAGAGTAGTGGAGCAGCGGCCTTATTTGCGAAGCTGGCGACTCTGGTGATATGGCCCCTTTGTGAACAAAGAGAAAGGTGGCTGTAGGTGAAGACAGAGGAGCGCACTGAAGTGGCTGCAGAGGAAGTTGACGGGCTAGAGGGAGAGCTGTGTCGACTGGATGCAACTGGCTGTGGGCGTGTGTAGGTTGAGCCTGAGGACTGGTTTGGGGAACCCGGGTCTGCTATGCAAAGGGAGGCGTTGTGATCTCTATCCTATAAGGAGATGTTGTGGGCAGTGCTTTTTATGTGACCAAGAGTGTGCATGTTGAGAAGTGAGAAGAGGAGTGGTGCGAGAACCTGCAGGTGTTGACTGCTAAGCTACAAAGGCAGCATGTGTGTATGACTAAGAGTGGTGTGAGTAAGAGAGTGTGAGGGTTTGTGTTGATGATATGTGAGTGGCTTAATCTTGCCGACAGATAAAAGGCCTTGATAATGAGATATGTGAGCTGTTGAAGCTATCTTTTTTTGGTATCTCTGTGTGGTGTTTTGAGAGATTTCTGTTTCCAGCATTGTGCTGGTGGTGCCCCTTGTGTTTGTTGTGTCTTCCAAGGCTGCTGGGTAGGTAGCTGTAGAGGCATTTCTTCTTTTCCCGGCCTCCCGACGACAACGGCGTATGACCCACAGTATCTTGGAGACAGCTTTTTGTACTTTCCTAGAGATAAAGAACTTCTCTTGGGTCGTACATGAATGAAAACCATATCTGCTTCTTAAAACACTCTCTCCTGTCAGCATACTACTTTTGTCTATCCTGGGTAGTCTTAATATCTTTGCGGATTGCCTGCATTTGCTGCTCCATATCATCAAGCACCTATCTGGACATTTCGACCCTGATCAATGGGTCGGACCATGTTAATGGTGTGAGGTAATCTTGTCCGGACAGAGTATGTCAAATTTAACTCCCAGGGATGTTTTGTGGAAGAGGTAAAAAAAAGGCAGGTTGAATGCAAAAGGCCACAAGGTTGGTAGAATGTTTAAGTCACATGTGTGTTTGCCTGAGTTAGAGGCAACAATATGGACATTCCACTTCATCTGTGGAATGTCCAAGGGATGTAGCTTACCTAGTATTTTAACCCTTTCTGCCTTGACTCTTTGACATGATAAGCATTGACGTACATGATTGAGTACATCCCTTTTTAGTCCTGGCCAGAATAAATTCTTCTTTATAGACATGTAGGTCTGAACGTTGGATGTCCAGCTATTGGGCTATCATGGGCTTCCCTCAAAATTTTTGCCTTTGTTTCCTCATCATTAGGAAAGCACAGCCGATTATTGTAATGCATGCATGCTTCGTCCATTTTGTACCCAAGAACTCAACTCATTTCCTGAGGAGTCTTGCTTTCCTGCATCAGTAGGGTAACAATGGGCGCAAAGAATCTATCCTGCATGATTTTCTCTCTTGCTTCATTGATCAATGGATTTGACACCAATGTAATTGCAAGCAAGGAGGCTTTCCTCCTGAGCACATCATGGCTACCACATTTTCTTTCCTTGGCCACCGGTACTTTTTCTCAAAGTCAAATTCCTGCAAGGTCTGCATCCACCTTCTCTGACGCATGTTGAGATCCCTTTGGGTGAAGATCCACTTCAGACTTTGATGATCTATCATCAAGGTGAATCTCTGTCCCAAGAGATAATGTCTCCACAACTTCAGAGCATAAACTATTGAGAGTAACTCTAAGTCATGGGCGGCATAATTTCTCTCATGCGTTCTGAGCTTTCTGGATTCATAGGCTATTGCATGACCTTCCTGCGCATAAGTGCACCACCTAGGGCAAAACCACTGGCATCTGTCACTACCTCAAAGGGTAAGGAAAAATCTAACAATTTTAGGATAGGGTTGGTTACTAAAGCTATTTTCAGCTTGTCAAAAGCACTCTGACACATAAGAGTCCATTGAAATAGGGTGCTCTTCTTGAGAAGGTTAGTCAAAGGGGATTCTATCTGAGCAAACCTGGGTATAAAGATTCTATACCATCCGGTTAGTCCCAAGAATCCTCTGACTTCTTTCACTGTTTTGGGCACTCTGACCACTCCACAACTGCTTGGATTTTAGCGGGGTCAGGAGAAATCCCATCTTTAGATACTATGAATCCCAAGTACTCTACATTAGAGAAAGTGCACTTGCTCTTCTTTGCAAAGAGTTGGTGCTTCCTTAGGATCTCTAGGACTTTACGCACATGATCAGCTGCATTCTTGGAGTATACCAGGATGTCATCAAAGAAGACAAGAACAAATTCATCCAAGTATTCTCTGAGAATATCCTGCATAAACTTTGTAGGGGAATTAGTCAATCCAAATGGCATGACTGTGAACTCATAATGCCCATAGCGAGTATTGAAAGCTGTCTTCGGGATGTCTTGTTCCTTGATTTTGATCTAGTAGTACCCGGATTTGCGATCTTTCTTCATGAACATTTGGGTTCCACTTAACCGATCCAGAGGTTCATCAATCCTAGGGATAGGATACTTATTTTTAATTGTTAATTGATTCAATCCTTTGTAATTAATACAGAATCTTAATGATTCAATCCTCTGTAATTAATACAGAATCTTAATGATTCAATCCTCTGTAATTAATACAGAATCTTAATGATTCAATCCTCTATAATTAATACAGAATCTTAATGATTCAATCCTCTATAATTAATACAATCTTAATGATTCAATCCTCTGTAATTAATACAATCTTAATGATTCAATCCTCTGTAATTAATACAGAATCTTAATGATTCAATCCTCTGTAATTAATACAGAATCTTAATGATTCAATCCTTTGTAATTAATACAGAGTCTTAATGTTCCATCTTTCTTCTTCTGAAAGAGAACGGACGCACCCCAAGGTGAAACACTAGGTCTGATGAATCCTTGCTCTAGCAGTTGTCTTAACTGCTCCTTATGTTCTATGGCTTCTGGAAATGGCATTGTGTATGGTTAAGCTCCGGGGGTCGACTCTATCTCATGATATACTTCACGAGTTGGAAGCATCTCAGTGAGCTCTTCTGGGAACACATCGGCGTACTCACTTAACCACTCTGGTTCATTAGCCTTAAATTTTTTGTCTACTAGATTCATCTTAACGACATAAACAACTTGCCTTTTTCTGAGTCCCTTTAACAATTTAGAAGCTTTGACTAATTGCAGCATTGGGGATCCAAAAATTCCAGTTCCTTGAACTTTATTCCCATGAAGGTCAAGGAAAGAGATGGTTCCATTGTGACAGTGAATGTCAGCCTAATTCTTGTTGAAATATACAAGTGAATAGGGTGTGTGTGGGAACAAGCTCTTGGATAGAGGCTGTAAAAGAGGAGATGTAATTGTGAAAGAACCTGTGAAAAGGTGAGAAGAATCTACTGGGAGAGAATAATGGGTAGCATGAGGGAATTTAGGAGTGTGGAGATATTCTGGGAGATATTCAGGGAAAAGAGAAGAGGTGGAGAGAATCAGGCAAAAGGTGGAGATATTCTGGGAGTGAATCATGGAGAAATCAATGGGACTTGATGCTTGATGTAAACTCTATAAATTGAGGCATAGCCCTAATGAGAATTTGCTGGTTTTTGAGTATCCATGCCTACATTAATCTATGTGCTAATTATTCACTAATTACATCTTAATCACTTACTAATCACTTTGTTAATTATGTTGATTCTAGTGTTTGATCCACCATAGCTCATCATTTTGCTCAAATTTCAACATGGTATCAGAGCCATGCCTAGAATCAACCAGATTTATGAGCCCATTAGTTAATTAATGAGGATTAGTAAGATAATTAGCAAAAAAATCAATTTTTAGTGAGTTTTTATCTTCCCCTTCACCCCCAGCCAGTGGAGGATCTCTAGCATCTTGCACAGTTAAAATTAGGTCTTGTGCTTCTAACACAAGCTAGCCAACATCATTGGCTTCAAGCCCATCTACTCCAAGCATCAAACCGCCGATGGCAGCAGCAGATTTTCGCAGAATGAAGGGCGCCGTTTTTCTGAAGGAGAATTGAGATTCCTACTTGCTCAGTTCAAATGTCTTCAATTCCTCTTAGCCCAAGGTGTAATCAAGCATGCTCTACAAGCTGGTGAAGACAGAAATCAATTTCATCAAGTCTACAGTGAGATCCAAGCTCTTCATGAAATCTGCAGGTGACTTTGGCAAAACAAAGATTAAGCTTTCATTATTTGGTCAAATCTTGTGTTTCTTGGCTTAATCCTCTACTAGACTCATTGCTATTGATGCATTTGAAAGCATTTGAGCTCATTTGAAGTGGAAGGCATCAGATCTGAGCTCCCCGCATACTCTGTTTTCTGCACACAAACCAGAGCATTAATTTGCTAATCAGTGCTAATCACTGTACTTTGGTGCAATTGAGGGTTCAAATTAACCACTGATACAGATCCCTATAACTTCAGATTTCAAATCGGAGTTGGTTTGATACTCCAACCATCCCGTACAAATTGGTTACCCTCAATTTAATGTAATTTCTAGTGATTTTATGCTGATAAAATTGTTGTAATCATCTATTAAACACCAGATTGAGTTGTAAAACGGTAGACACTGCCCTTGAATCTTGAATTTGGATCAAGAGGTAAGACCCTCTTCACATCACCATGAATTCAGCACAGGAAATAGCCAAATTTAATGGGGAACAGTTTTATACATGGCAAACAAAAACCATGTATTTGCTGATGAGGAAAAATCTGTGGGGATTAGTTGAAGGGAGAGATGAATGTCCAGAGAGAGGGGAAAATGAGTGGAAGAGTAGGAATGAACAAGCATTGGGACTTATTGCACTCAGTTTAAATGATGAGATCATTCATCATATCACAGGGATACAGTGGGCAAAAGATGCATGGGATAAACTCAATAAGTTATTTGGTACACAAGCAAAAAATTCCAAGATAAATTTGTTAATGCAATTCTACAAACTGGACATGAAGGAAAGTGAACCTTTAATCACACACTTGAACAAATATAAAAGCATTAAGCAACAGCTGGCAGCTATTGGCAAAAAGGTAGAAGATGATGAAGCATTAGCTGTACTTTTGAAGAGTGTGGACAAAGGAGACTATGAAAACATTGTAGCAACACTAAAGAATGTACCTGAATTGAAGATACATGAGATAGAAGCAGCTCTACTAGAGCAAGAGAGCAGAGGCAAAGAGAAGAAAGAGCTCGACTCAACAGCAAGAGAGGAAAAAGCATTCTTCACCCGAGGAGGATTCTCTCGAGGACGAGGACGAGGCAGAGTAGGAGGGAGGACCTTCACTTGCCACAAATGTGGAAAGCCAGGACACATGGCGAGAGAGACTGCTACAGCTGAAGAAGGAACGACATCGGCAAACTTCATGGAGGCTCCAAGGGAAGTGGAGTCGGATCATCTTTTCTGAGAGAGAGAGAGAGAGAGACCCCACAACCCAATGTAACCTGCCCCAATAAAGTAAAACCACCTCTGAGCCACCGATGATGTAGACCATGTGGTAGATGTATGTGTGAGCACTTTAGTCAAGGTCGCGAGAGAGAGAGTGTCAAGGACTATGGAGTTTAGGGACTTGAGGCACTGGTCGCGGGCTATCAAGTAAGAGGGAAACTTGATACAGGGTCCAGGAGTGCTAGGATTATTCACTTGAGGGGAGGTGTTGAAATATACAAGTGAATAGGGTGTGTGTGGGAACAAGCTCTTGGATAGAGGCTGTAAAAGAGGAGATGTAATTGTGAAAGAACATGTGAAAAGGTGAGAAGAATCTACTGGGAGAGAATAATGGGTAGCATGAGGGAATTTAGGAGTGTGGAGATATTCTGGGAGATATTCAGGGAAAAGAGAAGAGGTGGAGAGAATCAGGCAAAAGGTGGAGATATTCTGGGAGTGAATCATGGAGAAATCAATGGGATTTGATGCTTGATGTAAACTCTATAAATTGAGGCATAGCCCTAATGAGAATTTGCTGGTTTTTGAGTATCCATGCCTACATTAATCTATGTGCTAATTATTCACTAATTACGTCTTAATCACGTGCTAATCACTTTGTTAATTATGTTGATTCTAGTGTTTGATCCACCATAGCTCATCATTTTGCTCAAATTTCAACAATTCTTATGGAGCCAATCCATTCCAAGGATTTCGTAATAGATTCCAAAGGGTAGGACTCTGGAACTGGCAATCTGTTACGTTCCCATCTAGATTAAACTGAATACAGTGTGAAGGTGGGTGAAAAGAATCTTTCCACTGGCCAATTCCACTTGCATAGGTTTCCGTGATTTTTGATTTAGGACTAACTTACGCAGACATCCTGGGGAAATAAAAGAATGTGTATTGCATGAATCAATCAAAAGCTTGAATCGCTTACCCTTGTACTCTGTTGGAGTCTGGAGGTCTGAGAATTGACAATTCTGCCCTTGATGCTCAATGGCGACATAGATCTGTCCTTTTTCTTCCTCCACTTCCTCAGCTATTATGACGGCTCTAGCTGCTATAGTCTCAGGTGGAACTCTCTCTCTTTGGTTTCCCCAATTCTAGGAAGGAGTTCTAAGGCTACTTTGCATTGAGGCTACAGGCTGAGTTGGCACTCTTCTGGGTTGCCTTGATTTTGGCAAGGGGGACCCTGATTGGATTGATACGAAGGAGTTGGTCTCTGAACTCTGGGACCTTGGCTTCCTTGGCCCATAGAAGGAGTAGGGCAATCCTTGAGCTGGTGCCCAAACCCTTGACAACCAAAACACCTATTTTCACTTCGAAGCTCTTCCCTTTGCATTCTAGAAAGTGCCGGAACTCGTGAAAAAGAGCTTTGAGGAAAAGGTCTTCCTTCGTTTCTGAAACTTCCTGTCTCCTGGTTCTGATTGGGACCTTGGTGTCTCTTTGGAGGTGAAAGGCTGGAAGAACTTCCTGGTGTTTGGAACCTTTTCAAGGATGAGGGAGCTGGCTTTGGCGGGGCCTTAACAAAAAAGGCCTTGGCAAAGTCCTTCGCCATCCTTACTGCTTCAGCCATGGAAACTGGCTTGGCATTCTTTACTAGGGTATCCAAAGGTTTGTTCATTCTCTGAATGAACCTGGCCACCATCAGATGTTCTTCATCCAGCGGTGGCAAGTATTTGAGGAGGAGAGCGAAGGCTTGGTGATACCCTTCAATAGTTTTGCTCCCTTGGGTTAACTCCAAGAATTCATTCATCTTGGTTTCCACCCAAAAAGCCAGGATCTATTTATGCATAAGATCAACTTCAGTGGGAAATAACACTTTTATAAAAATCCGTTTATGCATCTATTTATAAAAATCCGTTTATGCATCTATTTATGCATAAATTCAATTTTAAGGAGAATAACACTTTTGAAATAAAAATAAATCTTTTATGCATCTTTCTATGCATAAAATCAAAATTGATGAGAATAACTCTTTTGAAATAAAAATAAATTTCTTTATGCATCTTTCTATGCAAAAAATCAAAATTGATGAGAATAACTCTTTTGAAAAATAAATTTCTTTATGCATCTTTCTATGCATAAAATCAAAATTTGATGAAAGTAACACTTTTATAAAATTAAAAAATTCATTTATGTATCTATTTATGCATAAATTCAATTTTAATTGAAGTAACACTTTTATAATAAAAAAATCTTTTATGCATCTATTTATGCATAAAAATCAATTTTGATGAAAGTAACACTTTTATAATCAAAATATTCCCAATATGTATCCTTCTATGCATAGAAATTAATTCTAATGAAAATAGTTTGCAAGGTGGGGGTGGAGTGGAAGAAAAGGTGGAGATCTACACCCTCCCTCTTCCAATGTCTCATTAGGAAAAAGGGGAGCTCATTTTGGGGCCTTTTAGGATTTGTAGAAAATTTCTCTCAATATCAGGAGAAGGCCAACGTAACGTAGAAAACCCACAAAAAAAGAGTGAAAAATAGAAAATAGAACAGTACTTTATGGTGGCAGAAGCGTGCGAGTTGAATAGGAGATTTGTTTTTGATTCTCTTCTCCAGCATGTCTCTACTATCATGAGATTTTAGTTCATCTTTGAGTGTAAGAGTCTGTTTGAAACTTCCCGCTCGCGACAATCCAATTTCCTTTCTTCTCAGACTTTTGAGGGACTATTCCATCTTCGACAAGCAGCCCTCCTTGCCATAGCTTTGTTGTAATTTGATCTCTTCAACATTTCACCTATTGTGGATATCTTTTTGTTCTTTCTTTTAAGTTGATCTGAATTACTTAGAATGTTAGATTAATTAAAATCTAACATCATACTATCTTTCTTTTGTGTTGGTTTCTATTAGGGGTGTGTTAGATTCGGAGCTTGAGATGGCACCCAAAAACAATGGACGCGGCATTAGAAAACATTCGGTGGGTTTAGATGGTGAAGACTGTGTTGATGTACGAAACATATCTTTGCCCCATGAAGGCCTATCACATAGATTTCAAGCATAGAGGTTTCCAATATTGTAACAGCAAATGCTAGTTGGAAAATGTTCGAAGTGGGAAAAGGAGCTTGGGTACTAATGCAACCTAAGAGGATCAGGAAGAAGAGCAAAAAGCAACAATCAACGAGTACTTTCCTGACATCAGGAAGAGTAAAAGGTTTTAGAGTGAAAGAAGGCGGAAGATGCGTAAAAGACATTCTAGTGTAGCATGTTTATATGCATCGAGAACTTCAATTGTGAGGATATCCAGCTTATCTTCCACATCATAGACCAAATTGTAAACACATAATATAACTTAAATTATTTGATTGTAGGGCATCCATACTTTTTTACAAAGAATGGAAGATGGTTGTAGATAATATGCTGTTTGGACACAGAAAGAGTCTAGCATTAGAAAACACAGAAAATACAAATCATTTTGTTCTCAAAATTGAACAATTGGGTGGAAGTTATGTTGTCACCATGTAATGGGTTATGTTGTAGGCTGTCCATGCTTCTTTCATTGCCTTTTCAAAATTCTTAACCTCTTCCTCAAATGCCTGTTGATCATTTTTGTTCCAAGAAACTTTGTCACAATAAACAAATAGCTTGTCCAAAGATTTCCACACCTCAGCCTTCACATCTCGTGCCATCCCATCTGCCTGATGACCTTTTACTGCATTGTGGACTTGCTTCCACACATTGTATTTTATTCTGGATACATATTGTGATTATCTACCCTGTTTTCTTGTTGTATTTTGTGGACGTGATAAAAAACTTCGGGCCTTTACTCCACCACTGGATGGCTTGATAGGTACCTCTTTACCATTTGTAGATTTCTTAAGATCTTTTGCTATATGAACATCTCCACCATGTAGACCAATTTTTGATAATACCGCTTCCAATGATTGTATTGCCTCTTTTCTTTTCACCTCAGGCCGAAGTTTCTAGGCAAATCCAATATATTGAAAAAAAAGTTTCTCAATAATTCTACACAATGCATGCAATGTGCAAATGTGAACATTGCATAATGGAATATCAAGAACTGCTTTCAAATTTAGATCTTCCTTGTCCCTATTCTCCACCATTTGAAATCCAAGACATGGGCTGGTTGTTTACAATACAAGCAAGGAGATTTGGAGTTACCCCCTTTACTAATATTGTACATACACTTCAATGTCTTAAGATCACCTGCCATATGCCATTCTACTTGAAAATCACCTTTGCCTGGAACATGAAGACCCCCTAAAACTTGACTCCTTATAGTTGAGGGTATATCTGTCTGGTGAAAAACCCAGTTAAGTGTTTCATGGTCCTCTGTCTTCACCTGCCATTACAATAGAATGATATGGTAGAAGTTTATTAAAAAATATACATGTATATTCAACAAATACTAACACCAAAATAAGAAAATCCATACCTCAAATGATTCCAACCACCATACATGTTTTTCTGATTGGACGCTAAAGTACTTTGAACTGGTCTTTGTGATTGATGGATCAAGTGCTCGATTCATCAAGGTAATAGTCACTCTTTGTATCTTCTTTTCCTTTACAAGTTCACATTCGTCAAGCTTAACAACAAACTTTAAAACTCCTTGACATTCCTCAAGTGTGATGTTATAAAACTCCACCATTCTTCTCTGTAATTGTTTGCAGCTCCACAAAAATATTATTCAAAAGATCATATACAGTCCTTCCTTTGGCCCCTTCATATACATTTTTGATATGTAAATATTGTCCAATGAAGTCATCTATTTCCTGATTTAGAAGACCTCTTTGGCGCCACACTACTGCTCGGGTGGGTAACAATACACGTTTTATCTGTTGATCTTTGAGAGTAGAAGAAACAATGTTAAAGATTGAAGCATATCCTTTTCTACTCACCCCACTCATATCAAGAACTTCTTGAATTTTTTTGACATCAACTCTACTTTCTGATATAGACTTTTCGACAGCATCACGTTTCACCCTTTTGAACTTTTTTTCATCTATCAAGCTCAGCACGACAACTTTAGAGACTAAACCTTTTATTTGCTTCACTGGAACAAGATTGGAATTTTCATTTACTTCACCAAGCCTTAAAATTTCCCTACAACAAGAAAGAAACACATCTACAATTATACATTTTTAAATATATATAACTTCTCTACAATGAGACACTTATGACTCACCTTTAAAAGTTCATTGATTTACATTGAAATTTTTTGGTTACAGCATGGATAAATTTATCTATGAAGTCATAAATTTTGGAACTTCTTCATTCGTTTAAACAATTTGGATGCAATAAAGAAATAAACATGCAAATACTTACATTTCTAGATGCTCATTAATGGAAGTTAACAATAAGATATCGTCATACCTTACTTTTTGAATTCTGTGCTTACATTCTCCAGAGCCAGCCTTCAACTCTGCAATGTTACGGATTTTTCTATTCCGTAGTCTCTCTCCTAATACAGTGCCTTTTCTCCTCGCTTTCAGTAGCATTGCCTTTGTCTTTTTATGTTCTTCCTTCTCATTTTCTAGAAGTTGCTTCAATGCCACACACTCTATCTTATCTTGCCTTCTGCTTGCCTCCTCTCGTAGATATAAATTCTTGTACATATTTGCATTAGCACATTGAGCTGAGACGTATCCATACAATCCATTTACTCCATTGCCTACAAACTTCAATAGAGTTGTTGGATTAGAGAATGGAGGTGTTGAATTTCTAATGATGCATGTTGGATAGATGCCTCCGTCACACCACAAGTCTATATGCTGCAAACCTCCTTTCCGCAGCATGTCTCTTTGCTCAGTGCATAGATGCAAACTCTTTTGGCACTTCAATATCGGTGCATAGTGTTGTTCCAAGTCGACATGGAAATGATGAAGTCGTTTCCTACTAGTTTCTCCTTCTGCCATGTTTCGTAACAATGCGATGTATTCTTTCTTACTATACATTGTTTTGTTTGAGAGTTGATAAAGGCGCTAAACATTTTTAAATTTGAAATGAGAGAGATTAGTTATGTAATATTGACAGAAGAATCGTTCATAAGTGTGAGCCAAACCTATGAAAAAGGTATCTTCTCAAAGCTTTTAATGATAAGACCTCGTTGTTTGTGAGCAACAATATATTTATTGCCTCAAATTGATGGTTTTGGACCTGTTGTGACTATTTCACGTAGTTTAAGAGCAAGATAAATAAGAAAATAGTGAATTTCTTACACGGCCCCAAAATGAGCTCCGAGTTCTTCTAATGCTCTCACACCCTCAACCACAAACACCGAGACCGTGAGACGACAGCTTTGGGGCGGGGGAGCCAGGCGAGTGGTGGCACAACCAAGGGGCGGGGCCAGCAGGTGTGCAAAGGGAACTCCTTGAAAGTCTCTGAAGGAATAGTCCCCACCTTAGCTCTCACTAAAAAAACTACGACTTACCTTGGCTTGATGTGTAAAAGCCAAGTTCGTTCTAGAATCGAGACCTTCAAATGCTACCAAACCATCATCTTGAAGAAAAGAAGCACTTAATCATGTATAATAAAAATATCAATAACGTCAAGAAACATGATAAAAATATCAAGAACACCAAGAATCATCCCGTCGTGATGGCCAAGTGTTAGCATCACCTTACTAACATGGGGGAAATCACATGCTCCTACATACATAGCCATGGCCAAGTGTTAGCATCACCTTGCTAACATGGGGGAAATCACATGCTCCTATATACATAGACATGGATTACACATATACGCATGAGTATGAAGTAGGAGGCATGGATCAAGAATAAGATAAAAGACACAAGATAAACATACAAGCATAATAACATAACATCATAGTGTATTCCATATCCATGTATCACATATTGTGAGTACAAGAATCATGTACAATATATTGTGTATTGTGTATTGTGTATACAAGAATCATGTATATTGTGTGTGCCAAAATCATGTACATACCATAGTCATGTCCAATTTGCATACAAGAGGGGTTTTATATAGCCATCCAATCATGTGACTCTTGCGATACCCATGTGACTATTGGGGGCTCCCATAAACTCCACAAGATCCTAAGTCTCCACTAGCCCTCTTGCAACCACTTTTTGATATCACAACTTATAATAACCAAATCCCACAACTCATTAGCCTAAGCTAATGCTATTAATGCTAGGGGGTGTTCACACCCAAGATAATGCCAAAATGCTAGGGGTGTACACACCCGTCAATAAGCATACATTATTGGATCACCATAAATCTCTTTTCCCGTGCTCTTGGAAACCATAAATTAAATTGAAACCTTTGATCTATATGGTCAAATAATCGCTCATGCCTTTCCATGGCCAAGTTATCATTTTGATCCATTCTATCATCACAAAGTTTGCGTATGAAGTACAATATGGCGCCCATCTCTTCTTTAACCTTAGGCACCTCCAATGCAATAACATCCTCATGTGCTACTTCATTACCATTGGCATTTACATTTGCACTATTACTTTCCACACTGACAGTGGCATGACCTCTTATTACTTTCCACACTGACAGTGGCATGACCTCTTATTACCACTATCACCACCATCATGATAAATTCGATTTGCACGAGAGGATGAAATGGTAGTCACCACATCTATATAGATGATAATAATAGTGATGTCATGACATATAATGAGCTATCTAAGCTATATGACTGGAATCTAATACCTTGTAAAAATCTGTTGATCCTACCATACCAAGCCCTTGGGGCTTGTTTCAATCCCTACAATTCTTTCCTAAGCCAGCACACTTTCCTAGATTCTCAAGATGTGAATTTCTTGGAGGCTGCTATATATATACCTCTTTTGACAAGTCAATGTTCAAAAAAGCATTCTTCACATCCATCTGGTGAAGACTCAAAATTTCTCTTACAACCAATGAGATTACTACCCTGATGCTAGATATCTTAGCAACTAGATTGAATGATGCTAAATATCTTGGCAACTAGATTGAATGTCTCTTCATAGTCTGGGTGGTTGTAGGATCAGGGTGCCCAATTTTGTCCACTGAGGCATCTTGTAAATAGTAAAAAAAACAGGCATCTGTTTACCTTTAGTGGCCAATCTCTCCTAGCTAACAAAGGAATTTCCTTTCAAGTTCGAACATCAAATACAAAGTTGGGAGTATATTTGCATAATCTGATTAAGAACTAGATAGTCGAAAGTCCTCATTTCCTTAGGTACAAAGTCAAAGTATACATGCTGTCCCAAATTTGGACTGATTCCATAAAATGCTAATATCTTTTACATATAAACTCATATGAGATTCCCACTTTGGACCTTGGATATTCACATAATATAGAACTTAACTTGATTTTTTGAGAAAATTTCAAGCTATTTATCTATTTTCTTTAAATATTTCAAGGTCTTTAAAGTGTTATAATATATGCCACTTTTTTGCACCCACAATAACTACCACTTAAAATGCTCAATCTTGTAGATCAAAAGAGTGGTAGATAGTGAGACATTAGTAGAATGTGGTGGTTACTCAAAATTGTATATCCAATGGTTGGATTTTTAATGATCTCTTTTCCAAAATTCTTCCAGGTTCGTAGAAGGCCTGCAAATAATAATAATCTAATTAGTAAAATTACATTTTTGATATAAATCATCTAAAACCTATAGGGACTAGTGTACTTGTAATGGTGCATCTATGAAAAAAATATTGGATCACTCTAAGTATGAAAAGATCATGTTTTAGTCATTTCATCATATTTTTGATTAATTTTAATTAATTAGAATAATTTATATTAATTTAAGCTATATTGGGTTAATTTGAGTGCATGTGTATTTTCTATTAGTTGCTTGATCTCATTTGAAGCACCTTGCCCTCCTCCCCCAAATTTGCTCTTCAAGCATTGTCCCAGTCCAACATAAACTAGACACCCTGATCTTGCAACAACCCATCTACGCCATGCTTATGAGCATAGCCCTTTGCAAACCAATCTGGCTTTATGTTTGCTCACAAATCCATCGACGTTATACTTAATCTTGTATGCAACCCAGAGTCTAGTAAGCATGGCTCAGAGGCCAGTGAGCGTGGCACAAAAGGCTCAGAGGATCAACAAGCATGGCTCAGAGGCTTAACAAGCATGGTCTTGGTGAAAGAATCAAAGGCCAAGTCCTTTCTCGGGTGACAAAGACAGCCTGCATCAGCATACCAAAACAACCCCCTCCCCCTCCCCCCCCGACACGCGTGCGCACCTAAAGCAGGAAACTAGAAGTAGAGAAAGAAACCCCCCTTTATACTGGTGTAGCACCTTTTGCATCTTCATTTTTAAGATTTTGACACCAATTGTGGGATGGATTTTGACACCAATTGTGGGATGAGTAATTGCAATCCTTTTTGGCACGGTGGGGTTGAGGACCCAGTTCTTCCATGATACTTTATGCCAAAACATTAATGATATGAGCACTAAATCCCTTATGGAATACGTAAGTTATTGTGCGGAGAACGGTGGAATAGTCGAGCACTGGAATAGTCGAGCACTAAGGAGGAGTTGGGCTGATATACAAAATGAAGACCATAAGAGGAGGCAAGATTTGGAGGAGGACACAGGACAGCAGCCTGCTTGCAGTTTAGAGAGGCCACAAATCCGACTACAAAAGAAGAGGTGCAGGCCTTAATGATGGTAATGGTGGCTATGGTAAAAAATGGAGATCTTTTGCTGAGTAGTAGTTGATGTAGTGGTGAAGATCAGGAAAAAAACGCATGAAAAGAAGAAAAAAACTACCTTTTGCATCATAAGACCCAATGGTCCTTAACTCTTTTTCCTAACCAAATTTTGCCATATCCTTGGCATTTGTATTAGCTGAATCACATGAATTTGACATGTACTAGCTATTCAACTAATCAAACACTACATCCTTGCTTGTATAAAATCTCCTGTTAGATGCATCGATTGTAGCATCTGTATGATTTGGTTTTTGTAGAGTATGCAATGTAGATACACTTGTCAGCTTTTGGTTCCAATTTAGTCCTCAGCTTGTCTAGAATATGTACATAGCAAATGCATCCAAAACCCTTTAGATGTGCTATGTCAGGCTTATGTCCACTGAATGCCTACTCCGGTGTTACCTCATGTACTGTCAATCTATTCTCTGTTATATGACTTTGAACTCTTTGAACTTAGCAAATACATTAGATTTTTCTTTTAAGAAGTAGTCCACACTATCCTGATATGATTATTTAGAAATGTCACATAGTAATGGTTGCCATTACTATGTGACACACTATCCTGATATGATTATTTAGAAATGTCACATAGTAATGGTTGCCATTACATTAGATTTTTCTTTTAAGAAGTAGATCCACACTATCCTGATATGATTATTTAGAAATATCACATAGTAATGGTTGAGCATGTTTAGTAGGACCCTATACATATGTATGTACCAACTCTAGGACCTTTTTAGCCCTATGCACACTCTTGGGAAATGGTTGACTGGTCTGCTTCCCAATTTGACAAGATTCACATACACTTGTTGGACCTTTTATCCCAAACTTGGGTAACCTAGTCATAATATCAGCCTCTTGCATGTATTTCAGCCTATCAAAATTCATGTGTTTATGCCACATTTCTATGTCTGAAACTTTTCTCAAACCTTGGGTAAACATTGTTGCCTCTAACTCAGGCAAACACTTATCTGACTTAAACATTCTACCAACCTTTTGGCCTTTTGCATTCAACCTGCCATGTTTTTTACCTCTTCCACAAAACATCCCTGGGAGTTAAATTTGACATGCAAGCCTTGGTCAACCATTTGATCTATTGAAATCAATTTTTGGGTAATTGCAGGCACATGCAATACATCACACAAGTTCTTTACATCTCCTGATGGCATCTTAACTACTAACATGAGTGATAGCTGCTAACATGAGTGATAGCATATAAAGGATCAACACCAATAGATGCAAAACTGGGCACATACAATAGTTCCAAGCTGCTAAACCATTTACCATGTGAAGTCAGATGATTTAACAAGTCTTAACCTATGTACTACTCGGCATTGCTCGATGCATACATGTTACATCATGTGATCCAAGCTGTTAAACCATTTACCATGTGAAGTCATATGATTTAACAACCCTTAATCTATGTACTACTCATCCTTGTTGGCTGCATACATGTTACTTAGCATGTGAGTCATTACAAATAAATGTTTATTCTTTCTTTCATCCTTTTGCGCTAATCTATTGATCCATAGTTGCCTTGAGGTAACTTACCTGTTGGAAATAGGGTTGAAGGAATGAGCACACATGTGCGCACGCGCACACACACACACACACACAATGGAGAAGATCAAGGGAGCACATAACGAGATGATAGATTGATAATGAATGTGTGTTGCACAAAGATGATAAGTATGCCCAATACGGGTGTATACTAGCATGAGGGAAAAACCTCCTAAAGAGGGAAAAAGTTCCCCAGCTCTAATCCTAGTGTGTTCAAGCACATCACTATACCAAATATGGCTACAAATCCCCCCTGTGAGTGATAATGTAAACAAGGTGTGAGATGGCACTCGAAGTACAGAGATGTGCAAGGCTCTTTAGATTGTGATAGGGAGCCCAAACTAGTTCCCAAAGAGAAGTAAGTTTAAAGCTTTGCGAAAAGCTTCAAACTTCTCTCGTGGGAGGGCCTTCATGAATAAATCTACCAAGTTGTCTCGTGTTGACACATAAGGCAAGCTGATTTTCCTTGCAGAGCATCTCTCCTTTGTTAAGAAAATGTGGTGCTTATGCTAGATCAAGTTGAGTGGAGGAGAGAGACCCAAAAAATACAAGAACAAATCTTGTTTATTAAGTTGCTTATGCATACAGCTTGGCCTTTGCCCACACAAATGCCTTCTAGCTTTGCCTTTAAATAGGTGAGCTAGTGGACCATAAGTCTATTCACACACACACCCTTCTCCTACCCTTTTACATGACCTTAGTCTTTTAATACCCCCCCTCAATACCAACAATGAAAAAAATTAGAATAGGTGGTATTGGACATAGGTTGCCTTTATAACATTAGGTGTATAAGGTTATTAATATAGGTGTTGTTACATTTGAGATTTAAAACAATTTCTCAATGGAGTTAGAGGCTGATGCAAAGTTAGCCTTTGACTCTTTGTTAGGACATTTAGAACTGATATGCCCCATTTGTTTATACTTGTTACATTTCATCTTGTTGGGATATTTGATCCAACAATTATTTGCCAAATAACCCACCATTTTGCAATGGACACACCTTACTTTCCTCACTTGATGTGATAAAGCTTGTTCGATATTCAATGGAGTCGATGCATTTGAAGATTCAGCTCCTCCCTTTGGCCTCTTTTCTTACAAGATTGAATGACTCCTTCAAGGGTGGGATTGTTAGAATTTTGTTGTGCTCATGCTAGATCAAATATGTGGAGTAGAGAGACTCACAAAATATAAGAAAAGATCTTGCTTATTAAGTTGCTCAAAATACAACTAAGCTTCTTGCTCTTAAAATGCCTTCTAGCTCCACCTTTAAATAGGTGAGCTAGTGGACCATAAGTCCATTCACACACACACCCTTCTCCTCCCCTTTTACATAAACTTAGTCTCTTAATATCCCCCTTAATACCAACTATGAAAAAATTAGAATATGTGGTATTGGACATAGGATGCCTTTATAACATTAGGTGTTCAAGGTTAGGAATATAGGTGTGGTTACATTGAGATTTAAAACAATTTTTCAATAGAGTTAGAGGTTGATACAAAGTTAGCCTTTTGTTAGGACATTTAGAAGTGATATGTCCCATTTGTTTACACTTGTTACATTTCATTTTGTTGGGATATTTGATCCAACAATTATTTGCCAAATGACCCACCTTTGTGCAATGGACACATCTTACTTTGATCACTTGATGTGACAAAGCTTGTTCGATATTCGATGAAGTTGTTGCATTTGAAGATTCAGCTCCTCCTTTGGCCTCTTTTCTTCATCAAGACAAGATTGAACGACTCCTTCAAGGGTGGGATTAGGTATGTTCTTCAGGGTGGTGACTAAGGTGGGGTACACCTTCTTGACTGCTTCTAGCAAAACAACCACTATATCATCTTCATCCATTCTCGCATTCACTGATGCAAGTTGAGCCATAAGGCCCTTCAAGTGAGAGATGAAGGCTCAAATGCCATCTCCCTCTTTGAGTTCCAAGCTGAAAAATTCAATTTTAAGTGAGATCTTGGAATTCTTACCACGAGCTCCATAGAGCTTGTCAAGCTCATCCCATTTCTCCTTTGCAGTCGGAAGCTGGTTCACATGGTGAATGAGAACCTCATCAAGATGAAGCATGATGATGGCTTGTGCCCTCTCATCATATTCAATATCTTTAGCCTTAGTTCGATCTCAATAACCTTAGTACCGGAGATGAATGGCCAAAAACCTTTGGACATCATCTTGTACTTGACAAGGACTTGCCAATTGTGGAAGCCTTCTCCTGAGAACTTTTTAATTTGGGTGTTGTCCTTTGACATTGGGTATTGAAGGAGATTACTAGAGAGTAATGGGCTGATTTATGAAGAAGAAAAAACCAAAAATTTGTGATGTTTTTGCTTAAGTAGAAGAGCTAGTAGAAAGCGCCCAGACCTCCTCTACATTTTCTTAGATGAAAGCACGCCGAGTTCTTGCCTCCACAAGCTGCTGGAGGGCCTTCACTGGCTAGGGGTAGATGAGATGCTGGAGGGCCTTCACTGGCTAGGGGTAGATGAGATGCTGGAGGGCCTTCACTGGCTAGGGGTAGATGAGATGTACTCTAAAAACCACTTTTTTGACCTATTCTACACCTTGCAACACCAGGTTAGAATTTCGTGGTGCTCATGTTAGATCAAATATGTGGAGTAGAGAGACTCAAAAAATACAAGAAAAGATCTTGCTTATTAAGTTGCTCAAAATACAACTAAGCTTCTTGCTCTTAAAATGCCTTCTAGCTCCACCTTTAAATAGGTGAGCTAGTGGACCATAAGTCCATTCACACACACACCCTTCTCCTCACCTTTTACATAACCTTAGTCTCTCAATAGGGATTAGGTATGTTCTTCAGGGTGGTGACTAAGGGTACACCTTCTTGACTGCTTTTAACAAAACAACCACTACATCATCTTCATCCATTCTCGCATTCACTGATGCAAGTTGAGCCATAAGGCCCTTCAAATGAGAGATAAAGGCTACAATGCCATCTTACCCACGAGCTCCATGGAGCTTGTCAAGCTTATCTCATTTCTCCTTTGCAGTTGAAAGCTAGTCCACATGGTGAATAAGAGCCTCATCAAGATGGAGCATGATGATGGCTTGTGCCCTCTCATCATCTTCAATATCTTCAGCCTTATGCATATAACTTGGCCTTTGCCCACACAAATGCCTTCTAGCTTTGCCTTTAAATAGGTGAGCTAGTGGACCATAAGTCCATTCACACACACACACACCCTTCTCCTACCCTTTTACATGACCTTAGTCTTTTAATATCCTTGACATAATAATAATGCACCTCAATATGCTTTATGCGCGTATGAAAAACTAGATTCCTTCAACTAACATAGCACTCTAATTATCAGTGAAGATGGAAGTGGTTGAGAACTCGCCATGCCCAAATCAGCACAATAAGGTGCTTGAGCCAAACACACTCAATTATAGCTGTAAATGCTACCTTGTACTTAACTTTACAGCTAGAAGTGGCCACAGTGGATTGCTTCTTGCAGAGCCATGATACACTTGAATCACCAAGGTGAAAGAAAAAACCACTCGTGTTTCATAACTCCAGCCCAGTCTATTTGTAAATTCATGCAATTGTTACAATTTACCCCCTTGGGATAAAATAACCCAAAGTGCTTAATATTGAGACCACATACTAAATGTCAAGCT
This sequence comes from Cibotium barometz, assembly GCF_041138505.1. Lineage (NCBI taxonomy): Eukaryota > Viridiplantae > Streptophyta > Polypodiopsida > Cyatheales > Cibotiaceae > Cibotium > Cibotium barometz. Next base: position 39,214,917 of record NC_141084.1, read on the forward strand.
TGGTGTTACATAAACAGATAAGGCATCCAACAACTTCTTGATACAAGCCAGCATAAAGAGTTACCTGCATCTTCAAGACTTAGTTGTAAACTTGGCTCCATAGATGTAGCCATAGGTTTATAGTCTCCAAGATTGAACCTCTTTAGCAATGCATCTATGTATTTCCTCTACAGCATAACAATGCCATCATTACACTGCCAAAACTCAATGCCCAAATAATAGTGCAACGGTCCAAGATGATCTGACATCTGAAAAAGCTTCTCTAAATCAGCTAAATAAAAGCTGAAATATGATCATCATTAGGGCATGTGACCAGCATGTCATCAACATATAACACGATGACCAATAAAACATCCTTAGTCCCCTTAATATAGAGGATACTGTCAGCAGTTGGGCTATTGCAAAAACCCTATGCAATCAAGTATGCATGTATCTTTTCGTACCATGCTCTGGGAGCCCGCTTAAGACTATATAAAGCTTTCTTCAATATGCATACTTTTGATTTCTAAATTTCCTGAACAAAACCATGAGGCTGAGATACATAGAACTCCTCATGAAAATCTCCATTTAAGAACGCAGTTTCGATATCTAACGGATATACATTCTAACCTTTATGTGTTGCAAATGCAATGATAGTTCGTATGGTAGTCATATAATATGTGGGTGAAAATGTTTCACCACAGTTAATGCCTTTTTCTTGTGCCCTTTGCAACAAGCCTAGCTTTGTATTGCAACACTGCCATCCACTCTATGTTAGATCTTGTAAACCCATTTCGCACCAATGGGCAAGTTTACCAAATCCCATGTATCATTTTTTAGTATCGAATCATAATCAGATTGCATAGCACTCATCCAATTTTTAGATTCCTTTACTTCAAAAGGAGACAGATTCCTCTTCATCACACAAACTGGCAATAAGAGCATAACTTGTGTCAACAAGAGATGTATGATGAGAGCCTGCATGTGTTCTACTAGGCAAAGGAGTGACCAATTTGTTGTCACGTAGTGTTTGCACTAGCCATTTTGGGATACTTTTGTACTAGCCATTTTGGCAATTTTCCTTCTTTCGTTATCAACTGCATCATCCACATTTGCCTCATCACTCCCTCATCAGTAGATTGATTTGTGGTCTAAAAAACATACTGATTTGTAACCTATGTGGGTTAATTTTTGGCATTTCTTTAATTACCCAAATTCTCTACATCAATGTGTCTTGCATTGAACAATGGAAGGAGAGTGTCGATATATGTCCTATGAACATACATTTTACAAATTTTTACATGAAAGCAAGAGCTAAATTGCATCTTCCCCACAAATACAACATCTCTACTAAAGAATTCACTTGGTAGCAGGATGATAGAGATGGTGACCCTTACTTTTCAAGCTGTACCTCACAAAAGTACATTTTAACAGCTTTATCAAACTTGCTGTGAAGTTGCTCAAGTACAAGTGCATAAGAAATACAACAAAAAATGCATAAGAGAGCCAGAGAGGGATTTCTACCATTCCAAGCTTCAAAAATTATATTCAAAGCCTTTATAGGACACCTATTCAAAACATATGTTACACACATGACTGCTTCTAGCCAAAAGCCATGAGGTAACTCCTGACTTTTAACCATACAAAGTGCCATCTCAATGAGAGACCTATAATTACACCGTTTTGCTGAGGTGTGTAGGGCACATTACATTGGTGTTTTATCCCATGATCAACCATGTATGCATGAAACTCCTTAGACATATCATTAGGACTTGTTTGGGGTCTTCTTGGGCCCTTTTATTTGGACACTTAGTGAAATGCTTAAAATGCTAATCAAGCTTTGACCAAGCTAGTGGCCTAGGCCTGAAAATGCATTTTTCCTTTTCTACAAAAAAGAAAATAGGCCAAAAGGTGATCTAATCATTAGATCTTCTGTCCTTGGGAAGGAATATGGACCTAACTACCTTTTTGTCTTGTAGTGAAGTACCTTTCACAAAGAATGTTTAAAAATTTTTGTTACTTTGTTCCCTCCCTTTTTGGAGGTGCTGCAGATTCCACTCTCTATCTACACTCTCTCTCTAAAATGCGTTAAGGGTGTTTTACTTGGGTAAGGGCTTCTTTTTCTCTCTCTAGGAGCCATGGCCTGCAGATCTGGACCTCCTACTCCATCATCCTCTCCACCAGCTCTCATGAAAGAGCTCACCATCCCCTCTTGTGAAGGTACAGATCTACACTTCCTTGCAAGCTGAAGCTCTCCATCTCCATCACTAGCAAGCTCTCCATATCTATCATCCTCTCCAACAGCTCTCATGGAAGAGCTCACCATCCCCTCCTGTGAAGGTACAGATCTACACATCCTTGCAAGCTGAAGCTCTCATGGAAGAGCTCACCATCCCCTCCTGTGAAGGTACAGATCTACACATCCTTGCAAGCTGAAGCTCTCCATCTCCATCACTAGCAAGCTCTCCATATCTATCTCCTCAAGGCCTCCATTTCCATCTCTGTATCCATCTGCATCTCCTCCACCTCCACCTCCATCACCATCTCCATTTCCATCTCTGTATCCATCTGCATCTCCTCCACCTCCATCTCCATCACCATCTCCATCTTCATCTCCTCCATCACCATCCACATTTCCATCCTCCATCTCCATCATCTCCATCACCATCCACATTTCCATCTCTGTATCCATCATCTCCTCCATCTCCATTTGCTAGGTACAATGGCTCTACGAGACATCACCAATAAGCAATCAAAGTTTTGCTTGCACGTGGACTTAGACGAGGAGTATGCCACAATGCGAAGTAATCGAACGAAGGGATGTATTCCTGCTGAGGTGCTACGACTTCAAGGTGCAAAAGCCATTGATCTTTGGACTGATGGAAGCATTTATCCCCTTGATCCACAGACTGGTGCACCTCCCCCTTTTCGTAATATCACGCAGGTCGTACGCTTCTTGGGTGATGGTTATAATGGTTTCCTAGGGTACTGTCAGAGGCTCTATTCTTTGTACTTGCAGGAACTCTCAAATCAAAATCACCTCAGGAAGCTTCTAAAATTATGCAAGGCGGAAAAGGAAGAATGTGCGTCAACTTTCATGGCCACAAAGGAACATATGCTGGCTCGAGTCAAGGATCTAGAGAAGGAGGATGCAAAGCAGAAGATGAAGCTTGATGAAGGTGTGGAAAGCAAGGATCGAGCTATAGAGAACTATCTCCGTCTTCGAAACTCAACTCGGAACCTTCGCCGACGTGTCGATCATTTCACTCACCTCCCCGTGGGATATAATGGAAGGCAGCAAAAGCGCAAGCCTCTGAGTCTTCTTTCCAAAGATGGGGGGGCTCGCAAGCGACGTGTGCATCAAACAAGGTAATCACAACTTCAAAACTAGCATTACATTCCTTTTTCATATAGTTATGTCATTGACTCTGAACTATGTGATGTCCAGGGAATGTGCTAAAGCAATATTAGGTTGTTCCAATACTGAGGAGTCTATCCTTGAGCACATTATTCCAGAGTAGAAAGTAATCAAAATGATAACCAATCCAGTAAATGGTGCATTGCGTGACAGGATTCAAAAGTATTTTCTCAAGGAATTCGAGCAGATTGTCAGTCCCGTTGACATGCTCACTGTGTGCGACACAGCAGGTATCAGTGTGATAAGGGATACAGGGCTTTGTATACTTGCATCACAGCACGTCTACGAGGCAAAGGAATGACACGATCTATACTTCCAACACCATACAGTATAGTTATGGCAAGGAAGTCAGCAGACAACAATATTGCCGACTTGCTAGGTGGCTACAGATGGGTGGATGCTAGCATGCCAATGTCAAATTCAAAAGATTTTGCTTACAACAAGTTTAACAATGTTTACGTCTAGGTGGAGGCGCTTCAACGAGCTATGATTCAGTTTTATAATATGACATTAGAGGAGACGAATGGAAAGGCTATATTTGTCCTCAAATTGGATGAATGTCAGGTTGTAAAGGGCCAAAGGGTGGAACGTACAAGTCTGACACTCATGAGCAGGGCATTGAAGCGAAAGAGCTTAGACGGCGAAGATGAAACAGGTGATGCGGAGAATAACTTGCACACAAAGCGACGTAAGCAAGATTACTTTGGAGTGCAGTCTGAGAAGAACATATGGTGGCCGGCGGCATGGACCCTTCCGCACGAGGACCATGACAGTCTGAGGTGGTACTTCACCGTACAGGTATTCAAGGAGTGATACACAGGCAAAGGTGGTAGGTGCAAGGCGAAAGAGAAGTGTGCAATGCATCAATGGCACGTGAAAGAGCGAGGCAATGGCACAGGTCAACTAAGAAATGGTCGCATGTGGTTACCCACCCAATAATTCTTGTTCGCCACTTTTTGGCGCGTTCATTGTAAATTGACTTTTTTGTAATTTTGGCCCCCTATAAATATCAAAGTGAGTTTTATTGTCATTTTTAAAAGTCTTGACTTGTGAGCTCTCTCTCTCTCTTCCTCTCCCCTTGACTCTCTCGTGCTCTCTCTCTCTCTCTCTCTCGCTCGTGCACTAATATCTCATGCACATGGAGCCCCCAAATGATCCTCCCTCCAATACATAGGATGACATTTTCAAAGACCTTGGGCCCTTACCGGTGGCACATAGAACTGAAATCCCAAACATTTACCCACAAGCCCAAATGGATCTGGAAGCTGAGCGTGTGAGGCTTGAGCGAGAGGCCCAAGAAGCCCAAGAATGCCAAGAAGTGGAGAGATTACAGAAAGAAGCAGAGGACATGGAGGCAGCTGAGAGAGCAAGAAAAGAAGCCGAAGAGATCGTCAGAACACAGGAGGAGGATGAGGCAGCAAAGGAAGCACAGGAGAATGAGGCAGCAAAGAAAGCACATGAGGATGAGGTTGCCAAGAAGGCGGAAGAAGACGAGGTAGTTAGGAAGGCGGAGGCAGCAAAGAAAGCACAGGAGGATGAGGCTGCCAAGAAGGCGGAAGAAGACAAGGTAGTTAGGAAGGCGGAGGCAGCAAAGAAAGCACAGGAGGATGAGGCTGCCAAGAAGGCAGAAGAAGACGAGGTAGTTAGGAAGGCGGCGGAGGCAGATAAGAAGGCTGCAAAAGAAGCTCAGGCCGCCGCAAGCAACAAGAGAAGATTAACATTCTTTGCTGCGGAGGAGGATTGGCTTAATAGACAGGCTCGCGGATTTGTTGCTGACCTGCAAATGGCCGGATACGAAGATGACACAATTTTGGAAGCGGCTATACAAAGTCTTCGAGCAGAATATACAAAGAGGAGAAATGAAGACACAGTAGACAGGGAGCACCTGCCGAGTAGTAGGATTCTCAATGCAATGTTAGACAGAGTCTTGGCTCGTGCACTTGGTAAAGGAAAGAGAAAACTCTCGGCTGAGGAAGTAGAAAATAAGAGACAAAAGCTTGAACGAGAAGCCAGGGCAGCAAATGCACGGAGGCTTCGTGAGGAAAAAGAAAGGAAAGATGAAGAGGAGCGAGTAAGGAAGGAGGCAGAGCAGAGAGCAGCTCAGAAGACTCCATCTGCAAAGGCAAAGAAAACTCCAACACCTGCAAAGGCTAAGAAGGGGAAAACCATTCCTAAACGCACAGAACCCCCTTCCGATAACTTCCAAGAGCAGCGACAAAAGTTCAAAAATGACACGCCAGTGTGGACTCGCCATGCGCAAGCACCACCGCCCCCAACAACGCAGAAGAAGCAAAGGTGGAGACCAGGGACAGTTGGCCTTAGAGAAATTCGCAAATATCAGAAGAGCTGCACACCAATTATTCCAAAGGTACCTTTTGCGCGTCTTGTCAAAGAGATTATCCTCGACCAGCATATCGGGATGTCAATCGTATGCAAGCGACGGCACTAGGCGTTCTGCAACAAGGTGCCAAGGATATTTTGGTTTTGCTTTTCCAAGACACGGTTTTGTGCATGGTGCATGCAAAACGTGTCACTCTGAAGCCATCTGATCTTCGTCTAGCTAGGCGTATCTGTGGAGACGACGCTCTCTTTCACTAGATAGGAGAAGCCTTTGTAATGCAACAAATCTGTGTTTTGTAATCTCAATTTGATTAATGAAAAACCATGTCTATTTTCAAAAAAGTTATTTTCTATTGCAAGTGATTGTCGTCTTGTCAAGGTAATTGTAGTCTACGTATATTTGACCTCATGTGAACGCTCATCTACCACCACCCGTTTGACTTTGGCTCAACTCGACGGGCCGATTTCTCCTGCGTATGGCCCCAAAAGGGTAGATCAGATGTGCGGGGTGCGCCGGGGCCAGGGGGGGGGGGGGGGGCGTTGGTCGCGCTGTGGAACTTGTGCGCCACGGAGCGACTTTAGCTTGTTTGACCCGATCAAACAAGCTAAAGTCGCTCCGTGGTGCACAAGTTCCACGGCGCGACCAACGCCCCCCCCCCTTCGGCCCCGGCGCACCCCGCACATCTGATCTACCCTTTTGGGGCCATACGCAGGAGAAATCGGCCCGTCGAGTCGAGCCAAAGTCGAACGGGTGGTGGCAGACGAGCGTTCACAAAAATTGATTGAAACATCATGACATGACACAACAACAACATATAAACACATCAAGAAGATAAAACTTAAAATCAGCTCGACAAACATCTTGATGTCATTTATTGTTTAATTTTCACAAAAGGCAAATGAGTACATTGGATCTAGCCAACTCGCTTGATGAGCTTGATGAAAGCCTCGTAGGTGAGAGCCTTTACCGATGGTTTGTCACCAATGCATTCGGCTATCTCTTTGGTATCAGTGATGCCTTGTCCAAGGCTAAGGCCACAAAATCCTAGGAAAGACCCCGCACTTTTATCACTAAAGCTATAGATAGCTGCTTCCCTATTTACAAGAATACATTTATGGACATTTTGGGCTATAGGGGCTTCAGATAGGATGGCGCTTAGGGCTCTGCACTTCAAAAATTCAGCTTGCGCGTCATTTGAAAAGTTGTTGTGAATCACGCGAAGCATCTCGGCATTGAAGCTCGGGATGTAGTGCCATAGCGCAGCATCTTTCCCCTCCACCTCCTTTCGTGCTCCACCCTTTCGGCTTGCGAACCAGTCCATTTCTCTTGCGGTCTACAAAGTAGATAGAAGAATGAGTTGACTTCAAAAAATTACAAATTAAAAGAGGGAAGAAATTGGGTGTACTACCTCAGTGGCATCATCATGATCTGCAAGGTCTGCATCACTAATATTGATGCTCCCGAGGCTGACGAAATCCGAAATGGCAAGGGGCTTGTGAGGGGCAAAGCTAGTTTCTGGCACACTCTCGTAGAAATCCTTGCACTGGGATATTTGTACAAGAGTCTCTGCCACAAGGGACTCTATTGAGGCATGATTTTCCGGGAGCGCAAGCACCTTTGTGACATCTGCGGAACTGAAGTCAATGCAGATGTCATCATCTTTGGACGGCTGTTGTGTGTCTTGCATGCCTGCATACATAGCAATGACTGAGAGAGTTTCATCCTGGTGCAGCCCGAGGACATGGGCGATGTCATCCAAAAATAAGAACTCTACACCTTCTATTATGATGGGGTGTAGAGTTCGCACTTCGAACTCTGGAACTTCATCCATGACATCGTCCCCTTTGATGTCCCGTTTCACAGCCTCAGCTTGCGGCTCTTCCACCAGAGTCACAAGTGCAAGAGATGCTTCTTGCACTGGGGTGACAATCTCCTCCTTTGGGTCAGCTTCCTTGATCAAGAGATAAGGTGTGGCTTTCTTTGGAGGAGTGGCCTTCCTCTTTCCCTTGATTTTCTCTGTTCCCTCCAAGATCAGGAGGGCAAGAGTCATGTCCCACCTCAAAAAACTTGTGCCAATGTTGCCCATTCCAAGACCTACCAGGTTATCTTCTTCCTCCTGCCTTAGATATGTGCTACTAAGGCCTTTGAGGAATCTTGCAAGCCTGAACCTGAAATTTTTGTCCGCTTTGTAGGTATGCTTGATAAGATCCACAGGCACCCAAGTCCCCTCCTCGTCTTCAAAGTTGACACAATATTCAGCCATGTATGTGTCCATGTAGCTAGTGAACGCCCCAAACACGTCATTATGGAGTTTGGCGGTGCCTTCCATGTCAATAGATGTCTGAAAGATGGGTGCAAGCTTCTCGATCAAGTGACCGAGGTCAAGCTTGTGCAATTGAGATAGGAGAGCTTGGGCGGGGATGGCCATGCTTGAGTAGTGAAGAAGGCGAGGGGACCGCAAAGATGCGAGAGTGAGGAGATGAACTCAAAGTGGCCAAAAGTGACTTATAAAGAGGTCTTTAAAACTTTTTTTATGTTTAAAAATTCACTTAAAACCTCCAAAAAAAATAAAAACACGCAACATAACTTAAAAGTGCACAAAATTGAACGCAAATTGTGAGTAGCCAAAATTGTTTTGAATTAATCTCTCAAAATCTGTTACATAGCTTGCTTGATATGGATACATCTAGGGAAGGGAATGCTTTTACAAAAGTAAGATGCCTCTTTCCTCTTACATAGAGGTGTGATATCGATCACAAATGAAAAGTCACCTTTCAGTGCTAAGGCCTAAGTACTCCCTTAGGTTCGCCATATTCCAATTAGCATTTACTACGATATCTTACACATCAGCTTGCATGCTAACATGTACATCAAGCTGTTGATGTCCGAATCGAGTGCTTGCCATTTGCCTCCAGTCAGCTTCCAACGTCTGTAAGGAAAGATAATAGAGAGTTGTTGCTTTCCAAGCTGGTACCGAACGACCATCTTCTCCGACACCTGTAAGGAAAGATAATAGAGAGTTGTTGCTTTCCAAGCTGGTACCGAACGACCATCTTCTCCGACACCACCATGCACTTTATCTTGTCACCCTGATGTTGAATAACCTTCAAATCCCACGAAGGTGGTAGAAAGGCACTCATTGATTTGCCTCCCTTTGTAATCCACATTGTAGGAGTCCGGTGAACATCAGCCTCCTTGAACAAAAACACAAACAAATGTAAAGGCATGAAGAACGTGAGAGTCACACGATGTGACCCATAGGTGCACTTCATTGCATTGCACACATCAATCTCAATCCGACGTCTGGTTAGTGCAACCAAAGTATTGTTGGGCTTTGGCCAATCATGGTCCGTGAGACTTGGTGTAAGGAGCCTCCGTAGAGTCCCAGAACCATCTCTTGACGTGGGTACAATATACTCTGCATGAAAGAAGAAAACTGAGCGCTCTAAAAGCTCTGATGCCGAACAACCAGTATATAGTAGCTTGCCGATTTCAAAGTGGTGCGCCTCAAAGGTTCTAGAAAGGGCCTCTAAAGGCTCCCATTCCACAAATGTCAACGGAAAGATGTCTGCACACAACATTACAAGAACACACTTGAAAAAATCAAGCTTCCGTAACATGAAATGATATTAACATGTCTCAGTGCAGTCCATAAAACATGAAATGATATTAGCATGTCTCATTACAAGCTTCCGTAACATGAAATGATATTAGCATGTCTTAGTGCAGTCCATAAAACAAGAAGCACAAATAAAACTTACAATTTGCAGGAAAGCGTTTGTGATTGGCATTGTCAACACGGAGTTGCGATGCCTGTAGACGTGTTGGATCATCACCTGCTTGCTTCCATCAGCCCCCTGCTTGAGATCCACTATGTGACCCTTCCAATGGTGCGACTTTAACCCTATGTATCTGCGAGAGACTTTGTGGGCTCCCCTTGTGCTTGGACGCATCATCACCCACATTCCTTTTGCAAAGGTGCTTGTAACCCACAAGCCAGTGTCATCTTGTTCGTTGCTGTTGCTAAAGAACTCCACCCTTGAACGAGGTCGGCGACTCATTGTGCTTGGCTAACCGATTAAGCTAAATGCTATGAAGTTGTAGGTGTGTAAGAAGATCTCTACAACCTAATGCTAGCAGAGCATATAAGCTGGCAAGAGGAGTCAAGAATGTGTATAAGCTAGCAAGAGGAGAGTGAAGAATGTGTGCAAGCAAGAGAGGATGGACTTGATGGGAAAAAAAGTGGATTGTTTTCCAAGCTTTCCATAGCCAAGAAGATCTCTGCAACCTAATGCTAGCAGAGCATATAAGCTGGCAAGAGGAGTCAAGAATGTGTATAAGCTAGCAAGAGGAGAGTGAAGAATGTGTGCAAGCAAGAGAGGATGGACTTGATGGGGGAAAAAGTGGACTGTTTTCCAAGCTTTCCATAGCCAAGAAGGCACAGAAAGATAGATCTAACTTTAGGAGGGAAGGGGAAGGCTGAATGGGGAGGGAGGAGGCCAAAAAAAGACTCTTTTAGTTAGAGAGAGACTCAGAACCAAATTGCTAGTTTTAGAGAGAGGAAGAGGGAGTGGGGAGAGGAAAAAGTAGCTTTAAATGAGGGATAATGATGGGGGGCGTTTTTGGCCCTAGCCCACTTTTTGAGGTGGGGTCATTTATACCAGTTTGAGCTGTCTTTATTAAAAAAAGGTGGGAAATTTGATTTTATTGAAAGATTTTGCATTTTTCAGCCCAATTTCTTAAAAGAAAATGGTATGATTCAAGTTTGACCCCTACATATTAGGGGCAGGGAAACCCAACATTTTTCTCCACATGGCCTTCTCCCATTGCACCACTCCTTAATGACTGTCATTAGGCTTGGGGCAAATTAAAGGGCCCAAGAAGACCCCAAACAAGTCCTAATGACTCCCCTCGTTGATCAGTACACTTACATGTAGAAGAATTTTGAACCATAGTAGAGCAAAGTGTCTAAAGCACATAAAAACTATGATTTCTATTTCAATGGATATGCCTAAGTATGTCTAGAATAATCATCAATGAATATGAAAAAATAGAGGTAGCCCCCAATAGATGGTGTCCTCATAGGACCACATACATTGCTATGTATAAGCTGTAACTTTTGGATAGCTCTAACTAAACCATCTTTGGGAAATGATGCCCAGTGCATTTTTCCAAGAATATGGCCCTCACAAACATGCTTGATAGGGGCTTCAATATTTGGCACCTCAGACACCATATCGTGTTTATGTAAATGTGAAAAACTGCCAAAGTTCAAGTGACCAAAGTGTGCATGCCACAGCTTAGCATCACCCATTGCCTTTGTGGTAGGAACTGTACATATAGCATGCCTTTGTCTTTCATATGAATATAGCCTATAAAGGTCATGAGACAAAGTACTAGAAGAAACAATTATATTGCCGTCACTAAGATCATGAACAATACATTTGTTATCCTCAAACTAAACCACTAAGATAGCCTTAGTAATGGCAGAGATAGATAATAAGTTCTTCGATCTCTGGTGCATATATAATACATCCGAAAGCGTGATTGTTCCACCATTTGTAGCAGTGAGAACAATTTTACCAACTCCTTTTACAAGATATGAGGAGTATTTTGCACATGTTATAGTGTTTCCCTGTGGAGAAAATGCAAGTGATGAGAACAAACTGCAATGAGAAGTAATGTGCTTACTAGCACCACTATTAAAATACCAGACATGTACATATGTAACAGCCATGCGTACATCCTTATATGAAGGGTCATAACTGCATTGCACAATGAAAGCCTAATCATCAGCGGCGGCGGATAATATCCAAAATACATCATTGTTTGCCATTTTTTATAATGATCATTGTTTGCCAACTGAGGAAATACACCATGTGAAACTGAGTCTGTGTCTATAGATGTGCCTTCTACATATGTTTATCGGAGGACATTTCTCAATACCAACCACAACATTCCATAGCCCCTTGGCTACCAATACATGCCACATCATAGGACCATAGTGGGTAGTTGGTCTAGTCAAGCTCAGCGGGATAATATCCAAAATACATCATTGTTTGCCATTTTTTATAATAGATCATTGTTTGCCAACTAAGTAATCATGTAACGTGCAAAGTGCTGAGTGTTCCTTTGATATATAGCCAAGGTGTGGCTGCTAATAAGCTTGCTGACAATGGAGACCTCCAAGGTGTACGAAAGAATACATCATTGTTTGCCAACTAAGTAATCATGTAACGTGCAAAGTGCTGAGTGTTCCTTTGATATACAACCAAGGTGGCTGCTAATAAGCTTGCTGCTGACAATGGAGACCTCCAAGGTGTACGAAAGAAATGGAGACCTCCAAGGTGTACAAAAGAATGCAAAGAAATGGAGACCTCCAAGGTGTACGAAAGAAATGGAGACCTCCAAGGTGTATGAAAGAAATGCAAAGTAAAGTGAGTAGAAATTTTATTCGTAAGCACAGCAGGAGTGTATATTCTGATACCAAATGTTGAAAATAGGGTTGTAGGAATGCGCACACACACACACACACACACAGTGGAGAAGCACAAGGGAGCACGCAATGAGATGATAGATAGATAATGAATGTGTGCTGTACAAAGACAATAAGTATACCCTAAGATGGGTGTATACTAGCACGAGGGAAAAAGCCTCCTAAAGAGGGAAAAAGTGCCACAGTTGGTTCTAGTGTGTTCACACATCACTACCAAATATGGATACATTACCATTCCTACTGTCATTTTTCTTCCTCTTCCACTCCATGTGGCCATATGGCCTTTGATCTCATAGTAATTACATTTTTCATGTTTTTGAGGCTAATTTTAATAGTCACCTTTGCCTCTGAAACTCCCCTTGCCTCTTGAGCATTGTTGGCCCTATTGTTGGCCTTGCCCTTATTCCCCTTGACCACTGTTTTGCTGATTAGACTAGCCACCACTTTGTTGGTAATATCTTCCATATTCTCTACCATTTGGGCCTCTTGACTTGCCACCTCTTCCTCTACTGCCCATGACAAATGCTTGTCCCCCCCATGTGCTTTTGGCTGGTTGCTCTCTCCCAACCTTAGACATCGTAAGAGGAATTAGCTCTTGAAAGTTAGGAAAGTTATCTATAACTGAGTTTGATGTTTTAAAAGGCTTGTACTCCTTGCCAAGACCTCTGAGAGTGACCAAAACAAGGTCATCATCTTCAACTACAACACCTATGGATCCCAATAACTTATCCATAATTTTCCTCACCTTTAGAACAGTCATGCATGCTGAGATTGTTATTGTTGACTGCATGTAGCTCCTGTTTGAGTTGTAGATTTTTGGCCTTGGAAGAGGACTCAAACATTGCTACCAATGCATCCCATGCAGCCTTGGGACTCTTAGCATCCTGGATGTGTCTGATTGACTCCCTTGGTACCAAGTATCTCCAATATGTGTACTTGAAGGTTGCACTCTAGATTGACTCCCTTGGTACCAAGTATCTCCAATATGTGTACTTGAAGGTTGCATAGTATGTCCTTCAAACTCCCTCCGACAGGTGGTTTGCACGTCACTTTACAGTCTGCTACTTTGATAGATTACCCTAGTTGAACTAGAATTTCAATGAAAAGGCATGTTATGACCAATGTGGGAGTGTGTCTACTCACTACCTTCTCAACTGAACTCAATGGCTAGGGTTCCATGGCTCCGATACCATGTGAAGAACTAGGGTAAGGAGTAGGGGAGGAGCATAAGCATAAACAATTAGATTAACTGAGCTATAGCAAACCCTAATCACTCAACACATGAACATATGAGTTGCAGGAGAACCCCATGACTTTTTCTTAGCTATATAAAAATGATGAGAAGTATAACTACAATGATAAATATGTCCTAGAACCTTGGTCCAATGTGAACCCAAAGTTATAACCACAAATAATGCTAGTACACCTAAATGCTCATAATTGGTGTATAACCAGGCCATTTTACCCATGTGAATGACCTATCATTATCTCCAAGTAATGGTCTATCTCCTATGGTCAGTGCCAACATGGCATCATCTAACCTCATGATATACCTGCTCCAATGTTTGGATGTACTAATGCTAATAAGTGAAAAGTAGCTCATATCCTAGCATGTATCTGATGTGTACAACACATCTATTTATGTCATCTGTCATTATGGACCTATCCTCCATGTCTTGCTCTATCATCCTACCATGTCAATCTATGAGTGCCACATCATCAAGCCATCTAGAACTAGCCTCAACATGCAGATGTCCTAAATGCATTAAACCAAAGTAGTATGTAAACTAATCTATTGAAGTGATGTTTCACTACGTGAAACACTAGTTTATGCGGTTTTAAAAAAATCAAAATTTATTTTCCGTGTGAAGTTTGATTCACGCCGCGTGAACCGTTTCACGACGTGAAACACTAGTTTCATGTCGTGAAACACTAGTTTCATGCGGCTCAAAAAAAACTCTGAAAAACACCCCTGTTTGGAGGCCCATATCTCCTAAACCATATATCCAATGAAAGCGCTCTAGGACTCATCGAAAAGCTAACATCAAGCCTTGCGACTTTGGACTTGATAGTCTGAAGTCAAAATCGATCATTTTGGCCAGCCTCAAAATTTGACCCAAAAATCGAGGCCCAAAAACCACGAAAAATCATTAAAAAATAGCACGAAAATGATGACGAGCCGTATTCAGGCTACCTTTTGAGGGTCTAGATGACAAAATCACAAACGACTCAAGGAAACAAAATTGTAGTACTCCAAAAATACTACAACTCCCTCACATAGAGTTTTTCAAAATTCCTTTTGGAACACCCTAAAAAATGTGCTGCGAAACAGGGAAAAAATTCTCGGGAAAAAATTTCATCTTGCGACGACTGATGGAAAATAGGTTTTAGAACCTCCTCTTCCATCTAGGAAGTTCCTAGCATACGCTTTTTTCATAGGTTTACATGCGTATAGCGCCTGAGCTAATTAGGGCAAACGGACACCCGTTTGCTTACGCCAAGCCTCTTGAGGCTGTATAGGTGGTGGGAAAGTATATAAAGCAAAAAAAAAAACTGTAATTAAGGAGCATTTAGGCACTCTGACATGGCCACGATAGAGGGAGTGCCAGGGATCACATAAGGACTAAACCCAATGGCTGTCATCTTCGAGCCATTGAGATCTATGCTGCCAATTCACCTCCCCATGTCATTGGCCATTCGTATAATGAGCGTGTCATCGGGTTTGTCACTTGGATTCCACCACGCTTTGGTACCTTGCCTAACCTTCCCGCAAATCCTATAAGTAATAACCCTTTCCTGGTGGATGCCCACACCTTGGACATACTGACTAGTCTAGGAAGGGGGTGGCCCAAGGACTCACTGAGTCTCTTCTAATAAGAGCACTCACATACGGCCTCATTGACTCCTACAGAAATACGGCCGTACAGATTTCCAAAATTAGGGGCAAATAAGACGGAACAACAAAACCTGTTCAATTCATTCAAATGTTTGAACAAAGATGTGAAGCCTTTAGAAATCCCAACTGGCCCACTAAGGTACATGCATTGAACTTATGCTTAGAGGTAAAAGCTAGTCGATGGTTCGTCGCATTAATGTCGGCGATCAAGGCCAACTTCAAAACCTTGAAATCAATCTTTATACATGGCTTTTTCAGACAAGGTGATCGATGGAGTGCAGTAATAGAACTCTATTCAATTGAGCGTCAACCAAATGAATCCATTAGAGATTTTATCCTTAGGATAAAACTCTTGGACTCACGTTGTGAGTCATGGGAAAAATTAAACGATATTCAATTGAGGAGATGTTTCATGATGGGCTTGAAGAATAACAGCTTACACAACTTGATCATTGTATCCAATCCGAAAACATTCGATCAATGTTGCAAAGAAGCAATATGATTAGATGATAGCATGCTAGAAGATGATTATGCTATGAGGTGTTCCTCATCTAAACCAAGTGAGGTAATGGCAAAAGAAAGATCAATCTCGGGATTGACATTTCTAAAATTTTATGTAGCCTTGCTTAAAACATTACAGCAGACATCTATAAGACAGGATGAAAACCTTCAAAACCAGACATCCTTAATGCCTCTAATAGTGAGGAGCGAAATGCCTTGTGTTGAATGCAATCACTACGACCATCCCAATCCTCATTGTGCACACAAGGCACCTATTCTTCTATACTACATATATTAAAACCTTTGACCATGATAGTAAAAAGTGTCCCGCTTCATCCATAATGGACTCAAAACCTCCATCTCCCGTGCACACCAAAACAATCCAAAGGGTAGAAACTTCTCAAGAAGCAGTTAATCTGACACTTCAGTGTTTCTATTGTCAAGGACCTCACAAGGTGGCAGACTGCATAGTTTGGAATACTTCCATGCCCATAGTCACTGACATCTTCCGACCAATGTGTGAACGATGTGGCATTGATCACATGTTCCAAGATTGCCCAAGATGAGTTGCTTCAATGCAACTTCTCTCACAACATACAACTCTTAACATCTTAAGTATACAAAATGGACAACTTGCCACAGTGCCATTGAATGTGCTTACACGCTTACAAGCCAAGGCATGACAAACATTCAAAAAGAACGTAAAAGACAATACCTCAACATGGGTAGAAGAACATGTTTTAAAATAGAACCTAAAAGAGAAAACAAAACCTTCTAAAGCTAAGAAAAAAAGGGACTACAAAAAACTATCGAAACCAAGGTCGAATTAAAAGACAGGGAAAAGGAGTCTGTAGAGGACATAAACCCAAAAGGGGGGCATAAACACAAATGAGCCAAAAGCTATACATGATGCAGAAGTATCCACATCAAAAACCACAACACCCATATGTGCGACACAGGATAACAAAAACCTAAAAGAAAATTCGATCTCATCACATGGGTAAACATAATGAAAAACTGACAAACCAAAGAAAATCAGAGACTGAAACAAGTTCTAGTACATCACTAATTGAGGATGAAGCAAGTTCTTACTCTTCGCTCACTGCACCACATAGACTAATCACAAGAAACTAGAACCCACCCAACCAACCACCCCAAATGGATAATGGATAATGATAATCACATGACATATGTGGAACGCAAAAAGCAAGCTCAAGAGAGCATTCTTAGCTTGGTTGAATGTCTTACAGGGTCATCGGTTGTGATTGAGCTTCATAATGCCAATCCTAAAAGAACAGCCAAGATTCAAAGCCTAGAAGAGTACTGCTTTTCCTTTCAAGAGGAAGACATACTTTCTACAGAAGAGTCATTTGAAACAGACTGTATGAACTATAGGCTTGAGAAAGAGCGTGAGGAATTTGATAATTCCCTTACAAGATTAAAACAGTCTCTCAAAACCTCATTCTGAGGAATGCTCTTCTCTGATAATAAAGCCAACATCACATCAACACTTGCACCTTTAATGGCCCAACCAGAGTTATACAAGGGCATAATGAACTACATAAAATAGGACTATCAAGATTCGCAAGTTTCCAAACTGCCCTCATTAAGAATTGTCAAAGGTCCAAGTGTGCCAATGTACGCATTGGGTACTCTTGAAAAAGCTGAGACCCAAACAGAGGATGAAAGTGAATGGGAATATGAAACAGAATCAGGATCTGAAGCTAAAACAATAACCAAAACACCCATGGTTTCCTTGGAAGATTCCATCATGGCATGGTTGGATTTCCCTACAGGCAATGACGTTTAGCGCAAACGCGCATTGATTAGCCCTCAAGCAAGTCATAACATCATGAGTGACAATAGACACTTGGGTGTCATTGGGACAACCTAAACTCATCCCAACAAGGGCAATAGTCTTGCAAAAGGAACCAATGAACAAAACATTGAAGTTTGAGGTTACTTTAGATACACTACTCAAACAATCGATGGCGATATGGAATTTACATTTCATGTTATCCTAGATTCACTTGAGTATGATGTCGTCTTTGGTGGACCTTGGATAAGTGAATCATTGTATTCACTAGATGAATCCAGGCAAACAGTCACCTTGAACACTCCTACAGGAAATGTATAATTGCTATTACGGGACGAAGAAACCTTGCAAGAGCCAGAACTTCCAACATAGCTTACTGAAAATATCCCTAGGATGCTGGTTGGATTGGAAATTACAAATAAAATCACAACAGCTCAAGCACAGCTTTATCCAACACACGAGAACACAATCTCATGACCCTCGAGCTATGGGATTTGTTAGGTCAACCAACACTCAACGGCACATCCTGAAAGGATGAACTTTACACAAGAATTGAACATGCCATGTATGGGGTACTTTGAACATACAATGTATATTGAAACTAACCCCAAGTTTTTTGTGGTTGAGCATGTGTTGGAAGCAGATTTAATCTTTGGGCATAAATGGACTATTGCTGCCCAAGCACCACTGTGCTAGCCATAGAGTCATCTCATGATGATTAACGATAAAAAGTTGACAATACCATACTACCAGGAAGAGAATCCAACTTTAATGTATATCTATGATGCTGAATGCAAAAGGATACAATCCTCTTCCACAAAAGCCCCTCTACATAATGACCTACCATCTGTGTGTGCCAATGATTGACTTGGATAAAGCATCTACTCCTTTAATCCCATCCTCATCTCGAAGTTTGATGCCAAGACCTCGCAATCAACATCTATTCCTGAAGAAATTCCCACAGCCAAACCATCTATCTCTAATAGGGAACTCAAAGGAAAGACCCCGGATCCTATGCACCTTCATCGACAAACCTCATCAAAGGTGACAACCACATGCTCAAAGGCCTCGTCATCGTCGACAGCCACTCAACAAGACTCTAACCTCATCATCATCAACAATTCCCATGAGTCTCAAACCTGCAGCCTCAGCGCCAACCAAAGTCAAGGAGGGCCCCAAACCTTCCACATCACCCTAAAAGAAAACTCCACCCCACGACAACCACAATCAAGATATCTTAATAGTATCAAAATGTGGGTGGAGAAGCAGCTACTTGTAGCTCAAGGGTACTATGAAGGTGCCAATCAAATTTGGGTGACTCGACAATCAAAACCTCATCTCAACAAAGCACTTGAGAGCCAAGGAAGAAGAAGAGTACTCCACAACACCATCCACAAAAGCCTATGCGAGTTCCTCAAAGAACTCCACCCAATGCAACAAGTGTGGGTAGCAAAAACATTGCTTCTACAAGCATAAGGTACTACCAAAGAAATACCAAAGGTTGGGTCCCCAAGCACATCACAAAGTACCTTAAGCTTTCACAAAGAAGAAAGCCTCAACACCAAGCACAATGGCCACCAAATTACAATGTTCGTCAAAGATAGGCACCTGTGCATGTACATCATCAACAAGGATACTATGATGGTAATTCCCATCATATGGTTGCCAAAATCGAACATTCTAAAGAAAACCTCACCCCACTGACTTCAATCCCAAAAAACTTCATCACCTAAAGTTCGACAAGAATGAAGGCCCAAGAAACAGCAAGCAAATCACTCAACCACTCTCATGCATTCAGTACCAACACAAGAGCTTGTCTGTTCAAGCAAACAATTAGTAGTCTTCCCTACTGCCTCAACATCATTTTAGCAGTATAGCTGCTCCATGAGTACATATCCATACTCATATACTAGAGAATATTTATACCAAAGCCTCACCGTCGACAACTTCCAAGCACATCTCTGGATGGGAGGGCCATGGTGGGCAAAAGCCTGGTCAATGGTACAACCCATCATCTGGAATTTTTCTTCAAATTACAAACCTCTCCAAATGATGCCACCATATTCACAAATCAATGATCTTTAATCCTTAGTAAAGATATCTATATTAGCCTTATTGTAAGTCGACGTAATTCTTTCAATCATCACCAACAAGTGGCTACTTCAACACAGAGCAGTTCAATAAGAGTCTATATGACTCAATTCTTATACTTCATGAAAATCTTCTTCTAAGAGAACTTAATTATGCATAAAAACATAAACAGCACATGGGTAGAAGAAGACAGGATCAGGTCCTAATCAACAACATTTGACAATAATCGTGCCACACAAAGGGACATCATCACAAGCCAATTACTTCAAATGATGAATGTCGCTTCAATGAAACAAATGAGAAACTGAGAATCACCATCTCGTTCTGATGATAAAGTCTATGTTCCTCGGATCCTTCTCTCTCGTCTCTCCCATTATTAACATCTCTTAGTGTCCCCACCACTAACAAAAATCACATGTAACTTTGCCGAGATGATTGCCAAAAACAAAGTGGGCCAAAAAAAAAGATGCAATCATTCGCAAAAACCCCCATTCACAAAATGCAATCATTCGCAAAAACCCCCCACCCGATTAGGAATTCCCAATATATAACTAACCTCTTCATTCATGAACTAGATTTTCTTATTTCCTCCGGAGGAACAAAGACCATTGAACGTCATTCAACATCAAAGCCATCGACAAGCTTGTTCATTCTTCCCACATAAAGGTCTTCAACGCGATCACACGGACGCGATCGCCAGGAGAAGAAAGGAATGTTAATCCAATTCTAGGATTAACAAGAGCTACCACCATTATCTTACATCAAGGAGTCATGGTAGATACACCAAAGGGTCATACATTCAAGATATAAAACAATACTATCCAAAGCTACAACTTGGATGGGCGCCCGTAATGGTGTGACGGAGTATTGGCGATTCCCGCTTCAAGAGCATATAGTAGCAAGTTAGGATGAAGTCCTAAGTAATGTACTTCATTGATATATTATGAGAGTAGTCATTGTAATAGCATTAGGCCTCTTATGAGCCTAAAGTGCTCGATCGGCCATAGTTTGAGTGTGAACACTTATGGCCATGTATATAAGTGAGTTTCTCTCATAATACAACATACTCTCCCATTGTGAAATTGAGTCTTGCTAATCCTCTTGCTAATCTCTCCCTAATGCATGCTAGTGAGTGTGTGAGTGAAGTGAGGTGAGAGGAGGGATGAGGACCCGTAGTGCAACGCGGCGGTGTGACAACACTCGTGGGAGATGCGGTGGAATTGCTTCTCAAGGAGTTGTAGAGCTTGGAGTGCTCAAGGGTTATGAGCTCGGCCATTGGAAAGATCCTCATGACAGTTGCGGTTCACCAGGTAATCTCTTTTTGGATGTGTTTCAAGGAGGGTTAGGGTGAGCCATAACAGACATCAGAAAGCTTCGTACATAAATGTGTCCTACAAAGTGGCATGTCTAGTTAAGCGTGCTTTCTCAATAGCCACAATGCGATTTTCAAAGCCTACAAAAATAATACTAAGTTGCTCGACTACTGCCATGGCTATACCTCCATTCTATTATTATAGTAGTGTCGTCGAGGCTTTTCATCTCATTTTGGAAAGAAGATCAGTAATCACTTTAGCTATAATCTTTGATGGTGTACCTACTTGATTTGATGTTGTACCTCCTTGAGTTGATGTTATAACAGTTTAATAAGAACTGTCAACATTGCTAATAAGCACACCATACAATATAGAAAACAATCTTCATCAAGACTATGTCAAGAGTGCTAGCTAATATACACTGTCTGCATTTGCTAATAAGTACTATGAAAAGTGCTAATAAGCACTGAGAGGAGAGAGGAGTGCTAATAATTATCAACACTCGCTTAGAGTGCCATTGGTAATATCGACGGTGCTAATTAGCACTATCAAGAGTGTTAAAAAGTAACACTGTCAAGAGTGATAATAAGCACTGCCAATTGTCTGAGGAGCCTAGTACAGTGACCGTCCACCAAGCACGTCGCAAATCACATTAAGTGGTAAGGGTGGTAATTAAGTGTGTAATTAAGGTGAGATGGCCGGCCCCATCATCTCGACTCTAGTAAAGTTGTTTGACACACTTTTTTCTAGTCTAATCTAGGAATCATGATTTTGTATACAACAAATTACAATATCTATCCTAGCTAATAAGTGGTTCCTATATTTTAGCAAATGATAATATCCATGTGAGAAAATGGCTTTACATCTAGTAAAGTAGTGATCTCTATATAGAAATTGTGGATTTCTAGAAAATTCATTTTACAACTAGCAAATTAGTTTTGCCTATATAGCAAATTGCAATTTATATATAGCACTACAAAGTTTCTATATAGTTAATGGCAATAAGCATATAGAAAACCGGCTACCTGATATCTAGTAAAAAAGTGTTTTGTATATAGCAAATTAGAATATCTACATAGGAATTTGGATTTTGACTTTTATCTAGTAAACCATCATCTCTATATGGAAAAATTTGCAACACCTATATAGGGAGCTCACTATATATTTATGTGATCATAGTAAATAAATATATCTACCTCCATAAAGTAAATCAAAATATTAGTATTGAGAAAGAAATCAATCTATATAAATAGAATTTTCATTGAGAGAGAGAGAGAGAGAGAGAGAGAGAGAGAGAGAGAGAGAGAGAGAGAGAGAGATAGTGAGAGGAAGAGATCAAAGAAAGTGAGATTAAAGAGAGAGAGAGAGAGAGAGAGAGAGAGAGAGAGAGAGAGAGAGAGAGAGAGAGAGAGAGAGAGGATAAGCAAGATGGTATTCAGGTAGTGAGAGCAACTTATGGTGTACATGTGTATGTGTGCCATGAGAGAGATACACACACAAAGAGTCAAATGTGTGAGAAAGAGGAAAACAGATTGAGAAAGAGGGAGAAGGAAACGAGGCATTATGGAGGTATACCTAGGTAGAGATAGAGAGAGGGGGGATAGACTAAGAGAGGGTATGTGTGTGAGGAAGGGTGAAAGACTAAGGGTAGAGAAGGAGACATGAAGGTATAGCTAGGTAGAGATATAGAGAGGGCTAATAGAGATTATGTGTGAGGTCCCTGCCCCCTCCGTGGTGCCCTGTCGTGTCGGCGGCAAAAGCAGCATCGGTCTCCCATGCGGAGCGGGGATCCACACTCAGGGCCTCACTCGCGGATGTCCGGGGACGAGAGGCTAGTATTAAGTGACTAAGGTTGAGTAGAAGGGTGAGAGAAGGGTGTGAGTGTGAATGGACTTGAGGTCCACTTGTTCACCTATTTAAAGGTGAGGCCATGAGGCATTTTGCATGAGAGCAAAGCCTAGTTGTATGTATAAGCAACTTAATAAGCAAGATATTATTCTTGTATTTTGTGAGTCCCTCTCCTCCACACACTTGATCTATCATGAGCACCACGTTTTCTCATCATGGTATCTAGAGCCTAGGTGAGTTCAAACTTTGTGGTGTAGAGAATAGGTCAAAATTATCCATTTTTTGCTCATCTCCTTTGTGTGGAGCACAACCTACTGCCCTTGGAGGCCTTCCACAGTCGTGTAGAGGGCTCATCTCTCCACGACCTCTTCATGGAAGATGAAGATCAGGTCCAGGCGTTCATAAACGTACGGTCAATTTGAAGAAAGAGCTACTCGTCGCTGCGGCATTATCGTCTGTGTGCGCCGGCGCCGGTTTCTGCTGTGCAGTCCATGTTGTACATCCAAATACAACGCCTACAGGCCTTGTAAGCTAAGAATGTTGAGGGCTTTTGAAGCCCAATGCCTCTAGCATCTACAGTTTAAATTTTAGCCTCAATGATGAACCAACGCGCTGGCTACAAAGAAAAAACCAGGCGCCTCTTTCTTCTTTTTCCTCAAGCTTCCATTAAAGCTTGAGTTTTTTTGGGCTTTTTCTTGCTCAATCATCCCTCCCTTGCTTTAATCACTCAAATGCTGGTGTGAATGCTTAGTTGCTGAGTTCTTCTCTTGTTTTTGAAGAGTTCTCATTTACATGAGGTAGCCATAAGCCTCATGCTCGTCAAGCTTCAACATCAACATCATTTTTTAAGCTTTTAAAGTGATTAAAGTGTGCTTCTAAGCACTAATTGTGTTATTTAACACTAATTAAGCTATTAATCCAACAAAGGAAGGTTATTTTTAAATTATTCTTAAACATTAATAGTGTTATTAAACACTAATGGTGAGTTAATCACCAAAATAAGTGTTATTTTACACTAAAAATGTGCTTTTTAGCACTAATTGTGTTTTATACACACAAATGGTGATATTAATCATCAACTAAAGTGTTGCTAAACACTAAGGTGGTCTTAACCATCAAAGGAGGAGGTCAACTACATTAAGAAGGCTCTTCTTCATCAACATGGAGGCCGGGCACACACCATAAGTGCCACATTCAAGTCTTCATCGTCCACCGCTTCTTCCAAAGAGCAATGGTGCAACCATGAACCAATTGTCTTCACCTCATAAGCTAAAGAGGTTGAAGAATTCTGGTTTTTTATCATAAAACTCAGATTTTTGAGTGTTCTTAAAGTTGGGCACATGTACATTAAGTGCTCCTCTTCAATGTTTATGTGTGTTACCCTTGAGGCCCTTGTTTGTAAGAGGCATAGGCAAGCCATAAGCTGTATGCTCTCGTTTCCCAAGCCCAAGGCACTTCATTCCGCTGCATATTCTGATTTTTCATCGTATAAGATGAGTTGTAACAATGAGCATAGAATCCCTAAATGCTCTACCTTATTGGTTGTCATGATTTTAAGCATTTTTTGGCATTACTTTTGTAAGAGGCATTGGCAACATTATGAGCCATGTCCTCTCCTTCTTGAGCCAAAGATGATAATCCTTATTTGTTTGAGTATTTACCTCAACCAATTACTCATTAAGCTTGTAACTTCAAACCCTAAAGGGTATCATTTAACTAACATGCATAAAAGCTATTGTAATTGTGGAGTAGACACTGCCCTTGACCAATGCATAAGGCAAGTGGTAAGACCCTCCCTTTCCCTTCCCCATTTAAATCTACCTCACTACCCATGGAGGAGATATGGTATTCAAGGAAGCATAAAGCATGTTGGAGGACCATCTAAAAGCAAACCATTAAAGCAAGGGTGGCAGCCTGCTTTTGATCATTGTGTGAGAATGGTCAAGATGGAAAGTATATGGTGGAAGCAATGGCATGTATGTCTCAACCATGTCATCTACAAGAAGTCAAGCAAACACAAAGAGTGGGGTGCACCCACTTGATCTATCATGAGCACCACGTTTTCTCATCAGCTAGCCCGGGCGGTCCCTCCAAGACCGGGGCCAGAAGACTCTCCTCGCCCAGAAGGCATGGGCGATTCCCCCATGGGAAAAATCTTCTAACAGGGGAATTACTCTAACGAGTCAAAGTCTTAACTAGTTAAACTAATCTGACCAAACCTGAAGTCACATAGTCAGATCAGGAAGAGACTTGCACTTGGTCCATGGAATCACCGCTTTTTTCCTCATTTACAAGGCAGAGCCGCTGATCCCCTCCCATAGAACAAGGTCTTCTCAGGATTTAAACTAATTAACGTAACTAATCGTATCTAGTTGTTTCTTAGGAATCCTCCGATCCACCAGCCCCGGCCCATGGGTTAGCCAACCACCCGACCACTGTATTAGTGGGATTCCTTTATAAAGATTTGGGTACCAAGGAAAAGAGTTCCCAGGCCCCCTAGTCGGCGATTCATGTAAAAATTAATGTAGGCATACCACATACACACCCAATATAAAATTACCATTTATAACAGATTCGATTGGCTTTAAAACAATCCTTTATTAATAGAAATCATAATATTTTTTATCATCATTTTCCAAAATTCTAAGTCCATTGTATTACAATAATATCCTCTAGACTCTCCGTTGTGAAGATCAGCTGGCCAACCAACAAGATCCAGTATCAAAATTTGGTTCCCAAAAATCTTTCCTTTTAGTCCATCTGAAATCTTCCTCGACGTACGCATGGGTGTCCTAGCAACCGCGAGCCCGTGCATCGCCTGGTCAGAACCCTCTAGGATCCTCCTTGGGTATCCTAGCACTTCACTTACGGACTGCTTCATCGGTCCTCGCCTATCAAACCAAAAGCGCACCATTTTAACCGTACCGAGGCTGGTCAAGACCTCGGCAGGCTTTGCTCTACGAGTGACGTCCCTTGATGACTCCCTGCCAGCTGCTCCAATGAACCTCCTCTTAGAAAAAAATAAGCCAAATGCTTCCTCCAGCATTCTAGCGTAAAACAGTCCTTTGAATATAAAAAAAACAAAGGTTTCAATGCAAGTAAAATTTCAATTTGAGATTGGTTCCAAAAACCCTTTTGCCATAATTCCCAGTTTCATAATGAGGATCCTTGATCTCTCATCAGGGTAATCTACCCATCATTCAGTCTGATTGTCTAACTAGATTCTTGGTGAGTTCGGTCAGGAAAAACTAGTTTAGTTTCGGTAGTCTATTCTTTGTGATTAGAACTGGAATTGGTCACGAAGTTTTTACTTGATTCAGATCGAGAGATAGACAAGTAGGTTTACTGTCCGTCCGTCTCGTAGTCTAACCAAATTCATTCGTTTTAGTTCTATAAGGATTCCCTTCAGATAAACATCTAGTTTTGGGTAAATATCCATTTAGTGATTTTACCAATTAACATATCCAAAGATATTCCTTCTATCACATAATTAAAATATCCAAAGATATTCCTTCTATCACATAATTTCTCAACCTTAATTCATTAGGTAGAATTATGGTGGAAATTTCATCTTTTGACACTAAAATTTAATTCAAATCCATCTTTTCTTAATTATTATAAAAATTCTTCTTTTTTACTAAATATCATACCTTTTAAAAAAATAAACTTGAAGTCTCTCTTTTTCTCATTTTAATGAGTGTAATCCAATTATCATGGGAATTACTCTTTTACCATAAATTAAATCTATTTAAAATTCTTCTTAAAAATTACATAAAAATATCCATTAATTCCATTAAGCTAAAAATTTCACTTTTCTCATTTAAGTATTTGAATTCCAATATGGTGGGAATTCCTCTTTCATCATTTAAACTTACCTATGCAAAAAGATAAATTTAACTAAATTTTCTCTTAAAATTTAAATAAAAAATCTCCATTAATTCCTTTACACTACTAGGAATTACGCTTTCCGCATTTAAATATTTGAATTCCAATATGGTGGGAATTCCTCTTTCATCATTTAAATTTATCTATGCAAAAAGATAAATTTAACTAAAATCTTTTTTTAATTTTTAAATAAAATATACATTATTTTAGCATCCCAATTTTTCCTAAAGTAGAGGCTTTATTAGTTATTCAGAAATATAGAATGATTACAAGGGATTGAAGTAGAGGCTTTATTAGTTATTCAGGCTGAGGAGAAATCTTACATCCTCTCCCACTTGAAAAACGCAAGATGTCCTCATCTCGCAAAGTGGGGGTAATCCTTTCTCCTCTTCTTCTTTCTCCCACGTGGCGTCTTCTAGAGGGAAGAACTTCCACTTTACTAAGAATTCTCTGAGGACTCTGCTCCTAAGAATCTCCTCCCGAATGTCAAGGATTTCCTTAGGTTGGAGTACCATCTGGCCTTGAGTCAGAGAGATCAATTGTTCATCAGCAAGCATGTGACTCTCGGGCTAGGTACATACTTCTTAAGCAAACTGACATGGAATATGTTGAGATATCGAGCTCATCTAGTGAGGCGGTGGACATTGATGACCCGCCTGGGGGATAGGCCCCACACTTACACCACTGGCATGGTTGGTGAGATCATAGGTGATATGCGGCCAGTGGGATGGCAGGCTATATGACAGCCATTCTGGAGACTGGCATAGTTATAGTGCCAGCCCATTTAGTTGGGTTCACACTATAGAGAACCCTAGTATGTATTTGGTTGAGTACATTTTCATATTGTGTGTACTCTTATCTTTGTATATGGTGTGTTGAGTGTTGTGTAAAGAAGAAGAAGATTTTCAGCCTCTCACCTTGTGTGTTCTCTTTTAGGGTTTTGTGAGTGTGTGTGTGCTTGCAAGAGCTTAAGCTCTCTTCTCCCTTGCATCTTTTCATGGTATCAGAGCCTGGTTCATGCTAAGGGCTGCTGAGTTGCAAGTAAGAGAAGCCCAAGAAGCGGTACGAGGGTAAGAGCTTCATCTACTCTTCCCTATTTGTGTTAGTGACTACACCCTTGTCTCGTCGGGAGCTCTACGGGAGGCACTGCAAACGATCTCTGATTGAGGAGCTTTCTTCGCAGGAGTAAAGCTATAGGGAAACTATTTTTGTCCTATCGGACGTAATTTTTTGGGCCGAAAACGCGTTTCGAGCGCTCCGTTTTTCGGAAAGCAGGCGATCTCGAGCACTGCGGGTAAGTCATCGATTCTATGCAGAACTTTGTTTTAAGAACTGTAGGAAGACAGATTGGTTGTGTAGAAATTATGTGTGCTGCAAGGAGATCAAACAGTTGCCATTGGCTGTATGTATGCACATTGAGGTCACTAGTTGTGACATTTGAGTGTAGTACAGTACCGCTATATAAAATACAGCAGTTTGTGTAGGACAACAAACCAAAGTGCTGTTTCTGGTAAATTTGTGTGTCTGGCAAGATGTCAAATGATGGCATAAACCAGATTGTTGTTGAGAAGATTGACAAGAACAACTTCCATGCTTCGAGATTCAGGTTGACAAATTTCCTAATGGGAAAGGATTACTGCGACGACTACATAGAAGGTGAGCATGAAGAGGATACCGGAGATCAATCTGACTACTGCAGATGTGAAAGAGTTCAAGGATTGGAACTACGGAGCCAGAAAAGTTATGTATTGGCTCTCTATCAGTATACAGGACACCATGATTGGGCACACACAAGATGCCAAGTCCCCCAAGGAGGCATGGGACACCTTGGTAAAACTCTATGAAACGAATACCAAGGCACGAAAGCTACAGTTGAAGAATGAGCATAATGTGGACAAAAAGAGTATGTCTATGAATGACTATGCATTGAAGATCAAGGGTATTGTGGAATCCTTTGCATCTATTGGTGTTTCAGTAGATGATGATGATAAGGTGGAAGTCTGTCTACGTGGTCTCAGGCCACAATACAAGGCATTCAAGACGTCTATTCAAACTCAGGAAAACATTCCCAATTTCACAGATTTAGTGTCTAGGTTGATTATAGAAGAGAAAAGCTTGTCTTCACAAAACAAAAACAGTTCAAAGAGCAAAAGGCCTTTTACACAAGTTTAGGAAGAGGATGAGGTAGAGGAGGCCGTGGACGCAGCCAAGGAGGTGGCCGAAGAACAGGTAATCAAAATTATGGCCAGCACAGCAGCAACAACAATAGTCCCAGAATTCACAACAACAACAACACGCAAGTGGAAGAGGCCAATTCAGAGGCAGGGGGAGTCAAAGAGGTTGTGGAAATTGGCAAAGGTAGTATAATTATACACGTGGATGCTTTTATTATGGTGGTAAGCCTAGACATGTGTAGGCAGATTGTTATAAGAAGCAAGCTGACATGCAAAATGGAAAATTGCAACAAAACAACTATGCATCCTCGAGCAGAAACAATGAGGATAATGAAAGGTTGTTTGTTATGCAGCATGTCTTTAATGCCATGTCTGAAAATGTTAAAGCAACACATAAAGATGATGTATGGTACGTTGATTCAGGTGCTTCGAACCACATGACAAGTCATGAGGAGTGGTTCAAGGAGATAAAAAACCTTGAAAGACCAGGTTTTGTGGAAACAGGGGATGACACTGCTCATCCAATTGCCCATGTTGGAGATGTGCCATTGTCTATCCAGGATGGCAAAGTGAAGTACCTTGCAGATGTACTTCATGTTCCAAACATGACAAAGAATCTGGTTTCAGTTGGCTAGATGATTGAGTAGGGTTTGCAGGTTCGGTTTAACCCTAATGGTTATTATGTTGAAGACTTTAAAGACAAGTGCAGGTTGGTTGCAAAAGGCAACAGAGTGGGCAGAATGTTTACATTGAATGTAAACATGCCTGAAGTGAGTGCTGTGATGTTTGCAAATGGTTCAAGAATTGTTGCAGACACAGACATTTGGCATAAAAGAATTGGACATGTGAATGTGCAGAGAATGAAGTCTATGCAGACTAAAGGAATTGTGACAAGGCTGCCAAAGTTTAAAGTTGAAGGTATGCAGAAAATATATGAAGCATGTCAATTTGGAAAACAAACAAAGCATGTATTTCCACGTGACATAAATGTGAGCAAAAATGCACTAGATGTTGTGCATTCAAATGTATGGGGTCCTACGAAGACCATGTCTATGGAAGGCTACAGGTATAATGTGACATTTATTGATGACCACAAAAGGAAAGTGTGAGTATACTTCATGAGGAGAAGAGTGAGGTGTTCACTCATTTTTAGAATTTCAGAGTTATGGTTGAAAAGCAAACAGGGAAACATGTAAAGTGCCTAAGGTCAAATGGAGAGGGAGAGTACTTCTCCAATGAGCTCTTTGAATTTTTGCAGAAGAATGGTATTCAAAGATAGTTTACATGCAGATACACTCCGCAGAAAAATGGAGTTGCTGAGCAAAAAAATAGGCACATTGCTAAGATTGCACGAGCATTGATGGGAAAAAAGAATATGCCGCATAGCTATTGGGCTGAGGCTATTTCTACAGCAATTTACATCATGAGCAAGACTCCAACTGCAGCCATACATGATGTAACTCTAGAGGAGAGGTTTACGCAGAAAACCTGATTTGTCTCATCTGAAAGTCTTTGGATACATTGCATATGTGCATGTGTGCCAGATGCGCTGAGAACTAAGTTGGATCCAAAAGCTACAAAATGTGTGTTTATTGGGTATTCCCTTGAGCAAAAGGGATACAGGTGTTATAATCCTGCTACACATGAGTTGAGGGTAAGCAGGAATGTTGTTTTAAATTAAATGAGCAGCTAATATGCTACTGAAAAAGAAGATGTTGGGCTGATGTGAGTGGAAATGTGGTTGCATAGAATGCAAGTTAGCAATCATAGTCTTTGAGTAGACCAGGAGAGTCCTCATCTAGTGGTTCAGTTGGATAGACCATGGAGTGGTAGGCTGCATCATAATACCAGTCCTGCAAATGTGATTAGTACATCACATACAGGCAAAGATAAAGTGGTTGAGCCCCTTAGTATGCCTGATATTTCTGCAGGGCATTCTCATGTTGATGTAGAGTCTAGTGGCTCAGAGATGAGCCTTGATGAAGGATCTTGGGATACCAGCTATGAGAACACCTGGTGTAAAGAAGGCTATGGAAGCCATGAATGCAAAGCTAGGAAGATCTGGGAGAGTGAAGAATCCTGTGTAGAGGTTTACCTATGATGGTTATGTGGCACATCACTATGCATACATGGCAAAAGTTGTGCAGGTTGTAGAGCCCACATGCATTGATGAGGCTGTTGGAAATGTGTGTTGGGAGAAAGCTATGGATGAGGAGATGGATGCACTATATGGAAATGAGACTTGGGATTTAGTGTAATTGCCTGAAGGCAAGAAATCCATTGGATACAAGTGGGTGTACAAAGTAAAACATAACAGTGATGGAAGCATAAGCAGGTACAAGGCTAGATTGGTAGCCAAAAGATATGCGCAGACATATGGCATTCATTATGAGGAAACTTTCAACCTAGTTGCCAAGATGGCAACAGTGAGAGTTGTGATAGTAGTGGCTACGTCAAAGCAATGGTCTTTACATCAGATGGATATAAAGAATGCATTCTTGCATGGGGATTTGCAGGAAGAGGTGTATATGTTGCAGCCACCTGGTTATGAGGATGTGAGTCACCCCGAGCATGTTTGCAGGTTGAAGAAAGCCTTGTATGGCTTAAAACAAGCACCAAGAGCATGGTCTGACAAGATTTTTGAATATCTTCTCACTATTGGCTTTCATGTAGCCAATGCAAATTTTTCGCTGTATGTGAGACACAGTGATAGAGGGGTTGTGCTTGTTGTCATCTATGTAGATGACCTGATCATTACGGGGGACCATGATGCAAAGATCTTTGATGTAAAGATCTTGCTTAGACAGAAGTTTGAGATGAAGGATCTGGGGGAGCTCAGATATTTCTTGGGCATTAAGGTGATGAGGTCACCACATGGTATTGGATTACTACAGAGACAGTATGGCTTGGACATGTTGTCCAAGTATGGTATGATAGGCTATAAGCCTATCTCAGTGCCATTGGATTAGAATGGCAAGTTGAGTGCAGATTCAAGAGAGATTTTGGAGGATCCTACCATGTATAGGTGCATAGTAGGAAGCTTGATCTACATGACGATCACCAGGCCAGATTTGAGCTATGCTGTTGGGTTGGTGAGTCACTTTATGCAAGTTCCTTAGAAGCTACATTTGGATGCATTGAGACGCATACTGAGGTATGTGAGGTCTACTTTGCATTGTGGACTATTTTATGAAACTAGGACAGAGATATGTGTACATATGGGTACACAGATGCTGATTGGGCTGGTAGTATATCAGATAGAAGATCTACTAGTGGCTTCATGTTTTCTTTGGAGGGTGCTGCTGTAACTTGGAGCAACAAGAAGCAGCCTATGGTTGCTCTATGCAGTACAGAGGCCGAGTACAGAGGTGCTGCTATGGCAGCATGTGAGGTAGCTTGGTTGAGAAAGCTACGTGCAAATTTGGGTCTATCAGTGGTGGATAGACAAGTTGTCATTTTTTGTGACAACATTAGCAGTATACAATTGGCCAGGAATCCAGTTTTTCATGCTCACACGAAGCATATAGAGCTACACTACCATTTTGTCAGAGAGAAGGTTTTGGTAGGAGACATTGACCTTGTTTATGTCAGCACACAGGATCAAGTCGCTGACATCTTCACCAAAGCATTGGGTACAGAGAAGCTCCGCAGATTCAGGGCTTCGCTTGGTGTACATGAGATGGAGTTAAGCTCAAGGGGGATTGTTGAGATATCGAGCTCATTTAGTGAGGCGGTGGACACTAATGACCCGCCTGGGGGATAGGCCCCACACTTATACCACTGGCATGGTTGGTGAGATCATGGGTGATATGCGGCCAGTGGGATGACAGGCTGTGTGACAGCCATTCTAGAGACTCGCATAGTTATAGCGCCAGCTCATTTAGTTGGGTTCACACTATAGAGAACCCTAGTATGTATTTGGTTGAGTACCTTTTCATATTGTGTGTACTCTTATCTTTGTATATGGTGTGTTGAGTGTTGTGTGAAGAAGAAGAAGATTTTCAACCTCTCACCTTGTGTGTTTTCTTTTAGGGTTTTGTGAGTGTGTGTGTGCTTGCAAGAACTCAAGCTCTCTTCTCCCCTGCATCTTTTCAGAATACATCATGTACCTTGAGATGGGGAGGCAGAAGAAGTTTGTAGGCTAGATCGCCCACTTTCTTTATGATAGCATACGGCCCACAGTATCTGGGAGAGAGCTTCCTGTACTTTCCTAAGGATAAGGAACTTCTTTTTGGTCGTACTCAAATGATGTAAGGTTCCCCCTTCCAAAAATAGGGGAAACACTTAAGATAGTCCACTAAGTCTTATCTTGGAGAAAATTTCCTACTCATCGCACTTTGACCATGCAGAGATTCAAGGATACGATTTATAGGTAGTAAGACCTAGTGTGATATGAAAAATTGATATCTTTAATTTTCAATTTTGTGCATATTTTGATGGTTTCTCAATGGTAATAAGGAGGAAGCTTGTCCAAGAAGATTACGGCGCCCACAATGGAATAACGGCGTGGTGATGCGGCGGCTTGGCGGCTACCCTGATAACAGCATTCTATCTTCAAATATAATGGTTTTACTTGATTTAGGGTACACACATTGTAAATGCCACAAGTATGCTTGATAAATACTTTGGTATGGTAGATAGGCTAGTGATGTGGAAAATAAAAGTGGGCCTTCATGCTCACATGGATTTTAATTGTATTATTAATATGGTATTCACCATAAGGCTACAAGAGCTGGGGAGTGTGGAAGGCATGTGGAGGAGTGTGTGTAGGTGCATAATTGGGAAAGATTCTTCTAAAATGCCTACATGGAAGAGGAGAATTCCGCCATGTGTAAGTGGAATCTCCACCTACATGCCACTTAGACTTGGCTATTACCTCATCACGCTTTCAAAATTAAAAAGTCTTCAATTTAATAATCAATAGAAGACTTAGCCTAAGAGGACAATTGATGGTGACATCTACCCTTATGTCACTGAAGGGTTGAATATTTTTATGTTGTAATTTGTAAAAATGGAAGAGAGGGTGATTCTCCACCTATAAAAGGAACCCTCCTCTCCCTTTCAAATCAATGAATGAAGCCTCCTCAATTGAGCATTTTGTGTCATTCCCATTCTCTTATCTTTTAAACACTCTCTTTACATGTGAATATCTCATTTAGCATTAGCTCCTCATGCTTAACCCAATTTTGGACCTCTTTGATGATTCATGATAAGTGGGATAATAAGTTATTATCTTGGCGGGCCTATGACTTCTCAAGGTAGCCCTTGCCTTATTGCCGCCCTCCTTTGGAGGTACCAATGGTTTTAGCGGCGGTAATGAGCATGTGGAAAGACTTTAGGGACCATAGGTAAATCTTTACAATTGTCCGTTGAGCAATGTTAACCCTTACCCTCTATCTTGAATCATGAAGGAGATGAGACGCAAGAGGCTATGTGAAAATTGAGGTTTCATGCAAAGAGAGGGAAGTGCAGTTTTTGTTGTCCAATACCCAAATTTCAAATCATCACTCGGGTATTGGTTTCTAAAATTGATTATATGGATAGGAGGCTCTTTATATTCTCTTTCCACTCATATAACTAATTTCTTAATCCTTTACTTCATTGATGATCAGAATTTCTCCCAAAGTTGCTAACTTCTAGGCGAATTTTGATAGTTTTAAGTCTTGTAGTAAAATGCTCATAACTTTTCGCTCGGTTGCCCGTTTTTGAAAGTTTTTATATAGGCGTGAAGCTCTCTTCAAGCTCTATGCAGATATGTAATCTTTTTTTGCATAGTCTATAGGGATTTAAAACTGAAATTCTCTGTGTATCTCTGTTTTTATAGACTTTTGGCCATTCTTTCTTCTTAATAATGATTACTTCCTCATTAGCACGGAGTACACACATGTCCCACTCATCCTAGGGAGTAGCACCTAGACATGGAAAGATTGCCATGAATTAGCCATGAAAGCTTGGGCATAAGCTCCAATAAGACAATATGTCTATCATATCAAAATGATGATAAAAGGTGATAAAAGATACAATAGCCTAGACTAAGGTCACTTATATAGTGCCTAGCCATTTCACTAGCTAATCAAGGGACCCAAGGTCCATGTGCCTAGGTTCATACCCATACATGTGCATGTGCATATATAGTTGCTTCATTACAAACCATCCCCTCCTATAATGATTTTGTCCTCGAAAAAATCAAAGGGTGGTCATGCACAAAAGACACATACAAAGGCTATATACAAAAGCCAAAAATCACATCCAAAATTGAATGTCAGTGTTGGCATCAAGGCATATGACCCCTCTTGGATCAAATGGAAAGAAATATAGTGCAAAGCCAATGATGAAGCTAACATTGCATCCTCCAAGTTGAAAATAAAGCCAAAGAGTTGTATGACCCCTAGGGTCAAATGGAAAGGATAACAATTTCTTGTCAAAATGATGAAGCTAATCATGCAATCACTTGGATCGAGCAATCTAGATCATCCAAACTCCAAAAGAATGGCCCTCTAGCCACCTAGATCAAATGGTAAATATAGAAGACCAACGTCGATGATGAGTCTATCCCTAAATCCTCTTGTGTCAAAGGGAATACCAACAACTAGCCCATGCTCTTGTGAGGCTAGCCATAAATCCTCTTGTATCAAGGGAAGACCAAATGTCGATGATGAGGCTAGCCCTAAATCCTCTTGTGTCAAAGGGAAGACCAACAACTAGCCCATCCTCAAAGAGTCGTTATGTCAGTCTGGCACAGAAGATATCCACACAGTGAACTTGAAGCCCATGGATAGAATGTCAAAATGTACCAGCACAAAAGAACCATCGTGTAGGCCAAGACTAGGATGTGCCATAGGTGCATCTAAATATCGAGCCACATAGTCAAAAACCAGACATTGTAAATGGCAAATAATGCACCCAAAAGAAAATGTTGTGGCTCTACAAAACATAAGATCATGTCGACAATCACAAGAACCAAATGCACATAGCTCGTAGTCAGCATCATGCAAAGTCAAATAAAACTTGATGCCAGCAGAACTTGAAACATCTGAGGCATGACCCTCTATATCCATGTGTGTATATGCATGACCTAAACTATGCATCACCTCCTCATGTGTAAATCCCTCTATGTGTGCATGATCCTCCAAGATAAGAGTACAATTAATAGGATATTCATAAATGTCATCGTCATCACTAAGGGCTGGCAATGTATCCACACATGAGAGATAAATGGAATCATCATGGAATCTCCATGGTCACTGAAGTAATCCTCATATGTAGGGTCTATCTCCATCAGTAAATGGATCTAAGAAAATATCTAAGTCAAATGTGAAACTCTCTAGATCCATATGAATAATCATGTGAATAACTCTCTAGATCCATATGAATAATCATGTGACTCCTATGAGATCTCACCTCAATAAAATCAACACTACCCTCATGCACTATATCTAACTGCTCAAACACATAGACTATACCCAAGTGAACACTGCGAAGCCCACTATAAGGCTAGGAGTAGTGGTATCATGAACATTTCCACATGTGAAAGCCCTAGAAGAATAGCCTATCCTATCTAGCAGAAGGAACTCAGGTCTATGCCCATAAGTATCCCGACAACCCACATGTAAAGTATCACTAAACTCGTGTGCTATATTGGATGTATCACTAATCAAATTCACACGACCTTCTAAAATTCTCCTATGATCAACTAATGTATCCACATGATCCGTAGGAAGAAAGATAGGCATAGAAGTATCAATGCTCGATGTGCTCATTGTCATCTCTGCCCTCAAGATCATGCCCACATGATCCAACTCACACACATCACCATCATTACATATGTGGAAATAGCATCATGTGCATGTATCACACCATCATATGTATGTGTATCACTATGATCATGTGCATGTGTATCATCACGTGCATGTGTACCAATATCATCATAAGTATGTGTGTGTGTGGTACATCATCATGTGTATGTGTATGAGATATATCACCATAGGTATGTGGGTGTGATACACCATCATCATAATCTAAATCTATGTCGTTGTAGTTCACGTCCTGAGGGACATAATCATAATGGCTCAAGAGTGTAGGACACTCATGTAAGATGCCCAAGGAAGAATCATCCCATGCAAACAATATCGATCCATCCGTGTTGTGAAGGTAGTCAAGCAATGAAACGATGAAATCCCCTCAAAATCCCCATGCGTGGACCATTTGGCACAAACATCCACCTCATTAAACAAATGTCTCGAGTGACTAGGCATCAATCTCTTGAGCTCAAAAAACCACTCGTCGTGGCACATGAATAGGCTACCTCATCATAACATGAAGTCAATGAATGAGGATTTGAAGGCCTAAACCTTGAAGTGCCAAAAGTGTATG
The DNA here is from genome assembly GCF_041138505.1 of Cibotium barometz. NCBI lineage: Eukaryota > Viridiplantae > Streptophyta > Polypodiopsida > Cyatheales > Cibotiaceae > Cibotium > Cibotium barometz. The sequence goes on from NC_141084.1 coordinate 39,252,048, forward strand.
TGAATGTGGCAAAATAAAATGATCCATGACACAAAATGGTAGCTTGCTATACAACTGTAGAGCCACAAAATGGTAGCTTGGTATACGACTGTAGAGCCACAAAGATAATGCATGAGCATCCTTCCTAAGATCGGAATCTAAGATGGTAACATAGTGATGTCGATGACGATGATGATGAGGTGTAGAGTGTCGATTGGATGAGGTGTAGAGTGTCGATTGAATGAGGGGTAAACATAGTAGAAAAAACCCATAATAACCATGTGTGAATAATCTCCACAAGGTACCCCCAAATGTGTGAAACACTCCACAAAGTAATGTGAAAACACGCTTACAAGCACAAAACATGTGAACAATTCCCAACGAAAGCACCAATGCATGTGAGCCATGCTAATTGAAATGGTTGTGTGTGAATAATCCCCACAAAATACAAGCGCTCCAGATGTGTGAACAAGGTGTGAAAAGATCCATAAAGAGTACACACGTATGAAAGAACTCCAAATGTGTAAACAACCCCTCACAAATGCTCAAGGAATGTAAACAAGTCCAATGACCCACACGTAGCATGTGAACACCTCAAAGCATACATGTGAATAGTCCAAAATAATGCACCAACATCCTACCCCTCACACCACATGTGAACAAGCCTAAACACTCAATCATCCCTATGTAAACAATCCCATGGTGTGGATATTAAGGAATGTGAGTGGCTATAAAAGGTCACAAGAACAAGGAAGCTTAAGGTCACAAGAATAAGGAAGTTTGGGTAGGAATTTGAGTGGACAAGTATGGATGGCCAAGGTGTGGAAAGAAATAAAATCCTAAGATTTTTTATATGAAAGCGAGGTATTCCTTTTTCTCAACTCTCAAACTTAAAGGTTTTCTTCTTATCCTTCACGACGCAGGAGGCATCTGTTTCAAAGCCTTCCTTCTCTAGAATTTTTTTCAGCTTGATACACGTTGTGAGTTGAACCTTTGGGAAAAGGCGGTGATGCCTTTTTTTTATAAACTGATGCTAAGTGTCTGCCTTACCTTTAGTAGACACCTTAATGCTACATAAGACCACCCAAGCCATCTCCATCTGTACGTCGCGATTATAATGAGCTGAGCTAAACCTTAAACAAACAAGGTGATGATGCCTCTATTGCACTATGCACTTGGCCAACTAACAGCTGAAGCACTCACACAAAAATGAGAAAAAAATGAGAGAGAATGAGATGCCATGCTGTGGTGGTCGAGCTTAAGGAGAAGCCAGATGCTCCTAAGGAGGCAATGGACTTACAAAGTCCATAATCTTGAAGTAACCCACTACTTTGAGGACATTACTATCACCCTTCACCTAGACCTCTAGTCCTTTTGATGGTCTATCCAACAACCCATTCTTCAGTGGTCCGTTATCTAGATTAAATGCATCTTTCTTTAAATCATGAATTAAAACATATGTATTCTCATCCAAAAGAGGCCAAAATTCATAAGCTTCTTAGTTGTGCATATGCAAAGGTCTTGTAGTGTAGATGCTTTGTGAGCAGTATTAGTCACTACGAACTGCCCATCTTTGTCAAGAAACTGTTTCAAATTGCATTGAGAGTGCTCATAAGACCTTTTGAATATCAATCTTTATAAGAGAAACCTTATTATCCTCTAATCTTCTTCATTAAACTACAAACAAATTTAAAAACACTCTTACTGTTGAAGTTTGCACAAGTCTTCAATGAATCTTAATCTTAGCACAAAGACTTGGATTCTACACACTTATCTTGTGTGCTTCGTTGAGAGCTTTTACAAAGCTTAGTGATGCTTTAGAAGGATAAATCAATTTGTAAATAGACCTTCCCACTCGTGAAGCCTTGTATGCAAGTTAAGAGACCCTCTGGTGTATGGAGCATACTTGCTGGACTGAGAATTTGTAAATAGACCTTCCCACACTCATGAAGCCTTGTATGCAAGTTAAGAGACCCTCTAGTGTATGGAGCATACTCGCTGGACTGGGTTCAATTCCCAGGAAGGCTTACAGTAAAATTTGTTACTAAAAGCTTGTAAATTGTTTGTATCTTACTTTCTACAAATTTGTGTCTCTGTTTTGTGTTTCTTGACAAGATATCAAACTCGTTGATCACATTGATTACCAGAGAGCATTGTTGTAAACTCTTTCTTGGTCAAGAAATTATCATGCCACACTTTAAATCACCAAGAGTTGTAATAATATTGCATTACTTCCCACAAGATTCAGAAATCTTACTTACTTGCATTAAATTTAGCAAGATCACCATAATTGTGTTTATCTTGTGTTAAACTTTGTAATATTTCTTGATTCCTTACAATTTTAACAACTTTCTCTTAAAGGAACATAACTCTTGCAAAGAAATGATCAAGGTTAGGAAAGTTTTAATCAAGAGCCACTCATTGTTGCTTCAAGATTTGATTTATATATTCTTTGCATTTCTTTATAAATCTATGCCAAGAAACTTGTAAACAATACTCTGCACAACAACTTTGCATAGATCTGCTACACAACTGTAAATTGTACCACTCTACATAACATATTCTGTAATAAAATTACACTACACTATAATCTGCTCAAATATGCTATAGAACTGTAAACTGTACTAAAATCTGTATAGAATCTTCAATTTGCATCATTTCTTGATAAGAACTGCATCAAAATCTACATAGCAATCTTCAATATCCTCCAAAACTACAAAGATTCCCCAAAACTAGGTAAATATAAAATAAAAGTAATAATCAATGAGATTTAGCAAGAAAGGTCCAAGAAAAGCATTTTGAAAATGGTTGAGAGCTATTAATTTAAAAATCAAGAAAATAAAAAATCAAGATTCTCTCAAATCTATGCAAGAATTAAGGTTTTTAAAATCCGTGATTGGCATATATCCAAAAATAATTATAAGTAATCCCATTATAAATTCACTCACTCAAAATAAAATCAACACAAAATTTAAAAATTATGTAAAAGCAGTAATTCAAAAATAGATTAAGTACTAATCACTCCCTAATCAAAACATCAAGATATAAGCTAAGAGCTCTGATACCAATGTAATGAAGGGACCTAGGGGTTTGCACTCATTAGCATGGAGTACACACATGTTCCACTCATCCTAGGGAGCTCGAGCTAGGGAATAGCACCTAGACATGGAAAGACTGCCATAAAAGCTTAGGCATAAGCTCCAAGAAGACAAGATGTCTGTCATATCAAGATGACCGACATAAGCTTAGGCATAAGCTTAGGCATAAGCTCCAAGAAGACAAGATGTCTGTCATATCAAGATGATAATAAAAGGTGATAAAAGATACAATAGCCTAGACCAAGGTCACTTATATAGTGCCTGGCCATTTTACACTGGCTAATCAATATTCCCATGCCCCAAATCTATGCTCAAGGTACCCAAGGTCCATTTGCCTAGGTCCATACCCATACATGTGCATGTGCACATATAATTGCTTCATTACACTGTCTATATAATAGTGCAATATTCTCTAGTACATATAGTAAAAAAAAACTTTAAATCTCTCTCTCTCTCTAGTCTCTCTCTCAAAGATGACCTGTGTGTCTTTAGATATCTACATAATAGTACAATATTCTCTACTATATATAGAAAGCATTAGAATAATAACACTTAGTAAAATAAATAAACTCAATTTTCATTGTATTTTTCTTTATAAAATCTCATCCTTCTCTTAGAAAATTATATTGTATAGTGATTTTTCACATTTTGATTTACTATATAGTAATTTGTTGATTATTGATTATTATATAGCAATAGTTTACTATATAGATTGTTGTATAGGAAAGCTTTCCTAAATCAATTACTATATAGTGAATGCTTTCATGACTTTGACTATATCATAACTTTTTACTACATAGTTTACTATATGGTGATTTATTGATAGTTTATTTTCTATATAGCAAGTGTTTTCGTAGAATGAGGAACTAGGAAAAGTAGAATATACTTTTACTACATATGTTCATTTTTTGGAGTAAACTATCTAGCAAAATGTTTTTTTTTTATATATAGGGATGTGTTAAAGGTCCCTTGTAATGCTTAGATATGATCCCTCCGATACATCATCGTCGCCTTTTTGTGGGGGCATGCATATTTCCATGGACAGGAAAAGGGATTTCCTCATTGAGGCCAGCCCTTCACTTCAACATTTGATGTTGCAAGGAACCTTTGTCTTGCAAGTCTTTGACATTTTGCTCCGTAAATGTAGCCCATGCAATACATGTACCTTTGTGCTTTTTGCCTTCTCATCCTTTTGGCCAGCTGGACACTTTTCCAACATGTAGGCCTGAGTGAATGCCACATGGACATATCTTCATTTGTGGGTGGTGGGTCTATTGGTACAACATATGGTGAAATAGCATCATGTCTTGGTAGACTGCATCACATGAATACAACCATTAACATTTATCAGATCCTCATCCATGAGTGCACGGAGTAGCACATGAATACAACCATTGACATTCATCAGATCCTCATCCATGAGTGCACGTGGATCCATGAGTGCACGTGGATCCACTCCCTCCAAACTGAGTAGCACATTGTTACCTTAATTTTCAAAAATGCCCTACTCTCAATCTCAGTCCCATCTAAAGGGTTTAATCCCTTTTGTGATATTGGTAAGAGAGCTGCTATCTTGCTAAAATCTTTTACAAACTTATGACGGAAGAATTGTGTGAATCCCACAAATTCTCAAACTTCATGCACATTACAGGATGCAACCCATTTCACAACTGTCTCTTATCTTCTTTGGATCTACTTGCACTCCCTTTTGGTTCACTACAAACCCCAAGAATTCCACTTATGTTATTGCAAAATCACACTTTTCTGGTTTCATTACTAGGATGGGGTACCAATTCTTGATAGTGATTTTGTTAAGGGCCCTATGGTCTATGCACAGCATGCTAACCCATCCTTCTTCGACACGAATAATGCAGGGGCACCATATGGCGACTTGCTAGACCTAATTATTCCATTTCTAGTCAATTCTCTTAACTAGATTTTGAGCTCCCTGCTCTTTATGGCATCCATTCTATACAGAGCCTTGACTAGAGGGCTATGCCATGGTATGAGTTCAATCTGGTGATCCACTAAGCGCTTTGGGGGGGCAACCCAGGTGGTATTTTTTTTGGAGCATTATATCTCTGAATTCATTGATAACTTCTTGTATCTTAGGTCATCTATCTTGCATTCTCTGTTGTCTCCATTACTCACCTTCATAACACAAGTGAATTTGGCATCCTTGTTTGGTTGCACTTTCTACTTGCTTAGCATTGTACCATTCTAGCATTCACTCGACAACTTGATGTTTATCCTTAAGCACTCCTAGCTCCTATTGATTGCATTACATTACTTTTCACTTTGTTGCCACTCTTGGCATAAACTTGCTTACCTCCTACTCAAGATTAGATGCATGGCGAGGTCACTCTGCATATCTAGTATCATAGTGTTCACTCCTTTCCCCATGAAGACAATAAGGTATTTATCTACCCAAGTGAGTCCCATAGTCACTTCAAATGCATCCATGGGCACCACTTTGAAGTCCAATAATCGGGCTTTCCATACACCCACTTGCACTGCCACATTGTACGCCATCTTCACATTATTGTCTTTGCCTTGAGCGAAAGAAATTGATAACTTGCTAGAGTCACACACCCTCACTCCCAACTTTTTAGCACATTCTAGGGTGATGAAATTATGGGTGGCTCCTATATCTAACATGACTTGCTATTCAACCTCATTCACCTTAGCCTCAAAGTAATTCTATAGTGATGAAATTATGGGTGACTCCTATATCTAACATGACTTGCTATTCAACCTCATTCACCTTAGCCTCAAAGTACACATTCTACACTATCACCAACTGTGCATCCATGCATTTCGCTATTGCCTGCATTGCCCCTACTTGAGGTGGGCTATCTTCTCATTGGGAGGACATTTCTATATCTTCAATTTTGGTAATTCTCAACCGATCCATCCTTTCGTTAGTTATCATCATGACCTTGTACTTGTGCAGTGGTGACCTGACTCTGTGCAGGTTGTCTATTGCATTCACTATCATAGTACATGGCCCCATAATGTCTACATGGTCTCATAGGAGACAAGTGGGGTCTCCTTACAAAATTGGCATATAATCCTGTGGTTGTTTTCTGAGGCGTTTCTCGCCCTTACACATCATTCTAGCTATTTCCATACAAGTTACGGGGCACTAAGGACCTGACTGAGCTTATCCATTAGGCTTCCCCTCCAGATTCATTCGATGGCCCTTCACTTCTATTTTAAGGCTTTGAGCTATTCCATCCTTCTATCCCCACAACATTAGTCTTATTCTGCCATTTTTGGATCTTGGTGTGGTCTGACAACCTCTCAGCCATTATAAGTGCTACCTTATAGTTGTTCGACTCTTGCTTTTCAATCTCTCTTCGGTCCAATCATGTAACCCAAATAGGCCATGCAATCTATTGGTAGCATGCATATCTATGATTTGTAGCATAAGCTGTATGTACTTGTTATTGTATTCTCGCAATTTCCCATCTACATGTTTAAGGTTACACCAATCATTGTGTACTCGAAAGACCTCATTGCATGGCACAAAGTATGCTGGCATATCCTTAGTGAAATCATCCCATCATAGCCATGGTCTCTTTGAATCTCTTGCAAAGAACCAAGTGTATGCATCCCCTAATAAACAAGATGCCACCCAAATCCAATGTTTAACTCTGGCCTTGTTCATAGTAAGATAGTCTTCAGTCTCCCGGAGTGAAATCATCCCATCGTAGCCATGGTCTCTTTGAATCTCTTGCAAAGAACCAAGTGTATGCATCTCCTGATAAACAAGCAAGATGCCACCCAAATCCAATGTTTACCTCTGACCTTGTTCATAGTAAGATAGTCTACTGTCTCCCGAAACCACCTTGTTACAGTCAGTGAATCTCTTTGCCTTGTGAATTTATCTAGAGATAACGGTTTATATTTTTCGAATCTGTCATCTGAAGAGTTAGAATCTCCCCTCTCATCTCGCCTTCTAAAACAACATGAGGGTGACCTCGAAACTTCCCTATCTACATGTAGCTCTTACCCAAAGGTGTTGCTTCAAAATCAAATGAGGAAAGAGATGTATCCTTACCTATGTACAACTTTCTTTGCTTGTCTCTCTTGAGATCTTTACTCAAACTAGTGTTGTGATACTATGAGAAGAATGTGGGGGAGAGGGAGAGCTTGAGCTCAAATTGGACCCAAGAAATGTTAAAGTTTCTAAAGCCTCCAAGTTAGAAATATAGTATTTTGCAGGCATCTTAGATACTTGACTTGTATTTACCTTTAGGACATTCACATAATAGTTTGGAGGTAAAATGTTTGTTTCATTTGTTCTAGAATTTTTAAATAAAATTCACAGTGTTTGTTTATACGAATCTTTTGAAATACAAGAAGCATCCACTATGTGGGTACCAAACTAGCTGAAGTTAGAGTTTGAGCTGGATAGAGCCCTATAATCATTTTGAGAGACATAGACATAGGCATAACAATGCCATGTATAACATTGTCTAATTCATGCATCTCATGCGAATGAATTAAATGATAGAGAATGATGCACAAACAATGTTAAAACTTGAGATGAGAGATGAGGGTTGAGAGAATACACAAGGCCTAACATTTTCTAATTCATGCATGCGAAAACATTAAATGCTGCAGAATGATGTAGAAACAATGCTAAACTTTGAGATGAGGGATGAGGCTAGAGAGAGTCACAAGTACAATGTTGAAAATTTGAGATGAGAGCTGAGGGTTGAGAGAGTCACAAGTACAATGTTGAAAATTGAGATGAAAGATAAGGGTTAAGAGAGTCCACAAGGTCCCCCACCATTGGCTCAATATATTTGCTTGATTATATTTATTGTAAGAGATAAGGGTTAAGAGAGTCCACAGGGGCCCCCACCATTGGGTTAGTGCTATGGATCCCTTATGTTGTGTGTTTGGCTACCCACATAGCCACCCTGTTTACACCTTATTTGAGTGTCCTTTTGAGGTCGCGCGCACACACACACACACACGAGTAGATAAGAATAAAATAGAGAGAGAGAGAGAGAGAGAGAGAGAGAGAGAGAGAGAGATGGCTCAATTTTCTTCCATCCTCTTGTCTCCTATAACCATAACATAAAGATAAGAGTACATACTATAAGGAAAAGTACTCTCCTACTAAAACATACAAGGCTAGTCTATAGTGTGTGAACATGATGAACCCGCCTACATAAGCTGGCACTGTAACTATGTAATACTCTAGTGAACCAAAGTGGTCATCATACACATAGCCCTGTAAATCACTCGTGACATATCACCCATAATATCTCACCAATAAGTGCGGAGCTGTCATCCTAGCATGTCACCCATATCTACAAGTTAGTTGAGCTTAATATCTCAACACTCCCCCCCCTTGAGCTCAACTCCATACCCTATACTCCAAGGAAGCGGGCCTGAACTTGTGCAGCTTCTCTATACCTAATATCTTTTTAAAGATATCAATTGCCTTATTCTCTATTTGCTAATATATCCACATCACCTGCTCTGCTAGAACTTCTCCCTCTCACAAAGTGATAATGCACCTCAATATGCTTCGTCCTAGCATGATACATTGGGTTACTAAGCCAACTGTATGCTCCTCATGTTATCATAATAAATAATAATACTAGCCCTATCCATGGGCTCACACATTTTACAACTAAGATACCTCACATGATGATGGCATAGCAATTCCCCTATACGCATCCTTTTTGTACTCGAGAAAGCAACCGTTGATTAAATTTTACTACTCCAGTAGCACTCCCAAAAGAAAGCATAAAGATGCTAGTAGATCTCCTATCTAAGACACTACCATCCTAATCTACATATGTCTTAGATCTCCTATCTAAGACACTACCATCCTAATCTACATATGTATATATATGTACATGTACCTATGCTCTAGCCCTATAGAAAAGTCCATGTGTAATGTGGAATTTATGTATTTGACTATACTCCTAGTCACATCCAAATGTGGCTTCCTCACGGCCTATATAAATTGACTCACCAATGAGGCAAACTATCTCAAATATAGCTTGGTGGTGATAGTCATGTAGATCAACATCATAGCTCAAATATGGTTCACCAATCCAACATTATAGCTTAAATCTGGCTTGGTGATAGTCATGTAGATAAAACTTCTCACAATACGCCTATACATAGTAGGGTCCTCCAAAGGATCACTTGTATCTACAACCAATTTTGTGTTTGTCTCCAATGGCACTGAAACTGGGATACAACCTGTCATTCCATACTTTGGACAGCATGTCCAAAGTATATAACTTCTGCAGAGCAAAAGCCAAACCCCATCACACTATCTAATCACCTTTATACCCCCCCAGGAAGTATTATAGCTCAAATCCTCCATTTCAAACTTTTTTCTAAGGAGCATCTTCACCTCATAAATGTCAACATAAATGCCCCCTATAAGACAATCAAGTCATCAACATAGATATCTACTAGAACAATGCCCCCTATAAGACAATCAAGTCATCAACATAGATATCTACTAGAACAATGTCCCTATCAGTCTTTTCACATAAAAGGTGAAAAATATATTGTAGATATATGAAATCTAATAGTGGCAAGATACTCTCCTATCTTGTCTGGCCATGCTCCATGTGCATGTTTTAAGCCATACAAGGCTTTATGTAACCTATGAACAAACTTTGGGTATGTATAATCCTTATATCCCAGCTACACCATGTAGAGCTTCTCCTCTCATAAATCACCATGTTAAAAAAAGCATTCTTTAGATCCATTTGATGTAAATACCATCTCTTAGCTGTTTTGCAGCCATAGCAATGATTACTCACACACTTGCCATCACATTAACTAGGCTGAAAAGGCTCCTCATAGTTGATGCCATAGGTCTGTGTATATCCTTGGGCTACCAATCTTACCTTGTACATGCTCATAGACTTTTGAAATCTGCTGCACCTTATAAACACACTTGCATCCATTACCTTCTTCTCCTTAGGCAAAGGCACCAACTTTCATGTCTCGTTTGCATCTAATTAGCTAGCCATCTCTTCATTCATGGCATCTTCCCAATGCTTATGTCCAAGGGCCTCCTCAAAATATGTGGGCAATATCTCTTATACATCCTTGACCATATATGTATAATGATGGGTTATATACCCAATATATCTTAACCTATATGTATAATGACGGGTTGCATACCATCATATTTCTTTGACCATATATGTATAATGATGGGTTGTATACCCATCATATCATCTTAACCTATCCATAGGATATCTAACCCACATCGTATACCCATCATATATATGTATAATGATGGGTTGTATACCCATTATATCTTAATCTATTCATAAGATATCTGACCCTCGTAGACCTATGCACACCACCTCGATCTACCAGGTGTTCTCAACACTATTTTGCCCCTTTGTACACTAGGTGTAACAACAACTGGGATCCCAAACTCATCATCAAGGCTCTGTTTTATGAGCCACTATCCCCGTCAACAAATGAATGACGTGCTAAAATGTTAGGCATTAGATCCACCTTCTCTTTTCCCTTTCGTGATATACATATGAATTTGTAAAATTTTTAGCACATATAGTACCATCAAATGATGTGTCAAAATTTATGGCATTTTGTCTCAATCTTCATGGCCAACATCTAGCAATAGACCCACTACTATAGGACTATCCTAGTTCACTAAGCACATATGATTGGTTGCTCTCCATTCACTATACCCACATTGTTGTTTACATCAATCTCTATGGAATCCTTCACTGGAGTATACCAGCAAATAATCTCATTAAAAACAACACCGCTTCTCATTCGCATCTTATGTGTACTGGGGTTACAACATCTATAAACTTTTGACTCGACAAAATATTCAAATAAGATACATTTTTCATCTCAACTCATTTTGTACATGTATATCTGCAATGCATCCAAACACTTTGAAGCATGCCAAATCTAATGGCTTTAATTTATTTGAAATAGGATTGTTAACTAGTCTTTTTGTTGTTATGACTTTAAATGAATAGTGACTTGGATTGAATTTATGGACTTAAGAAAGGATTCATAATTTAACCTTAAACTTTGTATTGCATTTATGCACTGGGTTGATGCATATGTCCCCAAGTTCTTCTTTCTACATTTTTTGGATGCATTCATAAAGTTTATATAAAATAGTGTGTTAACCTTATGAATAAATATGGCCCAAAAGGAATAAGCTAGGCAAAGGATCAAATTGAAACTGATCAAATATCATTTGGACTAAGAATTTTGATTCTTAACATTGGAATTGCATTTATGGAATGATTTTGATGCATATGGCTCAAGGGGATGAATCTTATTTTGTCATCAATGTTGAATGCATTCATGATATTTAAAGAAAGTGCCCTATGGGCCTAAGATGGCCCATACGAGTAAGCATTGCAAGGGATGAAATCTACAACCATGAATGTTAATACGTCTTGCTACCTTGTTTCTTTTTAGGGCATAAATGATAATCATTATGTAATTGATGTCAATGCAACCTTTATTTTCTTTTCATAAACTTTAAGTTTTTCATTGATTTCTTTATTATTTTGCTACTATTGTCACAAGGCTAATTTCCTTGAGTTTTATGGCTTTGATTTATTTGAAATAGGATTGTTAACTAATCATGTTGTTGTTATGACTTTGAATGAATAGCAACTTGGATTGAATTTATGGACTTAAGAAAGGATTCACAATTTAACCTTAAAATTTGTATTGCATTTATGCACTGGGTTGATGCATATCCCCAAGATCTTCTTTCTACATTTTTTGGGATGCATTCATAAAGTTTATATAAAATAGTGTGTTAAGATTATGAATAAATATGGCCCAAAAGGAATAAGGTAGGTAAAGGATCAAATTGAAACTTATCAAATATTATTTGGACTAAAAATTTTGATTCTTAACAATGGAATTGCATTTATGGACTGATTTGATGCATATGGCTCAAGGGGATGAATCTTCTTTTGACATCAATGTTGAATGCATTCATACTATTTAAAGAAAGTAACCTATGGGCCTAAGATGGCCCACAGGAGTAAGCATGGCAAAGGATGAAATCTACATGCATAACTAGATTGACAAGGAAGTAGAAAAGAAGTTTCCTAAAAAGTCAAGTTAAGAGAAGGGACATTTGTTGTGTGTAACACAAGGGAAAGAAGCTTGTAAAAAGCCCTTGGAAGTGGTGCTTTTTTTTTAAAAAAAAAGCATTGTAATGTATGTAAACCGACCAGAATTAAGAAAAATTGGCCGAGATTTTTAGTAGCCATTATGTTAAGGATTGATTTTTTATATACTTCAGTTATAAAACCGACATACAGGAGAGATTTTGAAAACAAAAAGCAAAAAAAAGTCTCTGGTTCTTAGCACTGGGTGTGTACTTTTTGTAAAGTTTTGGAGTGTGAATCTAATAAATATCTTTCTTCCCCCCCAAAAAAAAGAGTGTAGTTATTTTGATTGGTTGGAAAATATGTTTTTTTAGAGCAGGGAAGTTGGTTGATATGGCCTTGTGGGGGGGGGGGGGGGGGGGGGGGGGGGCCTATAGTAGTATAGTCTGACTTATGGTTTATAAAATTGGAACAATTGGCATTTGACATAAATTCAACACAAAGAGGGGGATGTGACAGGTATCATTGGTTTATAGGGGGGCGGGGGATGATACGGAATGCCCCCCTGATTATTATTTGCAATTGTTGCAACAGCACCACACGTACCACACGTACCACAGCAATGTGCGTGTCTTGGCTGCATTGCCGCGTAACCTTCTTTCATACGCGCTTTCCCCCCCCCCGCCGTCAGCAATGGATGGGGTGCCCCATACCTTCTTTCGTACACCATGTGATGCCCCCCCATTAGACCAACCCCACCAAACACGTGTAAGTCAGTAGCCACCACACGTCAAAACGTGCCGACTCTTTGTCTTTCTTGGCAACATGTCAATTTGGATTATCGCACGAGTCCACGACTCCACTGCCTAGTCAACGTGTCCTTTATCATTTATGTTTATAATAATCTATCCTGTTCAATTGGAGGCCGCTCACAGGTTTGTCCCACCATAGCCAACTTGCACTAGAAAGCCCCGTTCCTTTACGCAAGTTCAATAATAAAGATTATTTGTCCTAGTTGATTATTTTAGCTTCCACGTGGTTAGCCATTCATGTGAAATTGTTCAAGTGGACTCTTATTAGACTCAATATATATCATTCTTATTAGACTCAATATATATCATTCATGTGGAATCAATTGCATACTCAGTACACCTTTAGCCATTGGCCAAAGATTTCGAAGGTGTTCGGCTAAACACCTTCAAAATCAAATGCATACTCAATACATGAGCATTCATTCTTTAGCCATTGGCCAAAAACTTCAAAGGTGTTTAGCTACTAAAAAGAATCAACAATAAGGAGAATTTCTTGGTGGCCAAACACCAATTCATGAGTCACAAACTTTCACGGCCAATACACACACCATAAGTGTCCTACCATGACTAATAATAAGAATTCATCGCCAAACCAAACACAATGGCCAAAAACTTCAAGGAGCAACAGTATTTCTTGTTAGTGGTCAAATGCCAAATCATGCGTGTGACTCACAACCATTTGTGGCGAAACCAATTACCACTTATGCTTCTACAGTGAGAAGGAGACGTAAACCAACACTATAAATTATGTAACACCATAGTGAATTTTTCATAACATTGAAAATATATGTACCCTTGCATCGTACTTTTGAGATGCATGAGGTTCACGTCGTGTGGGATGAGTTCTAACCAGCTTAACTCAATAAAATGCATTGATATCCCCACTTTACCCCTAAAAGTGTGTTGTGATGCTTTGTTTACATGTTTCTTATATTTACATTCCTTCAAGTACATCCTAGTTGGTACTAACAACTCGATAACAATGTGACATACAAATAAGGTTTTTTGTTTTACTTAGAATCTTATCTATTCATGAGGGACTTGTCTCTTTCAATCATTGCTTCTTGAAAAACATGCTAAACAACCTCCTCAATCTTCTGAATCCTCTTCACCTATGAAATAACCAACAATAAATTGGTAAACAAATATTCCATAAGTATACAAACCATCATCACACACATATTTGCCAGGCATAAGTAACCCACGAATCACCTTTCTATACAAACCAACTGTAACAAACATTGGAGGCCCCAAATATACGTCAATGTACACCAAACATATTAATATTTATAATGGCATCACCCATGATATTAACATGATTTGGTATGATGCAAACATAATCCAAGCATCCCCGAATTATCTAGGGTAGAATAACATTTTTAAGAGAGCTTAAAATACATTCTCATAACATTCCCTCTTGCTTGAGTTCGCAATTTCCCTCAATTGTGGGTTTGTTGAAAAGAACAGAGGATCTCAGGGAAGGCATGAAAATATTTCTCAGGCACCCATCTTGCATCTTCACGAGGTCAATTTTGAAAAGTCACCAAGTATTTGATATATCGATTTCCAATATGGGTTGATGTAATCTATTGATCTATGATAGTATTTGGAATCAAAACTTCTTTCTCGGTCTTAATAAGAGGTGGATCATCATACATAAGATGAGTGGGAAGTGATCCCTTAAAAGGTTTTAGCAAACTCACATGAAATGAATTATGAATCTACCAATGTGCAAGGTAATTCTACTCTATAAGCAACATCATTAATTTTGTAAATCACCTTAAAAGGTCCATACAATCTTAGGGTGAGCTTAATAGGTGGAAATTTCTCAACACTCATAAGTCTATGTTTCTCAATCCTCAAAAGTATATAATCTCCAATTTAAAAGAGATAGCCTTACGTCTGTGGTTAGATTTCTTAACATATTTCCTCTTCATCATGTGCAATAGAATGCTTTACATCATTCAAAATGCTACTAAAATTGATAGTGAATTGATCAATAACTTCAGTTTTGTGGAAAAGTCTAGTAGTCGGGATAGGCAAAGGTCTTCCATACACAATTTCAAAAGTTACTCGACCGGTAGGCTGAATGAGGAGTATTAACCTCAGTTTGTCCATTCGTTTTTGGATGGAAAGCTGTGGAGAAATCTATCTTAGTGTCTAAGTTGGAGAAAAGAGTAATCTAAAAATTACCTGTAGAATCTAGAGTCAAAAACATTGACTTTTGGCAACCCGTGATGCACAAAGATTTGCTTGTGATAAACATAATCACCTCGCTGAGACGTCAATGTTTTCTTAGAAGGTAAGAAATAAGCTTGCATACTTAAACGGTCCACTATAGTCCAAGTCATGTCATTATGACCGGATATCTGTTCCTCCCAAGTATCATTAGGGATTGATAGAGGTTAAGAAGTCGTTGGGTCTTACTTTGTAGCTTTTATTTTCTGATAAATAGAACATTCAGCCACAAATTTGCTACATCTTGTTTAAGATAAGGCCAAAAGAATTCCCTAGAGACCAATTGTAAGGTACCTGAAACACCTCAATGACCCATGTATGGCGGTTGATGCATTTCTTCCAATATAAATTGTCTAAAAGGTTGTGTAATACACATTCTCTTCTGGAAGAAAAGGTAACCATCATGGCACAAGTAATCACCAATAGAGTTCCAATTATTATCTCTGAGCTTAATCCAAACCTCCGAGAAATTTGGGTCATTTTCGTAAGACTCTCTCATAGGACTCAAAGGTTCACTTTAAATCACAGAGATGTTGTGGACACTGAGGCGTCCACTTAAAGCATTTATTATACAACGTTTTCTTTTCCTCTTTGATATTAGATTATAGGTTGGAAACTCTGGATAAATGAAGTCCATTTGATATGTCGCTCAGAAACCAAGGGGAGGTTGGGTCAATAAATGACAAATACTCTTTTGGTCAGTTTTGATTAAAAATTCAAATCCCATTAAGTAATGTTTCCAAAGTCTTAAGGCATGAACAACAACAACTAATTCCTTGTCATATGTACTATAATTTCCTTCTACTGGTATAAGCTTATGATTCTCATAAGCAATACCATATTGCATGAGAACAGTACCAAAACCATGTCCACTTGCATCAGTAAATATCACAAAGAATGGTCATTGAAAATCTGGCAATGTGAGAACGGTGCATGAGTCAAAGCTTTCTTAAGCTCAGAAAAAGGATGGTCTTGTCTACTAGTCCAATCAAAGTGTCTAGATATCTTAAGGAGTTCGCTGAAATGATGTATAATATATGCAAGATTTCTAATGAACTTCCTATAGTATCTTTATAATCCAAGAAAAGTTCGAAGTTCTTGAATATCACACAATTTGGAACAGTGCAATGCTTTCGATCTTTTTAGGGTCTACTCGAATACCATCAAACAGAAACAATATGTCATAAGTATTCAATTTCATCTTGAAAGAATTTTCTCTTATCAAGGTTGACATGGACTTGATTCTCTCGAAGAAGTGAGAACACTTTTTCTAAATGGTATTCATGCTCTTGATGATTCTTCCTGAAAACTAAGATATCATCAAAAACCACTACGATAAAATTTTGATGTTTCAAGAATATTCTATTCATCATTCTGTTGAAAGTAGCCAGGACATTAGTCAAACCAAATGGTATATTTAAAAACTTATAGAGTGACAGGTTTAAGTTCTAAAAGCAATCTTGAAAATATCTACTTCATCCATTCAAATCTAATGGTAACCAAACTTGATATCAATTTTGCTAAAAACTTGTGCTCCCTTGAGCTTGTTTAGAAAGTCATCCACTCATGGTATCAAAAATCAGTTCTTGATAGTAATCTTATTTAAAGCATGATAATTGATACACATTCAATATGTTACATTCTTCTTTTTAACGAGAAGAACTAGAGCACCAAATGGAGAACTATTGGGTCTAATCAGACCTTTGTCTTACAATTCTTCTACTTGTCTCTGAATCTCTTTCTACTCAAGCATGTTAACTTGATAAGGAGCTTTACATGTTGGAGAGCTTCTAGGGATTATTTTAATTTTGTGATCTTGAGGATGAGGGCTAGGTAAACTAGGAGGTAAGTCATTAATAAAGTAGTTAGAGAACTTAGAAATGAAAGGATCGTGAGACACATTTGGTTTAGAGTTAGCATGAGCACTAAGCTGGTTGACAAGAATAAAAATGTCTTCTCCTTCTTCATTATAGCTCTTTTATCTTAGGTATAAGTTAAAAGTGGACTTAGATCACCCTAAGTCTGATAGATAAATTTCTTTGTCACCTTTCATTAACTATATTGTATTGGTGTCATAATCAATCTGAGGATTATGTTCATGTCTCCATGACATTCCTAAAATGACATCAACACCTTGCAAAGGAGCAACTAAAAATGTTCTCTTTTCTTTCAATGAAATCCATTTCCAATTCTAGATTCTTAACCTCTTTAGTGCAATTGTACTTAGTTCCTTGAAATGCAGCTTTCACTTTATAACTAGAGTACGATGCATCTAGGTTAAGTGCTTTCGATGCCTTTTCAAAAATGAAATCATGAGAGCTACCATCATTATGCAAAATAGAAAATGGTTTTCCTTTTATTTTTCCTTGAATTCTCAACAAAGAATGAATAAGAATCTTACATTCATCGAATAGTCAAGATCAAAATTACCCTCTTGCTTCAATGAATCGTCATCATCCTCTTCAACTATGTTGAACTAGAAATTACCCTCTTGCTTGAATGAATCGTCATCATCATGCAAAATAGAAATTGGTTTTCCTTTTATTTTTCCTTGAATTCTTAACAAAGAATGAATAAGAATCTTACATTCATCGAATAGTCAAGATCAAAATTACCCTCTTGCTTGAATGAATCGTCATCATCCTCTTCAACTATGTTGAGACGAGCCACATATGTAGAGTTCTTTTTCTTCTCTGGAGAGTCTGGTACAAGGTGACCTTCCTTGTGACATTTGAAACACTTGACAGTACGATTATTCAGCTGACCATTTAAGGGTTTGTTGTTATTATCTTTGCAAACATCTCCTTTGGCTACATCTTTACCCTTATGTATCCTGGATTTATCAAAATTACGTGAAGGAAAAGATGTCTTAGAAGACTTTGTATAAGACTTTTCTTGCATTCTAGAATCCCTAGAAATAAAAGTTTTGTATTCAAAATTTAGAGTAAGATCCATAGCAGAACTAATACTATGAGGATAAAACATATTAACATCCGCCCTAATAGTAGGTTTAAGACTGGCAATGAATTTTCTTCTTTGCTCTCTTTCTTTGACCTTCTTGATCACTTGAACATGCAATAGAGTATCCGAGCATTTATTGATGTTAGCTTGGACATTCTCTTTCTGGACCTGGTGCAAAATATCTCATCGTTGATGAGCTTTAGCCCTGTATTGCGAAGGAAGAAAATATTTCTTTAAAAGTGTCTAGAACTCCTTCCAAGTCGTAGGTCGATGTTTGCCCTGCTTGATCACATTCCACCCACAAATCAGAACTTTCAATCAAATGGTTATAAGCACAATTAATCTTGTCCTTTTTTACGTGAAAATCATCGAGTTGACTGATCCATGCAATAAGCACTCGTGCATCTTTCTTGCCATCATAGTTCTAGAAAGTGAACGCCTATTGGCTAATCTGAGAGTCTTTCCTAGAACTTTGGGCATGCAAAGTAGCTTTTACAGTGTGCCTAACATGATTGCTTTCCTCCTCATCAGAGTCAGAAGAATCACACTTGCTCTTAAAATGCTTCATATGTCGCTCTAGCTTGTGTTGGAGTTCACGCTTACTTGCAATTTGCTCTTGAAGTGCAAAAATTTGTTCTTGCATAGTGAGTTGTGCACGTAAATTGGTCATTACAAATAAATAAATAAAGAAAATGTAAATTTATGATGCAAATAAATAAATAAAGACCAAAACCTTAGCTCTTGAACCATGTTGAACTCGGGTTTGAAATTTGTGAGAAGGTTGATCTTAGCACTGTCCTTTACTCCAACTATGAATGAATCCCGAGCGTGGTCAAGAGTCTTGAGTGTTCGGTTGACTTTGGCAAAAAAAAATTAAGCCACTTCGAATCCGTTGAGTATCGTGCCACAAGCTTTAACTTGATGAAGAACTTGCGAAGAGCACCTCCAAAAAAAAATTGGTGGTTGTGATCCCCTTTGGTGATCTCTAAAAATTGCTTGCAAGAGGCTTTCCAATTTTTCAAAAGGGTGAATATAGACTTTTCTGAAATTTTTATGCAAATATTAAGCAAGTTGGATTTTTTTTTGTAGAGCTCTCTCTCTTTTCCTTTGTAGTAGCCAATGAGGGGCTTGAATCTTAAATAAATATAAGCTTTTTAGCTTATGTAAGGTAAGCATAAGATTTTTAAGTTTATAGTGGTTATAAGCTTAAAAAGCTTATAGTGGTTATAAGCTTTTAAAAGCTTATAATAATAAGCTTTAAAAGCACATAAAGCTTAATCACTTAAGCTTTTAAAAAAAGCTTCTCCACGGCTATAATAAAATGGCCGGCAATGCTACGTAGAGAAAGAGAAAAAAAATCGCCTGCACGCTTGGTTTTTGCCGGCGTCGAATCGATGGACGAAGAAGAAGAAAATTTTAACATTTTAATTCTCCTTCTAGTAGCAAACTTTAATTTCCCTTGATTAATCTCTTTAACCAATGATTAATAGCTTGCAAATAATAAAAAATGATTTCTCCTTTTTTTCCCTTTAATTTGCTTGTTTGAGAGCCCACCATAGCTGTCCATTATGGATTTCTGTCACCATCATGAACTTAGCAATTTGATAATTCAACTTAAGCCTCCTTTAATTACTACTTTTATATGTACAGTTGAGAAAAACCACTTTTCCAGAAAAAGGGTGGTTCAGTATGTGGTTTCCAGAAAAAGGGTGGTTCAGTATGTGGTTTCTGCAGAATGGTTTACCTCCTCCTTTGACTTGTAGTCTTTGCTCTTTGGATAAAAGCTTGCAACTCTTCAAACCTTTATCAAACTTTTTAAATTTGGCTCCATAAACCTAGACCCATACCTCTTATACTAATGACAAGGATCCTCTCACGTAACGTATACACGGCTTGACTGGGCTTCAAGTATGCACACCAAAATGTGGGCAGCGAGTAGGTCCGATGTTCAGGGGTGAGTCATCCGGGTCGGAGTACCGCGACTAGTATGGGTAAACATGTCACTACATATATCCCGACGGGTCGGAGTACCGCGACTAGTATGGGTAAACATGTCACTACATATATCCCGACGGATGGGTGCATACTCATTCCGCACCTATGGGGAGGTGAACATGAGCATTCTCTTTTCCATCTCCAGGTAGTCAGTGTGTCTAGTGCGTGTCCGTAGTGACAGGGTGGTATCAAAGTGGAGGTTAAGCTCCCTCAGGGGCGCAAAGGATAAGGAACCTTGTCGTTGATCTTTGGATGATGGAGAGGAGATCGTCTCTGCAAAAGCAGGTTCCATGGATGCTCTCTCCCGCCATCATTTTTGTCATATCTCTCGTGCAGTCGGGAGCAAGGTTGAGGAGCTCTCTCTCTCTCTTTCACCATCCACGACAACACGGCAGCACCTGTGTTGATTACGAGGACTGCACAACACAACTTGCTTCTCTTGGTGGAGAAGCCCATGGCCATCCTCGGCAACGCGTGAGACAGCAACAGCAGCATCCCAAAAGCACACACAAGGCCACCACCACAAGGCAACCAAGATGCCTGGTGCAGGGCCGGGACTCGAGCTCGGGCCTGCTAAACAAAGACCCACGACGACACGATCAAGCCAGCCGCCATCGTCAACAACGGCAACAACACCGAAGAAGTGCAGCCCATGGAGGCATAGTAACTACGTCACACGCGCTACGGGACAGTCAAGGTCACACTCATGGTCATCGTCCACAACAGGAGCCACATAAACCCTGATACATATGGAACCAAGGTCTCTCCAATCGAATTCAGTGGGCAGGTTATTGGTGGGCAGAAGAGGGGCCTAGAGGAAGAAGGGCCCATGCTATTCAACCCCACTGGGTAGTGTTGGGTGAATGCTTCTTCGGTGAGATCCGAGAACATGTTAATGTCGTGGGTCACGAGGGTTGGGCCTGGGTAATCTTGGCTAGGTTGTGATGCACCCGTGCACACGTGGTGGCATACGTCTCCGGAGAGCCCTGCAAGGGGTTGTGTATAGGGATGCCAAACCCTATGTGAACCGTCTTCACAATGGGCTCTGTCACTTGGTTGAGGAGAAGTATGGAGATGATGCTCTCCATACATACATGGATGTGGACGATTCCGAGATGATAATCTTGCATGAGTCCCTTGCCAGTTTATTTGCTAGGACCAAGGCCTTAGAGAAAAATCATGGTACCCATGCTTAAGAGTATTCACACTCACTTGGATGCTGCCCGAGCCACACCCATGGGTAGCAATGTTGTGCAAGAATCTGCATAGAGAAGGTGCAATTTTCTTCTCGAGAGGACATAGGGCAGAGGACATAGGGCCTCGTACCGGTAAGCAAGCCACATTGCTTACGAAGCAGTCGATAGCATTTGCTAATTTCTTCAAGGACTTAAAGACACTAACCTTTGGGGGGGAGGAGAAAGAGTGCAACTAGGACGCAATGAATATATTCCTACAGAAGTGGTCAGATGTTCATAACCTCAGGCAGTTTTGCCAGATGAGGTGAGGCCCGTAGAGGCCAACCTATCTTTGATAGTTAAGGCATACAAGTGGTGGTGGATGAGCTTGACCGATAGTGCCACACATCCTGGTACTTGGGCAGAGTTCGAAACATTTTTTCAAAAGGAATTCTTGCCACAGTGAACGAAGTTCAGAGGTCATGGCAAGAGTGGGATAAGTGCTTGATGAAGGGCATCTCCCTCACCCAATATATCTCTAACTACCGTGAGATCGTATTGAAGTTAAAGGGAATCGATGAATTCCAAACTTTATGTGGATTCATGAGGGGTTTCTGATTTTATGAGGCTTCTGTTGAGCCTAATAAGCAGCACAAAGATTTCAATGAAGCAATTAATTATGCCCAAATTTATGATGACATTTTACGTCGATCCAAATCCATTCTTAGTAAGACAATTGACGAGAAGGGTGGTAATTTTAAAAGAAAGTCGTTTAGGAGTGACAAGGGTAGGGGAGTCAGAGTGATCAAAGGGGCAAGGTGGGCATTGGACAAAGAAACCACGCCATACTAGAGAGAAAAACCAAGCGAAGATCCAAAAGCAACAATAGTACAAAAAGCTAGGAACAAAAATATGTGCTTTAATAGCTTTAGCAAGGCAGCATGGCCTACGTTGGGCACTTGAGGGAGTTCTAGTGCTGCCAAAAAGGATGGAAAATCCTCAAGGCGGGTTTATACTATCTAGCGATTGCCTCTTAGTTCTGTAGAGTTCAGAGAGGTCATGATTTATCATACTACAGATAGTGCCCATGCTTACTATGTGACACAGTCTATGTGGTAGCCATCATTCAAACCACACGATTTGGTGTAATTATATGGTAGGATAGGTGGCCGTAGAGTTACCATCATGATTGACAATGGTGCCACACACAACTTCCTTAACTATGCATTGGGGTTAAGAAGTTTACGATTACCTGAGACTAAGAGTGATCATAAGTATACAGTCTCGTTAACTAATGGTCACGATAGTACCGTTTGGGACACGACGATCTTAAGTGTGTCACTAGCTATGCAAGATTACGAGACTTCATTAGACTTTTAGGTCATCCATTTGACTAGAGCCAATATTTATCTAGGCATGGACTGGTTATATAACTTGGGGCCCTATCCTCAATCATAGCTACTAAGATAATACCCTAGAGTTCATGCATGAGGGGAGACTAGTGAGGGTACAGGATGAGTGTGAGGTACCAGCTGCACCCCTTATTTTGTACCTAGAGTTGTGACATGCCATCAACTCCAACAATATTCATGAGGTATATCTCTTACATCAAAAAAAAAACTATAGATGAAATATGTTAATAATGTTGTTTTCGTAGATGAAACAAGTATTAAAGTTAGTGTTTTTATAGTTGAAACTGGTTTAATTAATGAAAACTTAAACAGCCTTGGAAAAGACCCCTATTTGTTAAACATTGTTTTGTCATCTTGTGAACAAAACCTAAAATCCAAGGCCAAAATTTAGTCAATACAAACTAACAAGTATGCACCTACCTTTATTCCTTTATTGTGAGAGTTTAGGAATGTTTTTCTCGATGGTTTGCCGGATGGTGTTCCACCATCTAGGGATATTGACCATAGCATTGAGGTGGTCCCTGGTTCGAAACCTGTAAGCAAGCCTACTTTTACAGAATTAGCCACTCCGAAGCACAAGAGGTGGAATGGCACTTAGCTGAGTACGTGAAGAAAGGATTCATAAGGCCAAGCTCTTCACCATGGGCATCACCCATTCTTTTGGTAAAAAAGAAAGATGGGTCTATGTGGATGTGCATAGACTATCATGCTCTTAATCAAATTACAATTAAGAACAAATGCCCAATGCCATGTTTTGATAAGTTGTTTTGACCAACTTAATGGTGCACGATACTTCTCTAAGATTGATCTTAGATCAGGGTATCACCAAGTTTGAGATAAGGGAACAAGATATTCCCAAGACCGTATTTAGGACTCCTTTTTGACATTACAAGTTCCTAGTCATGTCGTTCGGCTTGATGAATGCGCCAGTGACGTTTATGACGCTGATGGACAATGTGTTGTCCATACTTAGGAAAATTCGCAGTAGTATCGAGATGGAGAGCTTGGGGGTGGACCCTTCACAACCACTTGACAATGGTTCATTTGGGGGTGATAAAGTTCGTCAGGGGGAAAAGTATAGATATTATTCCATTGATGACGATGAGTACCTACTCTACAAAGGTAGAGTTTGTGTACTAGCTATTGGTGATTTTTGGTACTAAATTCTTATTGAAACTCATGATAGCCCAAGTGCTATACATCCGGAGATACAAAAGACCTATGCACGACTTAAAAGACAGTTTTATTGGCCAAGTTTATTTAAGGACATCTAGGACTTTGTGCTAAAATGTTTAAAAAAAAGTGTCATGGCAATAAACATGAGCGCCTCAAGGTTGGAGGTTTGCTACATTCATTGGATATTCGCAAAGAGAAATGGGAGAGTATTTCCATGGATTTTATCACTGGTTTACTTAAAACGACTCGAGGGAATGATTCGGTTTGGGTAGTGGAAGATGGTCAAATTGATACTTACTAAAAGGAGGTAAAAACTTCGAGAAAACTCCTGAGTTAGCTAGGTTGTTTATGGAACATCACTACAAGCTATATGGCCTACCCACAGATATAGTTTCAGATAGGGGTAGAAAATTTGATAGTCACTTTTGGAGGGAAATCTTTAAAAAGTTGGACACTACTATGAGTATGAGTATCGCTGATCAGATGGTCAGACCAAGAGAGTCAAGACGAAATGCTTCAAGCATATGCCAGTGAAAACAAATCCAATTGGAAGGAGTACCTGCCACAATTGGAGTTTTCTAATAATAGTTTAGAATATTCAACAAATTCCACTCATGTTAATGTATGGTTTCTAGCCGAGATCTCTTATGGTCGTAGGGCTACAAACGGAGAAGATTAAGTCTATCAAGGATTTCCTTGAAGACATGTAAGATATGTTAAAAGTAGCAAGAGACAGCATTCATAGTGCACAAGGTCGTGCAAAAACGTATGTTGATAAGAGCCATAGAGAAGTGACCTTTGAAGAGTGTGACTTTGTTTTCTTGAAAGTCCCTGCGAAGTCGGAGACTCTCAAGATGGAAAAGTGTCAAAAGCTTTCTCCTAGATATTGGGGTCCATTTAAATCCTTAAGAAGATTGGTAGCATAGCATACAAACTTGAGTTGCTGTGTCGAAGAGCTCTCGAGTATATCCTATTTTCATGTCAATAGACTTCGTAAACTATTGACCATAAGGAGAACATAGTTACTCTTAATGTTTTGGTGAAACGTGTTGAACCACCATCTCTTCCACATAAACCCGAGAAGATTCTCGAATTTAGAGAATAAAGGACAAGGCATACTGTGTACCGAGAGGCACTTGTTAAGTGGAAGGATATAGAGGATGAAACATCCACATGTGAATGCTTAAGTATGCTTACCAAGAACTATCCAGAGTTTGTTTTCACAGACCAAAACTCTTCTTAAGGGGGAGGTAATGTCACGTAGCATGCAGCATGTACGTGGGCTCAACTGGTATATTCGAGTACATACGCCAGAGTGCGTGCGGCAAGTAAGTCTGGGGTTTAGGGGTGAGTCATCTCGTTCAAAGTACCATGAGCGCTCGAGCTAACATACGTCAATGTACACAAAATGTATTAATATTTATAATGGTATCACCCATGATATTGACATGATTTGCAATTACGAAAAGATAATCCAAGCATCCCCGAATTATTTAAGAGGATACAATGATATTTTTAAGAGAGCTTAAATTACATTCTCATAATAGGCATTTCTCATATTCCAGCATTACAATCCATTGATTGTTTAAGACTCAAGTGAGGCTTAGTCCTTGGGCATGTTGTCAGCCTAGTAAAGGGGCTCTAAGTGTGGGCCTCATTTCAAATCCCACTTATTGTTGACTAAAACTATTATAAATATACTATAAAAAAAGAGTTGAATAAAATTTTGGCCTTTATCCTTTAAAAATAACCAGAATCGAGATATGGTACAAACATTGGTGATGGACTGCTAAAGGTAGAGTAGTGGCATGACCATTTCTAAAGATAGAGTAGTGGTGTCACTTTTTTTTGGGGTTGTTTCTCAATCAAATCTTTCTTTTTCTAGTTTTAGAGCAAAGACACATCTTTCATTCTCTACCGTTCCAAGTTTCTTTTCTTCTTTTTGTTTGAGAGCAAAGGCATGCTCTCCTTAAATAGAATTCTTTTTGTTTGAGAGCAAAGGCATGCTCTCCTTAAATAGAATTCTTACCTTGTTTAAGTAGTAGCTGGAAATTTTCATGTTTTATTTACTGAGAAGACTCTTTAAAAACTCTGAGTGCTTATGGGACTCTTTGAAGAAAGAGAGTTTTCAAATTCCAAACTTTTTTTTTAAAAGTCCTTGTCGAGAGGCAATGAATGAGTATGGTAAGAAGCATGGTGGGAGGCTCATGACATGTATCTACATTTTAAGTATAAGCAACTTGCACAATCAAATGATATGGATACCTAAGGGGCTTTTCCTATGGTTATTATAGAGACTTGAGCAAAACGTGATACTCCATCCATGGTTCTTGGGAACTTGGCCACACAAAAACGCTAACAAAGCAAATTTGCACATTGGAGAAGCTGGAATCTTGAAAGAGAATAAAAGAACGAGTGCTTGTTTTGGCGGTGGCGGTTGCAAGTGAGCTAGTTAAACTTGGTGATGGGTTTCTCAACATGTGCCTCTTTTGGGCTAGTTGAAGAGTGATGCTCTGGTTGTGGAGAACACCCTGGCTCACAGGAATATGAGTTTGGCATACTTATTTGGGTACCAGTTTGGCATAGGTATTCAGACCCATGGCACAAATGGGAAGAAGTGTAGGAATCGCATGCACGAACAAACCTCGATCCAATATGACAAATCCATAGGCGTTATGGTAGGCTAGAAGGTCCTGGGTTCCATCCCTACCTATCACACATGCGAGGTGCAAAGCCTATATGGCATGGCCTTGGTACACTCTTCGACAATGGGAATAAGCACATTAAAAATGGGAATAAAAACCCGGGAGGTGCAAAGCCTATATGGCATTGCCTTGGTACACTCTCCTACAATGGGAATAAACACATTAAAAAGGCACACAATATGACAAATGCATGGAGGGGTTTTTTTTTTGGCCACGTAACGGAGTGACGGATGAAACGGCTCTATCAGAGGCAAATTGCTATGCAATTTGAGATAGTCGTACGAGGGTAGGTGAGTTGTCTCTGTCAGGTATGGGATTCTGGCAAATGGCTTATCTAAGCTAGAACGATTTATAAACTAATTTGAGAAAAGTATGTGTTGACTTGAGGTCCGAGTCTTTGAGGGGCAAAACAACGTGATTCGTGGTGGGGATATCTAGTGCCTTTGGTAGACAATACTTGTTTGCTTTCTTTGCGCTCTCATCGCTATGACGCAGCTCGTCGACCCTTGTCTCCCTCCTGCTTTCTGCATTGGCTATGGTGGAAGTATCAACCCTCATAACCAGCCCTGTATTGGCTCCTCCTCCTTCAACAGCAACAACCTCCTCTCACCACCTTCTTCTCAATCCTCTCACTCCCTCGAGCTTTTACATCCTTCTCCATCTTGCTCCAGCCTTGCAGACACCTTAATCCCTTTCGACCTTTGGCCTGTTGCTAACGACGGCATCCCACCCCCCCCTCATAATCTGCTTGCTATAGCCTCCCACTCCATCAGAAAGCGAGCTGCAGTATCTGAGTTGGAAGAGTTTGCTCAATTACAGGCGATTCCTGTGCTGCCCAAGAGGCTTTGTGAGTATACTGCCTGGGACTGCAGTAGAGCTTGCAGTAGTGGAGATTCTAGCACTTCTGTTCTTGATGAGATCAATGCTAATTCTCATGATAATGCGCTAATTAGTGGTGATTTTGGGCCTAGCACGGAGGATGCTAGTGCTCTTTGCAGTGATCTTGAGGATGTTTTAGACCTTCTTTTGCAGGAAGCTGAGGCTGCCACCGCAGAGTCATCTCCTATTGGCCATGGAAGCTCAGTGGTAGATTGGAAAGATGAGATCATCAGAGCCTCCAAGCCACTAAATTGTGATTATCCTGGCTTGCAGAAGGGGGCAAGCGAAGCTAGGACCACCTTGCAAGAGGTATTAAGTGGGCAAGAGAGCAATACAAGAGCCCCGCATTCATTTGAAGATTTGGAGCAGAACGTGTCATGTGCTCATCAACAACAACAGTGCTCTAGCAGATGGGCAGGCCCAACCCTCTTGGACATTGAGTCAGCCCTGGCACTGATGACAGGCTCCCACTCTACTGCAACCTCTCGTTCTTCTATTTTTTCTGCACCTCTTGGGGAGCCTCTCAAGAGTTACTGGTCTATCAGAGACATTCTCAAAGAGGAGGCAGCACCCCATAGCTGCAAGGAGGAGCCCTTGCTGGAGGAAGATGATAGAATGTAAGGAGCAAAATCTAGCCATGTTCTGAACTTCTTGGGATTAGTGTTGGTAATTTTAGTGCTAGGGTACTCAATCATTGTAATTCTATACTTGATTAGGCTGCTTGATCGTTATAACTCCATACGTGATTAGCCTTATGTTATGATCAACATGGATGTTAACCTTTTAATCTTGTGTTATTAAGCAGGTCCACTTGGAGGAGGTTACACAAGAGGAACCACTTAGAGCCGAGGTATACTGTGAAGATTCGGCGTGAAGAAGATGCAGTCAGCGATGGATACCGATGGCGGAAGTATGGGCAGAAAAGCATAAAAAACAGCCCATATCCAAGGTACGCTGAGAGAACAAAACTAGTAACTATAATTTGATTAGATTTCTCGCAGCATGCAAGATGGAGTTAAATCAACTGTTCGGACCACTGCAATTTACATGTGAATATAAATAAGTTTGCGATCTTTTTGATGGATTTCATAAAGATTTGTTTTTTAATTATCGTAGTGGACAAATATGCGTATGTTAATTTTGTATTAACAGATTTCGCGAAGAGCTGTTTTGAATATTGTTTTATTTTATTATTATTTTTTTTTGGCAGGAGTTACTATAGGTGCAGCAGTGGCAAGTGCAGCGTGAAAAAGCAAGTGGAGAGGTGTAATGACGATGCGGGCCTCTTGCTGGTGACCTATGAGGGTATACACCTTCACCACCGGCCCCACGCCCTAGGAGGCGCCTCCACCACGCCCACCTTGGCATTGGGCCAAGTAGTTGAGTAAAAACACCCCCACACGTGTTCCTCCCCCACCCCCTCGTGTGTAGCCTCACCCCCACCTACCCCCATGTAACCCCCATCTCTCACCTCCTTCGCTCTCACAAAAATGCCTCTCTCTAACGGCCCCCTCATAATGTCTCTCCTTCCTGCTCTCACAAAAATGCCCCCTTAATAATAAAATTACCCTTTCTCAACCCCCCCCCAAAAGAATAATCTGCCTCGATTAACCTATTGTGACCTTGTAAAGCATCTCATTCCTTGATATTGATATATACTCCAACATGTATCATTGTTAAGCTTTATCATCCATGCTGTTTAAACATCCATGTATCATTGTTAAGCTTTATCATCCATGCTGTTTAAACATCCATGTATACAACTATCAAGCTATGCATCCACATCTACTAATGTATTGCAATTGGGATGTATCTTTCATGGGCTCTCTTGCCTACATAGTTTTATTGTGTTCACTTTATTGGAGATGACAACATATACATCTATCAAGCTATGCATCCAGATATCGATGTATTGCAAGTGGAATGTATCTTTCATGCGCTCTCGAGCCTACATAGATTTGTCATATAAATTTTATTGGATGCAAGCATGCTTATACAGTTATCGGGTTAAAATCAAGAAGTGAACAAACAATTAATGAATGGTTGCTCAAGAGTCGTTGGAAGAGTCTACCTCGAGCATGTTTATATAGTTATGGAGTTAGAAAATGCCTTTTTAGAGTGAACAAGCAATTAATGAATGGTTGCTCAAGAGTTGTTGGAAGGGTCTTTCCCTTGAAAAGCCTGAAGGTCATCATTAGAGGTGAGGGATAAAGGTCTCAAGGCCCGTACAACCCTTTACTAACTTTGCAAGCTTTTCATCTACCGCTTGCTCCTATGCACAATGTAAGACTTCTTTGTCAGAGTCGCTTTTTACTTCTTCCCTTGAAGAGCTTTTTGTTTTTTTTCCTACCTTTTTAATGGTTGTCAAAGGTCCTTAAGCCTCTTGATTTTTTTGGAATATATAAGAATATATTTTTACAAAAAAAAAACGCTGAAATGACCATACGGATGTTTGCTGGGGCTTGACCAAGCCCATTGTAATCAAGTGGAAGCTCCTAATAAGCAACACTATCACAGGCAACTAAAAAACTGTTCACACAACAATTGTAGCAGTGTTGTGGGCATCGAAGGCACAACTCAACCAAACCACAAGGGCTAAAAAATCGCCCACACAACAAACAAGCCACAAGGGCTCAACTCAACTAAACCCACACCACGAAAGCACAAGCAGTAGGGATTCGAACCCACGCACGAGTAGATGCCAAGCCCAATAACCATAGGTTAGCCAAGAAAGCCATACAACTTAGAAGGACCAAAGAATATGTTTTGTTTTGGTTGGCGGGGCTCTTCTCTGTCTATCAAATGACCAATATTGATGATGGTCAATGATCTGAGCGTTTCGAAACGTCGACAAAAGGAATAACTTGATATAGACATCACATTTTCGATTGTTTTTTAACCCACGCCTACCTCTATGCTCTAAGAATGCGACTGTTAATTTTTGTCGATTTTCATTAAGTATAAGGGGTTTATGAATTTTTTCTTCATTTAGATACTTCTCTAGATTTTTTAGAATAAGAAAAGTATGGTTTTCAGTTTAGGGCGATTTTAGTTTGCTTTGATGAGATATTGCTTTAGGTTTTTCACTTTCCTTCCTTTGTACAGAGAAAATTCAAATCTGTGTTTGTTTTCTTTAGTAGCTATGCTCAAGAGCTTTCTTTTCCTCATAAACCACATTAATGAGTTTAGATATTCTCAATCATGGGGTTTCTTCTCTTCTGTAGTAGAGAAATTGAAGGGTAGGTTGATTTTTTGGTGCCATTTAGGTGGAACCACATATTCATCTTCCCCTTCAATCATCTTTATGCTCATCAATCTCTGTAAAAGAATCAAAGAACAAGAGAGCAATGGAGGTATGTCCATCTTGTTATCTGTTATGTTATTTTGTTATGGTTTAATTTTGTCTGAGTTATTATGTTTTCTTGTCTATTAATGTTAATCTTATTGTTCTAAATGTGATTTAGTCATGTGTGAAATAGAAGATAATAGTTAAGTTTAATGATGTTATTTATGTGCTATTTGGATTGTTTTGTTATAGTTTAATATTGTCTGAGTTATTTTCTTTTCTTTTCTATTTTGACTATCTTATTATTCTAAATGTGATTTAGTCATGTGTAAAATAGAAGATAATAGTTGAGTTTAAGGATGCTATTTCTGTGTTATTTAGATTGTTTATTAGTGATTTTCTAAGTGAAAGAAGTCTGTGAAATATAATTGTTGATGAATAGTTATGATTTAGTTTTAGGATATATTGAAGTCTATATGTTATGTTCAATAATGTTATTTCTCATTTATAATGTTATTTTTATGTTATTTGGGTGAAATGAGGTGTTATTTTGATTACAAGTTATGATTTAGTTCTAAATTATATTGAAGTTATATCTGGTTAAAGTTGTGTACACATCTGTTCAGCGCACCGTGAGTGATGGACATGGATGCAAGAATTAAGAGGCTCACAAAATCGTGAAAAAAGGAGAGAGAGAATCAGAGTCTGCAAGATGAGATACATGTTATGGAAAATGTGGCGCATGTTGTCTCGAGATAGATAATGCAAAATTGCATTGCAAAATGCAGGGTTGGAGAAGGACAACAAAAAGATGGTAGAGAAATGCTTTCAAAGACTGTTGTTGATGGACCCTCAATGAAAACCAAACAAGCACGTGAGCGTGTGAGGTTGCTCAAACCACTTCATGAGTTGACCAGAGAGGGAGTGGCAATATAATCTCGGCGGGTCTATGCACAATGTGCAAACATGAAGAATATGTTTTCCAACCCAAGTGAAGAGGTTGATGATGCAATTGCAAAGGTCTTAAGCAAAGGTATGGTGAAGTATGCATTGGAAAATCCCAAATTCAAAACCATTGGTGATGATGTTGCAAGAGTATGCTTGAAGGAGGTAAGCAATACCTTCACAGCTACAGATGCTCAAGGCATATGTGACAAGGTAGGGATTAGCTCCGAATCCTATGCTATGATTTATAAGCAATTAGATACAAGGTTTAAGGCTGTTCTTAATAAGAGATGGGTGGTGCCAC
Source organism: Cibotium barometz (assembly GCF_041138505.1). Lineage (NCBI taxonomy): Eukaryota > Viridiplantae > Streptophyta > Polypodiopsida > Cyatheales > Cibotiaceae > Cibotium > Cibotium barometz. Next base: position 39,284,132 of record NC_141084.1, read on the forward strand.
CATTCCAAGCATGAAAAGATCTTAATGTAAAAGTCTTAGACACAATTGGTGAGCTAATGCATTTGGAACATACACAGATGCTTAAGTCTGGATCAAACGAAGTGCCCTTCAAATTGCATGTAGACAATAACTTTGTATTGAATGTATACAAGCTACAAGCAGCAATGGTAAAGTTCTACAATTTATCTATCGAAGAGTACAGAGGTAAGCTTCAATTTGTTTTGAAGCTTGATGAGAGTGAAGTCGTTAAGGGCCAAAATCTTGAACGTGTTAGCTTGACACTAATGAATAGGGTGTTGGATCCCAACATCAATTTAAAATATCCAAAATATTTCAGTTTGCAATCGGAGAATGAAATATGGTGGTTTGCTCCATTTGAGGTACCAAAGGAGGACCATGAAGTACTTAAGATTTTTTTTAACTTAACAGAGACACCAGATATTGTACGATGGCAAAACAATGGTGAACGGTCTTGCATGTGGATGGATTTGGTGAATACAAGGTAGAATGGCATCTTGCTGCTGTGCTGGTGATTTGAAAACATTGAAATGTATGTTTGGTGTTTCAAATTCAGCATCAGCTAAGTTCCCTTACTTATATTGCATGCAATCCAGGAAGAAAGGCAACGATGGGAAGAAACAATGGATTGCAAGGAGAGGACAAAGTGGTGCTCCAACACGTGACCAGTGTGTTCAAAGGAATGTAATGTTGGTGCCATTAGATCCTAAGTGGGATCCTATTTTAGAAATACCCTTAACAAGGGTCGACTTTTGCACCTTGTATTGCGTAATAGAGAAGTTGGTGTTTGAGTACGTGTATTTTGCCTACAAGATGCAGCCTGCTTCAGATGCCGATGCAACATGCAAGAAGGTAGAACAAGTCTTGTCTGATGTTGGATTGCACCGGGGCCAAGTAGAAATAAAAAAGGACGAGAAAAAATCAGGAAAGAGTGGAAATTTGCCATGCAAACTGTGTTTTGGGGGAGAGAAGGCTAGGAAATTCTTATCTCCACCACGAGATGGTAAGTTGCTTGTAAAACAACCAAAGAAGTACGAAGCATGGAAAAAACTACACATGGTTATCCGTAATCGGAGCAATGGGGGACAAACACGGATAGCAAAGGCAAATGTGTGGATTGCACTTGATAAATTGGCACCACTTTTACAAAAGATGACATTCAATTCTAATGATGCCAATGCATTTAAAGAGGCGGTTGTAAACTTCCATAACTTAATGACAGAGGCATGGACTTCAAATTGCATTATACACTATATGGTCAGAGTGGTCCCCATTTCATTTTTACAATTAAATTGTGAATGTAATATTTTGAGTTTAATTGTGGATCCTGTGTTTTTGAATGTAGCACATACTTGAGGCTCATGGTCCATACTTTGCTGTGAACAAGGAAATTTGGTGATATGGTCCACACAAGGCATGGAGCAATCTCATTGGCAAGCTCAATGCAGATTCCAAAACGCAACGACACATGGAGCCAATCCTATGAGGCAGTTACTCCAATGGTGGTATAGGAGAATAGAGATTAGGTATGAGGACAAATTAATAAAGTCCAAATCCAATGATACAGAAGCTGTCGCAAGGCAATATATGAAGTGAGGAAAGCAAGATATGAAAATAGCATGGCCAAAGAACATCATGCAGAATGGTTGACAACCCAAGAGAGATTCAGTAGCAAATGAAAATATCGATAGAATTGTAATTATGAAATAACATTTTATGTTTATGAGAGTATTAGAGCAATCCAATGTTTTGAAGAAATAGGTGTTTGCTAAATTCAACATGGATAACTTTTTCAAAATAAGTGTTCACTAAAGTCAACATGGATAACTTTTTGAGAGTGTTGATATTTGTTGAAAGTAAGTGTCTAACTTATAGTAAGCTCCATTTATAAATAAAGGCACTTCTTTCATTTCTCTCCATTCCTTCTAGCTTGTGAGTATGGCACGTACTAAGCAAAGATCAAACAAGATGCCTTCCAAGACACCGGTTCATTCATCCAGATCTAGTGAACATACGGACACCGACAATGATGAAGGTCAAGCTGCTCCTGCTACTCCAGTTAGGAAAGCTGCTCCCATTGCTCCAGCTGGAAATGCTCATCCACCTATGCATAAGAAGAGAAGATGGAGACCAAGCACCATCGCTCTTTGTGAAATTAGGAGGTTCCAAAAGAGTCCTGAGTTTATTATACTCAAGGCACCTTTCTCGAGGTTGGTGCAAGAAATACTACAAGAAATACTACAAGATCTACAAAGGGGAAAGCACTACAAGTACTTTTCAAGAAATCAAGAATATAATGTGGAGCGATGGTCAGCCCAAGCGTTACTTGCTCTTCAAGAGGTGGCTAAAAGTTACTTGGTGAATCTCATGCATGATGGTCAGCTCTGTTAGCCATCCATGCCCGGTGCATCACACTCAAGCCCTCAGATCTCACCCTTGTTTGTAGGATTCGTAACAATAGTGATGCATTCAACCTTAACCATGACATGGTTTGAAGAGCTGTAAATGCCCGTGTATCGTTTTGTGTTTTCATGTTTTTCTTCAGTTGTACTTTATGCAATGTACCGGATTTGGATATTTTAAGTTTCCTTGTTTCCAATGTTGTGTATCGTACTTGCCCATTGATTTGAATATTTTGAGTTTTCTTCATTTCTAATGTCAGTGTATATTCTTATATTTTCCTGGAAAAAAATTTGCAAGTGCATGTGCGTGTGTAGGCAAAATTGACACATGGTGTGATTAGATCATAATGGGCTAAAATTTATTTTGTGTATAGATCATGTGGCTTACATCATGAGCATGTATGTGCATGTGCAAGCAAGTCCATGTGCATGTGCAAATGCTATTTTTTACGATAATAGTTTTTTTCCTATAAAAAAATTGATACATGGTGTGCAGTGATTAGAATGGGTTGAAATGTATTCTGTGCATAGATCATATAGTTTACATGTCTTAGATAAAATATCACCCCTATCAAAGGCTTGTAAGGCCCTTGTCCTAAGGCTCGCGTGTGTAGAAGCTTTCTTTTTTAATACCAGGTCTATACACACGCGAGCCTTAGGACAAGGGCCCTACAGACCTCTCATGGGGTTGATATTTTATCTAGGAGGTGTTCCATGATACTTATATGTACACATAAAATTAGAGCTCATTCTGACAAGGAAAACTATTTTTAAAAATTAAAAAGTATTAAATTTATGTCCTTAGCTAATTTAGAAAATATATAAATTTCATCTATAATTATGGAAGTAACCATCATTTTACCTCATTTCTCATCTTTCATTTCTCTCTCTCACCTCCAAGAGCATGGCTCGCACCAAGCAAACTGTTAGGAGAGTTTGGCCCCCCAAGGTGGGACGTGGAGTACCCCCTGTGTCTAACCACCACAGCAGTAACATCTCAAGTGCAGGTGGAGTCTGGACGCCTAGTACTATGGCTCTCCGTGAGATTAGAAAATACCAAAAGACAGTGAACCTGCTCATACCGAAGCTCTCCTTCCAACGTGTGGTGCGAGAGATCATGCAAGATCTGCAATGCCGTCATGATAGGAGGTTCTGGGCTCACGTAGCATCAAGCCCACTACCTACGTGGTGGACAGCCCAAGCTTTGAAGGCACTCCAGGAGGCTGCTGTACACAGTGGAAATTTTTGGTACCACAGTGTTTGCAGCTATGCATGCGAAGAGGGTTACTATCACTGAAAAGGACATGCAGTTGGTGCGACGCATGCGACGGAGAGATCCTCCGAGCGGCCAGGATCTTTAGTTTTATTTTTGTATATCTTGCATGATTATAATTCTCAAAAGCTATGTAAAGCTCGATGTATATATTTTTTAAAAAAAATTATCTTATCTTGTGTTGCAAATAAGTCTCTTTTAATTTGAGTTTATATAATTTGTTGATTTATATGCGTCTTCGAATGGATACAATTTTTATTTGAGTTACGTGTGTAATTTTAATTTATTTGCTTGAGTCAACTAATAAAATACATTATAAGACACGTATCAAACAAAAAACTATGTAACCCAAATTTCAATTCATAGCATAAAAAATTACATGGTCATCAAAACATAGTCATCAATGTTACATAATCATCATAGCTATATCCTAGGCTTCTTACTACTAGGCTCTCCAGACTCTAAAGTCGCCTTGATGGCTAGAATAAAAACATGGAACCCTTCAAGCTCTGCCTTGATGACGGTGGGATCCTATACCTGCAAAACAATGCCAGGGGCCACCATAGAAAAAAAAAGCCCTGACCTTTGAGTCGAGAATAAGTAAAGTAACTTTGAGCGTCGAAGTAGAATAACTTTTTCCAAACTTGATTTAGTCGAAATAACTTTGAATGCAACACCTGCTTTAATCTTCAAAAAGTTCTCCGCATACACTAGAGAGCAAGTCTTGTGGAAGACTATCACATCATTGGCAAGTTTTCCAATGTACTCCTTGAGTGCAGAGTCCTGAACCCTTCCTTGGCCCCCAGATCTTCTACTCTGCCTCGATGCAAATTCATCAAGATACACAATTTCCTGCAAAATAAAATTGATGTCAGCATCGATCATGTAATGCATGGGAGAGGATGATTTTTTAGAATAGCCCTAAATTTGATATTTAGGGCCTCTAGGGCATGTAGACCCCACATGTGTGATCCCATGCCCATCAGAGGCTGGGAAGTGCACTATCCGAAGGCTGGCGTGGGAAGCCCTGATTTTTGCAGATTTAGGGCTTCCCACATGAGCTTTTGGATAGTACACTTCCCAGCCTCTGATGGGCATGGGATCATAGATGTGGGGTCTACATGCCCTAAAGGCCCTAAATATCAAATATGGGGAGCAACTAGTAAAAGGAGATACCTTTTCTGCTTTGTCCAACTCCTTCTGCAAAGGTGCCTCCAGATTTGCTCCTGGAATGGGTCTGCCACCATCGGTCGGCGCTGGACCACAGGTGTCGCATGTTATGGTCACGGTCCGAAGACTTCATTCTGCAAGTGCTCGAACTCTTCATCTCTGTGATCTCATATTGAGGAGCTGCATCCTCAATCTACTTCTGGACGGCAATGATAGCAGAGATATCATCTACACTACTTTCATCATATTGCCCCATCTCATCAACCTATGGTAGGGCTTCTTGGTAATCAAAGTCAAGGAAATCATCAAACTAGCATCTCGCACGAGTATACTATATAGTTCCTCCTCTCTCAAGTCCAAGAGCTCCAACACATCCTGCACATGAGGAGGTACTCCACCCCTTCGATGGTGATGGCACTCAATAAAGCTAGTGGTGGGTCGTGACTTTGGGTTTCAACAGGCTGGATGGATGAAAGTGCCATGTGAGAGCTCTCTACGGCCAGGGTCTAGAGTGGTCTCCTCTGGCTCTGTGTCTATGTATTCCACTAGAGGGAGATCCTAGATGTCATCATCCTCTGGCTCTTGAACATCAGAGTTCAAGATGTAAATAGCAAAAGCAATATCCCGCTCAATGAGATCAAGTGGGATGTGCTCTTCATAGGAGGTTGGGATAGCGGTAGTGCATAAATCTTGTCCGACATGAGCTAGAGCTCTGTTCACCACCTTCTTATGGTTGGATCCACTCTTCATGCTAAAGAGAAACTCCAAAGGAATCCAACTCAAGGTGGAATTTGGGATAGAGTAGGTGAAGTCATCCATTGCATCACAAAATGCAGCTAGCAAGGTGGAGTTTGGGTCGTCTAAGGTGGAGATGACAGCCTCAAGGTCTAAACTCTTGCAAAACCTAGGGTAGATCTGGTCCTCCCCAAGGTGAGTATAGCGAGTGCTGCTAATCCACGAGACGAAAGCAGGGGAGGCGGCCATGATGGGTAGTGGGGAGAGCTAGCACACAAAGGGAGAGCTAGAGAATAGATAGTATAAATGAGTTTGATCTATAACTTATACTCATATTTATACTTACATTTAAATTTATAATATTTTTAATAAATTTATACTTGTGTTTATTATATACTTACAAATATCTATAAACTTATAATTATTTTTATACCTTATGTTTATACTCTAGTAAATAAAGGACACTTCATTAAAATATAATAAATAATAAATCATACTTTTATTTCTTGTTACATTATATTATATTATTTACATAGTTACTTATAATATTATTTATACTTAAATACATACTTAAAGTTATATTTATTTTTAAACTTATATCTATAGACTTAAAAATTAATGACACTTCATTAAAATATAACAAATCATAAAAATATATTTATTTTTAAACTTATATCTCTAGACTTAAAAATTAATGACACTTCATTAAAATATAACAAATCATAAAAATATATTTATATTTCTAGCATAATTAATTATACTATTATTTACACTTAAATATATACTTATATTTATATTTACATTTGTACTTACTTATACTTATCATTATTTTCTTACATATTAAAGGTTTGAAACACAGTAGACTTAAAAAACCACAACACTTTATGAAAATGAAGAAAATTAAATTTACAACACTTTAGAGAAACAACTTCTTATATTCACTTGGAAGAATAAGAATTACATTGACTCCACAATCTCAAGGATGTGTGGAGCAACACACTGGTTGCATGTTTCTCAATGTTCACTTCGACTCTATAGACTTAAAAATTAATGACACCATCCAACTTAAAATAGAAATTACAAGGGGGATTATTGGACATAAGTTGGATTTCCTACCTCAAAAAACTAAGGGGCCAATAACTCTCTAAACGCTAAAAGGGTCATGACCCTCCCAAAGAATAACCACATCAATGAGTGCTAAATACGTGCCATCTCACATGTCTTGGTCCAAGCTGAGCCACTCCCCTCGTAGAAGTCGCCACCTCCTATACTTGAAGCGAATGCACAAAGTTTGTCTTGCAATGAAGTACTTGTCATAAAAAACAAACAAAAACCAACATAAAAACATAAAATCAACAATCAACATTTAACAATCAACAATCAACAATCAGTGTCTTGCAATGAAGTACTTGCTCTCTGAGATTTTTTATCCTTATGAGAAACTCATCCATTAAGTCTCCCTTATCAATATGTTCGGACTCTAACTATTTATACAAGTATGCTACTTGTGCCTCGTTACACACTTGGGAAAGTGTAGCAAGCCTGTTTGGTAGGTTTACATGAGTGAATATGAGGAATAATCCAAGCCTGTTTGGTAGGTTTACATGAGTGAATATGAGGAATAATGCTCCTTTTCATGGAAAGTTCCACCAGCACATGTGCATGTGCATTCCTGCCATTCCACTTGGCTTGTTCTATTGTGGGAGACGTGGAGGCAAATGCCATAATTACATCTAAACTATTATCACCATCCAAAGTACATGAGTGAATATGAGGAATAATGCTCCTTTTCATGGAAAGTTCCACCAGCACATGTGCATTCCTGCCATTCCACTTGGCTTGTTCTATTGTGGGAGACGTGTGGAGGCAAATGCCATAATTACATCTAAGCTATTATCACCATCCAAAGTACATGTACTATCCTACACCAGCAAGATAAGGTGCACCTCAATGCTAATAACAACATTCCAAAGCCCACAACCAATACACAATGCATCATATAGGACCATAACAGGTAGTCGATCTTGTTAAGTTTATCCTCAATGGAAAGCATCCCAAATACATCATTGCTTGCCATTTAGGAAAGCATCCTAAATACATCACTACCTACCATTTAGGAAAGCATCCTAAATACATCACTACCTACCATTTAGCTAGTAAATATAATTAATCTTTGGCACAAAATGTAGATATCCCAATAACCTTTAAGGTACGCTTAGTGCCCATTTTGAATGCAACCAAGATGGCTAAGCCAATAGATCATAGATGATAAAGAGAACTACAAAGTGTATAAAAATGGTAGAGTGTAGAAATGTGACAAGAATGCAAAAGTTGATGAGACGACGCTGATGAGAAAGCTTTTGAAGATGAGCTTAAAGATACTACGTTAATGATGAGGAGAATCAACGATGATGATGGCCCTATTTATATATGCTGTTGCAGTGTAAAAAACCTAAAATTGAACAAACATAGTTCCAACTGACACTCCCCTAGGATGTCTATAAAAACCTTATAGTATGCAAATGAGCCTCAAAACACTTTGCTTGCTTACTACATCTGTGTGTGTATTTTTACCTTTGTTTGCACTCCAAATTTTTTTTAAACTAGTCCTACAATTGAGTGATAAAAGTGGCTCTATCAAGACTATTTTAAAATTTTATAAAAATCAATTTAAAATTTTATAAAACTACTTGAGAGTGATTGGTTAATGCATGTACCCATGGTAAAAGTTTTGGAAAAAAATCATGTCTAAATTTATAATTTTTTAAATTTACTAAAAATAGCATAAAAATGCTACAATAGCCTCTTCTTCAAGGAGACGTGTAATAAAAAGTGTCTTTTAACTGATATAAGGTACATGTAAATGGCCTAAATACATATATATTAAATTTTATATTGCATTCATAGTGTGCTTAAATCTTTTTTGAAGGCATTTACAAAGTTAATACCTTCAAAATATTTTTTAAAGATAGTGTGCTTAAATCTTTTTTGAAAATATTCACAAAATACATTTTAAAATTTAAACATTATTTAGAAAAATTTGCTAAATGATGACCATGGAAGGCTATATTTTAAAACTTTTTGACCCATTTTTTAAACTAATACCTTATCTTAAGAGTGTTTTCATAGTATGACTTTTTTTGAAGCAATATACATTAAGTGAAATGTATTTTCTATGAAAGCCTCTAGTATCTTGTCTTGAGATTATTTTCATAGAATGGTTTTTTTAAAAACAATATACGTTAAGAGAAATGTGTTTTTTCACAAAAGCCAGAAAAGTGGCATTCTCTTTACAAGACTAATGTTGACTTGATGAAGGACCTATTCTCAATTGGAGTAATGATAAAAAGAATTGCATAAATAATGTCCATGAAAACAAATGTGTTATATAATGACAATTCTAAGCATGACTTGTTGGTAATTGCCAAAGTTATGAAGTAAGGTAAGTTTTTTGAGATTATGACTAGTTCATACAATTTTTCTACCAATTTTGAACACTTTGATTCTAGTTTGTGCAATTTTTGCCAATTGTGAGCACTTTTATGGTAACAAATTGTGGTATAAGAGGTATAAATTATAATCACTTGAATTTCAAATCGTTAGCTTTATTAAAATAGCAAAAGATGGTGACTAGTATTCCACAACTCTTTACTTTTGGGTAAAATATGCAAAGTTTTTTGGATGGCAAACAAGTAAGTGCTAATCACATCACAATTAAATTAAGAGAAGAATTACACATTATGTACTCAAATATGTAGGGGACATCACGAATTTTAAGCATGAGATAGTAGAAAGTAAAAGTGGGTCCCTTCTTAGCAAAGAGAGCCTAATCTATGATCAATGATGAGAAGAGGCTACCATGTTAGTACTATGTCGAAGACAAAATTGATTCTTAGTGTGAAGAGGATGTCTATATGCCATCCAAGGTGAGTCATCTTATAAATATTTGCATAAAAGAAAATCATTTCACATTTAGGATCTTTGGATACCTAGCTTATGCATATATACTAAATAATAGAAGAAAACTTGATGCTAAGTTAAAGATGATGGAATACTTATAGGAAAGTAGATCTCACAAGTGTTATTTTTCTATAATAAATAGAGATATGATGTTTAATAATGAAGTCGTTTGTGACATTTTTGCTTCAACATTAGTTTAAGATAGCCTATTATTTTTTATAAAAAATAAATTTTAATCAAAATAAAAAACCTTTGTAGCCTAAAGGATCAACAACCTTTGTAGCCTAAAAGTTCAACCCATTGCTCATCTAAGTTGACATAGCATCCAATGACTATGGAAACTAACTATACATTGATGGCTACTATGTTGTAGGTGTATGAACCACTATTCTATGATGATATATGCAATCCTCCTCAAGGTAAAGCGCACATTGATAACATGACAAACACACTATAGAAGTATTAAAAAGGGGAATTGACTCCCTTGGTAGCTAGAAAAATGACATTTAGCCATAAGTAGCTCATACTAGCCTAAGAGTTAATTGCTAAGTATAAGGTTAGGTCAATGGCAATGGACATTAGCCAACATTATGGGATGGATTATGAGGAGACCTTCACTCCAATTCACTCCAATGGATAGCATCACAATGTTGTTTTCCTTACCAATGGACCAAATATGAGGAGACATTCACTCCAATGGATAGCATCAAAATGTTGTTTTCCTTTCCAATGGACCAAAGATGCAATTGAAATGAGCATCATATGTATGCAAAAGTTATTTTCTCAAAAATAATCTTAATGAATAAAGATGCATGGAGCATACACAATGACTTGTGATATAAGAGCAAGAGGATTGGTTTATAGACTTAACAGAAGTCTTCGTAGATTCATACAAAGACCTCGAAGTTATCATGCTAGAATTTAAAGGACGATGATCTATGAATAAAGTGATGGAAATTATAGTCATAGTTCTTTTATACATCAATGATGTACATGTGGTGGCCAATAATTAGGCTTCAATAGCTATAACTAAAAGCTAATAAAGTTTATAAGATCAAGATGCTATTTAACATCAAGGATATTGCCATCACTTAGTATTAAAGTTTATAGATATATGTACTACTTTCATAAGTGCAGAAAAAGTATTTGGATCGATCTCGGTTCATTAATCTCAATTGTCGATCTTGTTATCACATCATCCGGATCACCTATTCTTTCAGATCTTTACCTGTATTTGATCAGGTGATTTTCATGGACATCTTTCGATTGGCAATCCTATTTCTAGATCGCAGATATACTAAGACCGTCGACCTAATCCTTGGATTGTTGAGATCAATTAGATCGCTAGATTTTGAGATCGTAGCTTGTCCAGGTTGCCCATCTGTTATCTAAATTTCCTTAAAAAAGACAAAAAAGAATTCATAATTGCATTATTTATATGCATCTTGCATGTTTCTTCTATTCTTTTGTAACTTTATTTTCCTAAAAAAATATTGAAAAATACAAAAACATTATAAAAAGATAATTAAAAATCCATAAAGAACTCAAAAATCATAAAATTATCATAAAAAGAATTTTTGCAAGCCATTGTGGCATTGGATCAAGTTATTATGCATTACAATCAGATTGAATCATTGCTCAGTCCTATTCTAACCCTACCTTTGAATACGAGACTTTATTTCATGCATCAACATAAGGGAGTGATCCTAGACCCCACGAGTAGAATTATCCTCCCTCATTGGTACCATACACTAGTTAGGAAGCACAGCGAGAGTCCTTCAAGTTAATGTCAAAGCTCAATGCAATTGTAGATCCCATTGGACACTTGGAAGTGTTTGATCAAATGTGTGATGATACATGTGGTCGACCTGATGAGACATGAAGAATCAATTAGAAACTACATCAAGAGAGTGAGATACCTCCACTCTCGATGTGTTGACATTTTTTCCTAATGAATAGTTAATTGGAATGTTTCTAGAAGGAATCCTTGGCTTAACCTTACATAATGCTTTGTACTCTAAAAAACATAAGAACTTTGAGCCATGTTATAGGAGTGACATAGAATTCGATGATAACTTCATGGGAACCACTTCAAGGAGTTTCCTTGAAAGGACCCCATCAGAAGCATCATTTGGCATAGTGCCTTCAAAGGTCAATGTGACAAAGGGAAAGAACCGCATGCCACACAGGCAATAGAAGACCTAGCTAGCTACACTCATGCATGAAATGATTGAGCAATGGAAAGTTAGGTTAAGAAAAGCTAACATAAGAAAACCACATCTATATCCTAGACGTGAGTTGGTATGGTGTTCAACATGTCATGTTAACCACACAAGCACAGAATGCCCCTACCTAAGATCTAGACAAGGAAGAATCTGGTGTGCATACAGGAAACCATGATATTACCCATTGCTATAAGAGTTAACCTTAGAGGTAATAATCAGTCACACCATCTCCACCCGTTAATCACTTGGCTTCACCTCACCCAGGGCAGTACATGCCTCAAAAAGGAGTACTAAGAATTCCAAAATTAACTCTATCACCTCCACCCATTCATCACTTGGCTTTGCCAACACCATCGACAAGGAATATGCTTGCTAATGGACCTCACCTAGGGTAGTACATGCCTCAAAGAGGAGCACTAAGAATTCCAAAGTTACCCCTACCACCTTAACATTTGCTATAGCAACCACTCATTCTCCTCGGCGGGTGACCCCCATGAACCAATCAACCCTACAACCTCTAGTGTTGCCATATCAACCACCCTTTCTCCATGGCAGTGACCCCTATGAGCTAATTAACCCTAATGGAAATACCTAATGGGGAGGAGGAGGGAATGGGTGGGCACTATGTACCTAGAATCCTTAGAGGCTCAGAGTCACCCAAGTTAAATCCTCAGTCTCACTTCGTTTAAGATGGTGACAGTGTCTATGGTATAGTGTCTCACTATGTTCAAGATGGTGACAGTGTCTATCATACAATGTCTCACTATGTTCAAGATGGTAGCAGTGTCTACCCTATAGTGTCTCACTATGTCTAAGATGGTGACAGTGTCTACCCTACAGTGTCTCACTATGTTCAAGATGGTGATAGTGTCTACCCTGTCTATACACAAGTTGCAACATTGGTCACATGTATAAGGATCACCCATTGAGAGAAACCACCCCTAGGTCTAGTCCAAGAGCATAAGCCGATTACAAGCATTAACTTACGAAGTGTCAAAGGTGGGATATTTATGAATGGTTTCTCTTAATGTGGTGATAAGAATGTAAAATAGGAGGAGATCTGCCACTCACAAAACTGAATAAGCTTTAGTTTCTTGTAAAAGGGCGTAGACATTAGCTTGAGTCCTACCAAACCGGTGAAGTTTCGAAACATGCCATAGACACCTTAGAATTAAAAGATGAAGATCCATGAAGATAGGATAAGGGGAAGACTTCATGACGGTTCAATAGGGTTGGTTTAGGCAAGGATACAACTTCTAACATCTCTGCATTGTCTTCAGAGAATGAATTGAATCCTCAGCATGCCATGGACCAAGAAGATCTATTTATAGACTCCAAAAGTTGGTAGAGCATCCTAATTGACTTGAGGAGAAAAGGAGTCTAGCATAGGAATTGGTAAGAGCATGCTAAGTGTAATTAGATGTTGAAACTCAAGTATTTCCCACTATTGAAGTGGAAGTTGGCATAGATGCCACCTTCACTTTGCTCAAGAGAGGACCAAAAAAAGAACCAATCTATCCTATAACACAAGGGGATTTGGAACAAAGGAGATTAGGTGAAGAGGACAAATTTGAAGTCATTGCCTATCGTTGGAGATGATAAAAGAGTTTCACACTTGAAGGGGACACATTCCATATACCATTATTGGTCTTGATAGCTATGTAAGTGATAATGGACATACTCTAAGAGACATAGCAGGACTCACATTGCCTTCCTCTTTTCCCAAGTCCTGATAGCTATGCTATGTAAGTGATAGTGGACATACTCTAAGAGACATAGCAAGATACACTGCTAGCCATTAAAGCATAGGTCCTATTAGATGAATCCAAAATACTTGAGGATGGCAAGGACAAAATTAACAAACTCATCGAAGCCAAGTTCATTTATGAGATAGAGCATATGGAATGGCTATCCCTAATAATCATAGTGCATAAGAAAAATGAATCTTCATTTGTGTTAACTTCAAAAAGGTTAATGCTTTCATGATAAAAGATCACTACCCATTGCCACCATAACTGAGCATGTGCTAGAACCACGTATAAGGCAAGGAGGCCTACAATGTCCTTGATGGATTTTTGAGTTATAACCAAGTGGATATAGAACCAAGTGGATATAGAACCAAATGATCAAACTACAATAACATTTGCTAGGGAATGGGGTCACATATGCATATAGAGTTATGCCATGTCATTTGGCCTATTGAACACCCCATGCACTTTCCAAATGCTCATGTGCATGGCATACAAGGAATACCTTAGGGAAATTATTGAGGTTTTCATGGATAAACTTTGCATTAGTTCCAAATGGAAAGTGCATCTCTGGTGCTACTTGAGAAAGGCAATTGAGAAATGTAGATTGTATTGAATCTCCCCTAGAATCCACTTAAATACCAATTTTGGATAAGACATAGGGTAATACTTGGCTACATGGTTTTCAAACATGGCATTTAAAATGGATGATAGCAAGGTGAAGCTAATTCTTGAGCTCCCACCACCCACAAACTTCAAGGGTGTCCAATGATTCATGGGACACATTGTTTACTATAGACGATTCATAACAAGGCCCTTGTATAGACGATTCTATACAAGGCCCTTGTATAGACTACTTGTCATCTTTAAATGGACATATGAGTGTTAAAAAACCTATGACACTCTCAAGAAAGCTTTAGCAAGTGCACCAATATTAAGATCTCCTAAGTGAGACATTATCTTCCACGTGCACGATGTTGACACTTTGGCCTTTGCAATTGGCTACCTATTGGCACAACGAGGAGAAAATAAGATGGATTTCTCTGTTAGCTTTTCCAATTGAATGATGTTGAATAGAACTACGCCACCATAAAAAGAGAAGGGCTTTCCATAGTCTACGTAGTAAAAAAGTAGTGCCATTATCTTTGGCCAACAAATCATGTTTTTAATAGACCATCAAGTGATTCTTTACTTGGTCAATAAGCCTTGTGCTATGGGAAAAATAACCCAATGGCCTTTGATCTTGCTAGAGTTTGATTTCATTTGTGATTGTGTGGAAGGGCTCACAACATGTGCACATCAACCACTTAGTATCTTTAATGGAGAACCACTAGTTGGAGTAGAGGACACACTACTTGGTGCCCCACTACTTGTCGCACGACATCCCCTAATTGGGTCGGAGTGGAGGACACACTACTTGATGCCCACTATTAAAACTTTGCATTATTCTAGAATGGGATGAATGTTAAATATTGTATCTCTCATGCTGTCATGGAGCTGTCGGCCTATTTTCCTACAGCCGACTGCTTCATGTACAAGTATATAAGAGGTGCTCCCTTTATTCATTCATCATATCATTCCTTGCCCTATTTGCTGGTTCTTGTACTCTGTAACCTCAAGCTAATAAAGCTCAGCTCTTGCTTGAAATCTTTCTCTCTCTTATTTTCATTGCTTTCACTTGTGCACATTCTTTCATGGTATCATACGCCTAGGCTCTGGCTGCTGCACAATCTGTTCCTCTACATTTTCTACTTCCCTAGATTCTCCAGGCTATAGATCCTTCAAAACAGTGGCTGTGTTTCTCTCTCTTAGCTGCGTTTTTGCTCTACAAGCCCTCCAACTGCTGTCGGCTAGCCCTGGCTGTGTTTTCTTCTACAGAGGAAAGTGGATGAGGTCTAGCTGCTGCAGATTTAGCAAGTGCATCAGACAAGTGGCACATCAGCTCCTCTCCCTCCAAGATCTATGGAAAGGTGCTTGAGAGAGCATGTGGATTGCTTAGCTACCTACAGAGGTTGTTTGAGACATAGCTTCTTTGAGGCAGACATGGGTCCCCCCTGCATGAACAAGGAGGACAAGCTCAGTGGTACAACCTATGATCATTGAAAGCTACAGATGAAGGTTTGGTTCACACACAAGGGTCTCTGGGTGGTGGGAGATTGTTCAGGGCCACAAACAAAAGCCCGAACGCCCTACCAGCTCTAGGAAGTGGACTCAGGACCAGAAGGATGCCTTTCTCCTTCAAACTTTCAGCTTGGGAGAATCAAGACTCAAAAGCTCACTCTGCACTTATACGAGCCATCTCACCCCAGAGGTCTCCCCCATCATGGAAACATTGGATTGTGCTGCCTCTGTTTGGAGAAAGCTGATAGACCTATATGCACGGGACTCTACAATGCGGTCTGTCAACCTATTGGGTCAGCTCTTTTCTCTGGAGTTTACAGTAGGGACTTCCATGCAGTCATTTGTGATGAAGGTTAAGCCATTCATGACCAATTAGTGGCAATGGGTACTGCCCTGACCTCTTCTCAACAATTAGCTGCTCTCCTCCTCATCAGGCTTCCTGTAGATTATGACATGGTTTCCCGAGCTTTGCGGGTTCAGATCACAACACGTTCCCTCGAGTTTGATGATTTGTGTACTCTCCTCTTGGAAGAGGAGAGGAAGAGGTATCCATCCTAGTTTCTCAGGGGGAATTGAAAGTTTCATCGTTTTTTGGACTTGATCAGGCACTCTCGACAGTGCAGAAGAAAGTTCGGAGTCGGTGTTACAAGTGTGGAAAGAAAGGCCACCTGTTAAAGGATTGTCAGTCAAAGGACCAAGGCCACCTGTTAAAGGATTGTCAGTCAAAGGACAAAGGCAAAGCCAAGGACAAGGGCAAGTCTTCCAAGAAGGGCAAAGACAAGTCACATGACACTGACACTGACTCGTCTAGTGACAACCCCAGCTCTCCCAAGGCCTTACAGTCTGGAGAGAATATGACTGGTGTCCTTCTCTGATCCTAAGAGGGCATCCCCCACGTGCTGTTTTCTAGAAGCGGCTTGTGGGTGGGAGAGGGGGCTTTCAAAAGCTCTCTTATATTACATTTTAATCATGGGACCCATGTGTTGGAGTTCCAAGTATAAAGACAGGCAAGTTCACTTGATGGTCCGGATGAGTTCCAAAACTATTGGTTAGCAGAGACTATGGACAGGATGTGTTCCATGTTCATTTGTTCGAGGTTATTGGATGTGATGTGTTCACAATTCTACTTTGAGTTTGGAGCCAAGTAGATTTTCTTTTGCTCTTTATAGTGGCATTATGTTCTCTGAAGACAACAAGCTGACATGTGCATTTTTCGAGGTGTACTCTCAGTACTAGCCATGTTGAGGTGTCCATGGTCGCATCTTCATTCATCAGTTTTCTTCTGACTTTTTTGCACACTTCAAGATGCAGAGGGGGTGTTAAATATTGCATCTCTCAAGCTGTTGTGGAGCTCTTGGCATGTTTTCCTATAGCCGACTACTTCATGTACAAGTATATAAGAGGTGCTCCCTTTATTCATTCATCATATCATTCCTTGCCCTATTTGCTGGCTCTTGTGCTCTGTAACCTCAAGCTAATAAAGCTCAATTCTTGCTTGTAATCTTTCTCTCTCTTATGTTCATTGCTTCTTCTTGTGCACATTCTTTCAATGAAGAGATAGTCCACTATTTGGCTAATGATATTCCCCAAGAGAGACCCCTTAATTAAGACAAAGCACTATGCCTTATTAAGAAGGCATCCCTCTGCTAGGGAAATTGTACAAGGTTGACAAAGATGGAATCATGAGGCAATTTACTTAAGAATTTAAATATGTTGATGTCCTTAAGCAAGCCCAGTCTGGTGTGGTTAGTGGGTGTGGCTAGTGGACATTTCTCAGTATAGACATCACTGTAAAGAAATTTCTACTAGCAAGTGTGTGGTGGCCTACGTTGTTTGGAGATGTAGTAAAATTTATAAAAGGCTACATTGGATGCTAGCATTTTGCTGGGGTTTACAACTGTGAGATAGAATCAGGGATTTCATTAACGTCTTCACAATTTCGTGATCACATTAACAAAACCTATTGTTAACATATTAAAACTTGTGATCACATTGTATATTCACATGACCTAAGCAATGACCTGCCAGAACCCACTAGTCCCGTAACACCTCCGGGATTTTAGCTTTCCCGACGGGCCCGTCGGGATACCAGATATCCCGGCGGCCCGCCGGGAAAACAAAGGAACCCCGGCGGGGTTCTGTTCTGTATATAAACACTGCCCGACACCCATCATGGAACAGAACCCCGGCGGGGTTCTGTTTTGTATATAAACACTGCCCGATAAACACTGCCCGACACCCATCGTGGAACTTTTATATAAACAGTGTTTTGTATATAAACACTGCCCGACACCCATCGTGGAACTTTTGGGGAGATAGTCCTTGTTTTGGGGGCATGATATCTCTCCTCAAAGTACTTGTAGAGCTCTCGAGTTGCTAGAAGTGTCCTCTTGGGAAGAACGTCCTTATCTTAGGGGCTGTCGACTTTCCTAGTAGGCACTCCTAAGGCTATTGAGCCACTTGTCCTTAGTTCTTTGAATTGGGGGCAGGGTGTGGTTCGTAGCTAATACTTGCGGAGATTTAGGGACAAATTTGGAGTCATTCAGCTTTGCATTTGAGCTACGTAGGTAATCTACCTCATTCTGCTTTATGAATGGTTGGATGGAGCCAAGAGTCCTGCTTAGGGGCTTGTATTGGTTCTTGATACTTGATATAGTTTAGAGTAGACAAGGGTCTATTGTCCTATACTAGAGTATTGGGCAAGCATAGATCTTTGATTTTCTTTGTGAATGTTAGAGAAGGTCTATTGTCCTATAGTAGAGTATTGGGCAAGCATAGATCTTTGATTGTGTAAAGTATCCTTAATTGGGTACAAAAGGCATCCTTCATTGGGGGTACAATGTGCATGATAGTTTCGAAGTAGTTTTGTAGTAAGACCTTGCAAGATAGTTTGAAGTAGTTTTGTGTTATGTGATGATCTTTTGTATTTGTCAAGATAGTTTCAAAGTACTTTGTGTGCTAATGTATGTTTTGTAATACGTGAGTGACTTTGTTGTTTTTTCATTTGTGTATTCATTGTTACATGCTTGGTTGAATAGGTTATTTGTTCAGATGGAGGACAATGTTGGATCCAGTGATACCTCCAATAGAGTCCAAATTTTAAATAGCAGGAAAAAAAAGGCACGTGGGATAGAGTGGCAATATGCAATTAACGTTGGTGATCGATTCATAGATTGGGAGTGTAAGCTATGCCATGCAGTAAAATCAGGTGGGGCGCCTCGACTAAGAGAACACTTTTTAGGCGAACTGAAGAAAAAGTCATGTACCCACCCCTCTGCACCTATAGTCGCATAAGAGAAGAAATTCAAAAGAAAGATTCAAGAAAACATGACACTCCTACCGTTAATGTATCAAGGCAGCAAGAACACTGTTGTTCTAATCATCAAACTCCCGCTATATCGCCTACTTGTACCCCGAACGGCAATGTGCAACCAGAAAGTAATCTACCCAGTGCATCTTCCTGCAAGCAAAACTTTGACGTAGGAAATATACCCATGTGTCAAACTTCATTGCAAGAAAGCCTATGTCAAGGTCGACTCGATGATGCACAACTCGCCCTTGCTGAAGTGATTTACTTTTCTGGGAGTGCTATGATGATGGTGGACAGTGAACATTGGAAGAGAGCATGGAAGAAAATTGGTGAGTTTGGACCAGGGTTTTCACCACCTACGTACCATGCTATGCGAAATGATCTATTAGAGAAATGTTATGCGCAAGTAAAAGAACATGTACAAAGAATAATTCTTAGCAATATAGAGCTTTCTGGATGTAGTATAGTAAGTGATGGATGGTCTAATGTACAAAGAAAACCATTAATTAATATAATGGTTATTTCACCTAGAGGTGAGGCTTTCATCCGTGCCGTGGATTCAGCTGGTTCAATCAAAACTGGGGCTTACATTGCTCAAGTCATTAGCTCTGTGAGATAGAGGAAGTGGGTGCCAAAAATGTAGTCCAAGTCGTCATGGACAATGCAAAAAATTGCAAAAATGCATCCAAAATCCTACAGCGACAATATCCACATGTTTTTCTGGTAGGCTGTAATACTCATAGTTTGAATCTTGTATTAAAAGATTGGTATAAAAGTGATGATACTAAATGGTTTGCCTCAATCGTCGACACTGCTCACCAGCTTGTGAGATTCATGCTCAAGAGACAGAGAGTGTTAGATATTTTTCGACCTTGCATGTCAGTTATGTTAAAGCTTCCAGCGGAGACTAGGTTTTGCACTCACTTTTACACTTTTGAGTCTCTTCTTAGAAATAAAGATGCAGTTTGCGAAACATTTACATGCATGGCATTTCATGACTGGGAGAACACTCCACTTGAAAAAGTGAAAGAGAAAATCAAAGTCTTGAAGGCAGCGCTTACGAGAAGAAGTTGGTGGAACAGTGTGATGGATGCATACCATGTAATGATGCCTGTTATGTATGCCGTACGAAGTCTTGATCAAAGAGCGCTTAATCTCAGGAAAGCATGGATGCAATGGTGGACTGTCTAGCGGAGTTTGGAGTGTCCTGAGAAATTAGAGTATTCAGTGGTGGAAAAGCAATGGCGTGTACCATTTTCCAGTAGACAAAGAAAAGTTCTATTGAAGTACTTTCATGCTAGATGGATTAGAGCGCATTCACCACTACACAGTGCTGCTTACATGTTAGATCCTGAATATTGGAATATGGATTTGATGTCCAATGTTGAGGTAGTGCAAGATTTTTATAAAGTGGTAAACACTTTCTATAATAATGTTGATGATCGTGTAAAGTGCATAAAGGAGATGACCTCATTTCGATTGAAAGAGGGTTTATTTTCCAACTCCCTTGTTCAACAAATGGCTAAAGAGCAACCTGCATGGAAGTGGTGGATGATGAATGGTGGTGAGCATTATGCTTTATTGCGCAACCTTGCGATGAAGGTTCTAAGTCAATGCTCTTCAAACTCGGGCTCAGAAAGAAACTGGAGCATGTACAAATATATTCACAGTACTATTCGCAATCGACTTCTTGCAGATCGAGCAGATAAACTTGTTTACATGTATTGCAATGAAAAGATCTTGCGAGACATTGAAAGCGAAGAGTATGAAGAAGATATGCCCAGATGGATGTACAATTGTGATGATGTAGTAGACGAGAACTTTGATGTTGGATGCACGTTGTGCACCACCCTAGACATTGACTTAGATGAGCTTAATTTAGCAGACGAGAGAGTAAACGGTGAAAGAATTTTGGAGCAAGATACTGACATAGAGGAAGAAGTCATTTCATTAATTTCATAAAAAGTACTTGTACAAATGATCGTATTTAGAGAAATTATCAATACAAAAGTAGGATTTTTCTTTCTTAGCTTTCATCTTGAAATAAATTACGAATTGCACTAGGAGTTTCATCTAAAGGTCCTGGTGGTTTATATTCGCTAGCCATGCCGAACACTGTATAAATACCTTGATTTATTGGGACACTGCACAATGCACATGTGGAAGTATTTTGCATTTGCCTCACTAAACATATTAAGTGGTAGTAGTGTCCACAGGGTAGTATATACTAGCCGCTCCACCCATCGAATACTTTGTAACATACAAAGACATTGGGGGGTGGAGGAACTAGTAGCCTCAGCAGAAACTCCCACAAGATCAGGATGTATCAAAAAATGAGAGATGTGGTTTCCTTGGCACACAGGAGCAATACGTGAAGAGATGCTCTGTACATCTTGGCTGATCTTTGTGAGCTGCTCTTGAATCCCTCTATTGGCCGGGGGAGGAGTTGACGCTTGAGATAATCGCTCAGCTTCTTTCTCCTTCTCTGCTAGCTATGCCCCTAAGCTTTCTTTGACCTTGTTTAACTCCAATCCAATGCCCTCCACCATGAGAGCAAGTTCTTCCCTTGTGAATGTCACTGTCTCTTCACGTATGTCGTGGGTGTTGAAAGTGGCCTCTTTGGAGGCGAAGTCCACTGGAGTTTCTAGGATAAATTGTGCATATAGCATCTTAGCAAAATAGAGTGGAGCATCGGCGTTAATGGAGAGGACGACCGTACACCTCCAAGAAAATGCGCTCGGCATTAGTTTTGATATCATTGTGAGTGCAACGTGAAATCTTCCATCTTCCCTTCTTAATCTCGCCATCTGGACATGGCCATATTTCCTTTATCATCTCTGTGGTGGTTACACATTTGTTTATGTCTTTCCATTGGGCATAAGTAGGATTTGTCCATTTCGACAACCTGCATGCTGTTCTTGTAGCTTCGCAGGCTGTCAGGCCATGTGCAAGGGCCTTCATTCGCTTATATGCCTTCTTGGCTAACTCTTGATGCTCGTTTGCTTGCGCCTCTGCCATATCTGCATGAACATAAATGACTTTAGGATTTTAATGAACTGTAAAGATCAACGTAAGATAAATTGACCATTACCCTCAAAAACTTAAAGTTTAACACCACGAGAGGAGATATGTATTGCAAAGACTCAATGAGAAATATCCACTTGACTCCAAAAATACTTCAAACAATGCGTGCACATCAAATTTTGAAGAGAAAACATAAACTTAAACACCACAAGAGGAGAGAGATATTGCAAAGACTCAATGAGATAATATTTCAAACAATGGACACATCAAATGTTGAAGAGAGAAACAAAGTGCTATTCCTGAAACTTAATCTCCTGATACTGTATCATTACAAAATCAGGGTGAATGACACCGATAGCTCTACAAGAGGACGTTGTGCCCTCGTTGGGTCAGTATTTAGTGATCTAAAAAATTCAACTACTTGCAAAATTGATTTTCGCTCATCGCGATTAGGCAGAAACATCCAATTTTTGACTCTATAAATAATAGTATCCATGGTTACTTTGTCATAGGAACTATTATCCATCCACAACTCTTGTACTTTCTGCCAAAAGTCATATAAAGTTTGTAATAAATATCCCAAGGCAAAAACATCAGATGCAGGAGTGTATGCATCTGCCAAAAACGGATCATAAAGCTCCGGGGCTATCCACAGCCATTTATTTTGCTCTCTGTGCATAGGAGACCGCCTGTGCCACCTTCTCAGGGTTCTTGTCTGCTTCAAATACAAAATTGAGAGACACTCGTTTTTTGGGCGCTCTCAGCAGTAACCCCCAATCGATAATACCTATGCGTGGCTTCAACTCTTTTGTAAAATCCAACACTACATTGAATGGATGTAGGTCGGTATGTACAATTCCTGCCAGATGTGCTGCCACTAGGCCTTCCACCAGGGCATGCATAATATGTGGCATGGTTATTACTATTTGTTTTATTTTAGAAAGTTCTAGATGACTTAAAGGAATATTATCGGGCGGGGGTTGTCTCCATCCTCGATCCAAACGGAAAATTGCTCTTGTGAACTCACTGAATCTGAAGGGAACCTTCAGAAGAGTATCACCAAGCGAGCCGCCATTATAGTACGGGAAAATAGAGATCCAAGGAGATTCTTTTGTGAAGGCAATACACCTGACAATCGATAGGTGTAGAACCTGCATGCCCTGCTCTGCCTGGAAGCTCTCGAACTTGGCGTTGCCTTCTCCTTTGTAGTGCTTTCCGCAAAAAGTAATGTGCTCCGGCAAAAATGATATACCTTTAACTGTATACTCTTTTACTGTGCCAAAAACACCAAAGCCTATTGTTCGCCCTTCGAACAGAGCCTCGTGCGGGATGCCAATGAGGTGTGTGCACATAGAATTGTAGATGGTACGATTAATGACACCTGTACCACTTGCATCTGCATGGCTTGACGTTGCAACGATGACGTCTTGGGCAATGCGCACTCTTTTGGGGAGGGACTCTGCATCCAGCGCCTTCATGCGCTTGCTCTTGGCTCTTTGCTCGCTCCATACAATGTCCCATAACTATAGACGTTGCATATTAGCTTCAGGCGGGGCAGCATCTCTAAGATCACTGCATGCTACATGCATGCTCCCCAAAATGGTTCGTGTTATATGTTGATGGGTTGAAATCTGCTATCTTCTATCTATTAAGCAACTCAACGTTGCCTCCGCCGCTTCGAAGCCGACGCTGTGCATTTTCCCATATCTGGTCTATTAGATCTCGCATGAGTATCTCAGACTCATTGATCTTTTTGACGACATCATCAGCACATTGTGACACTGTGATGACTGCTTCAATGCGAATTGCTCGTAGAACGATTTTACGCTCTTCAAGGGAAAGCATGTTGGTCGTCTTCGTAAATCTAGCAAATATCACTAAACACAAAAAAACAGAATATCAAACATTATTGAAATCAACATCAAGCAAACGTGAGAGAACAGCAACAAGTGTATCATTACTTATCAATGTTCAAACAAAAACGGAATATCAAATAATTTTAATGAACTCAACATCATCCAATACATCATCAAACGTGAGAGAACAGCAACAAGTGTATCATTGCTTATCAATGATCAAACAAAAACGGAATATCAAACAATATTACTGAACTCAACATCATGCAATACATTATCGAACGTGAGACAACCGCAACAAGTGCATTATTACTTATCAAGTGTATACATTATCGAACGAGAGAGAGAGGGGGGGGAAGGAAGAGAGAGAGGTGTGACAGATAGAGAGAGAGGAAACATTAGATGACATTTTTAATAGTTTTGTGAGTTCCTAAAGAGAGGAAAATAATGTTTTGTAATCCTAAAGCACTCCTCATCTACACACCTATCATGATAGAGAGAGAGATGTGAAGTGTATCATAAGAGAGAGAGAGAGAGAGAGAGAGAGAGAGAGAGAGGAGAGGAAGAGAGAGTTGTGACAAATAGAGAGAAGAAACATTAGATGACATTTTTAATGTTTTTGTGAGTTCCTAAAGAGGAAAATAATGTACTGTTTTAATTTTTAAGTAAATAGAGGGAGAAAAAAGAAATTATTAGGAATTATGTATATTTTAAGAGAAAAAAAAGGAAATCCTTATCTACACATCTATCGTGTTGTGAAGTGTATCATGAGAGAGAGAGAGAGAGAGAGAGAGAGAGAGAGAGAAAGAGTTGTGAAGTGTATCATGAGAGAGAGAGAGAAGGGGGTAGGAAGAGAGAGATATATTCATTTTTTCGAGTTATGAATCACGATATTATAAAATAAAACATTTAGACAATATGATGTAAACTTTGATCCATGAAATACTCATGCCACGTTAGCAACCAAGTATGGCATGGATCAAACACAATAAAAACAATACAAGTCAAATCAAACAAATTTACGTCATTTTTTCGATCGCGTTAACGATCATATGCCGTAATATGCAAGCAAATTTACGATATTTTTTTGACCACGTTAACGATCAAATGCCGTAATATGCAAAAAACAATTTATGCACTAGCGGACGACACCAACTTGCCGCGTTAATGACAAAATGCCGCCCGATTCTATGGGAATACGAATAGGATATGAACATACACTGGCTACGTTACCGACCATATGCCCGCATTTGACAAAGGGAAGGGAAGGGAAGGTAACATCGCCATAACGATACTATGCTTGCCGCGTTACCGACTAGTACCGCTAGGGCGTGCCATACTTACCATAGGACACAGACTAGCCGCGTTACCGACTAAGTGCCCTAGGGTAAGCACCATTCTGAAGAATGGCCTTACACACACACCTGTCGTGTGGCGGACCACCCACATCCTACCGCGCATTGCGACAATGGGCGGCTGCCCGCACGAACACACACCCACACACACATCCCTCGTGTGGCGGACCACCCACATCCTACCGCGCATTGCGACAGTGGGCGGCTGCCCGTACGAACACACACCCACATACACACACACACACACACACACACACACACACACACACACAAGTTTCATTACCTGTGTATGCTGTCAGTAATGAACTCCCAAAGGGCCCCCCGGGCCCATATATATAGGAAATTGTACCCCGCCGGGCTGGATGATGACCCCGCGAGACCCACCGGGGTTTCCTTTTTCCCAGCGGGACCGCCGAGTATAGCAAAAGCCCGGCGGGATTTTATCCGATTACCAGGTTGCTTCCCACCGGATTTTTTGGGAACATGTTAACACATGTTATTAACAAAAAAAATTTGTGATCACGTGAATATAAAATCATTGGATAGAATGCTCCTGCACCCACCAATAGTTTCCCTACAGCCAATTGAAAAATGGAGTATTGAATTTATCAGGCCCATTAGTCCAACTGCTTATCATTACTTCCCATGGACTATTATACTAAATAGGTTGAGGCTTGTGCTACCACAAAGGCTAATGCCATATCAACATCAAAGTCCCTTTATGAGAATATAATCACTAGATTTGGGTGTCCACTTGAACTAGTAAAAGTGATAGGGAAAGTTACTTCATTACTGATGTGATCAAGTTCTTGTTTAGTAAATTTATGGTAGTACATTGCAAATCCTTGCCGTACTATCCCCAGGCTAATGGCTAGACTAAAAGCAGCACCAAGATTATCTATGTTATCCTAACTAAGACAATTGAAGCCTCACTTACTGACTAGGAAAATAAGTTACTAGTCATATAGAACCACCCATAAGGTGCTACTCTATGGGCATATAGGACCACCTACAAGGTGGCCATCCACACCACACCTTTCAACTTGACATACGGAATGTAAGCTACTAGTCATAGAGAACCAACCACCCACAAGGTGTGCTGCTCTATGGGCATATAGGACCAACTACAAGTTGGCCACCCACACCACACATTTCAACTTGACATATGGAACAAATGTCATCATGTCCATGGAATTCTTAGTACCAAGCTTAAGAATTGTCATCAAGGAAAGGTTAACAGGAAACATCTTGACTAGTCAAGCTAATCGAGTGCCCAAAGGGAACCTATACTCCGACCATGTCTCTGAAGAAGAGGTCGATTCTTTACTTGCCCATAGGGATAAGTAACCAAGTTCCTTCAAATGCCTCACCCAAGACAATTCAACTTGACATATGGAACAAATGTCATCATGTCCATGGAATTCTTAGTACCAAGCTTAAGAATTGTCATCAAGGAAAGGTTAACAGGAAACATCTTGACTAGTCAAGCTAATCGAGTGCCCAAAGGGAACCTATACTCCGACCATGTCTCTGAAGAAGAGGTCGATTCTTTACTTGCTCATAGGGATAAGTAACCAAGTTCCTTCAAATGCCTCACCCAAGACAATTCAACACTCACCAGCATACCCCCTAACATACGGAATGTAAGTTACTAGTCATATATAACCACCCACAAGGTGCTACTCTATGGGCATATAGGACCACCTACAAGGTGGCCATCCACACTACACCTTTCAACTTAACATATGGAATGTAAGTTACTAGTCATAGAGAACCAACCACCCACAAGGTGCTGCTCTATGGGCATATAGGACTGTGAGATCCCACTATGCAGGAAGACAGATTGGCTGTGTAGACACTGTGTGCCATTGGGTGTATGTATGCACATTGAGGTCACTGGTTGTGACATTTGAGTGTACTACAGTACCGTTGCAAAAAATACAGCAGTTGTGCTGGACAAACCAGTGTGCTATTTCTGGTAAATTTGTGTGTCTGGCAAGATGTCAAATGATGGCATAAACTAGATTGTTGTTGCTGAGAAGCTTGATAAGAACAACTTCCATGCTTGGAGATTGAGGCTGATAAATTTCCTGATGGGAAAGGGCTACTGGGACTATATAGAAGGTGAGCATGAAGAGGCACCGGAGATACCGGACATCAATCTGATTTTGCTGCAGCAGATGTGAAAGAATTCAAGGATTGGAACCAAGGAGCCATAAAAGTTATGTATTGGCTCTCTATCAGTATACAGGACACCATGATTGGACACATACAGGATGCCAAGTCCCCCAAGGAGGTGTGGGATACCTTGGTAAAACTCTATGAAACGAATACCAAGGCACGAAAGATACAGTTGAAGAATGAACTTCATATTGTGGAGAAAAAGAGTATGTCTATGAATGACTATGCATTGAAGATAAAGGGTATTCTGGAATCCCTTGCATCTATTGGTGTTTCAGTAGATGATGATGATAAGGTGGAAGTTTGTCTACGTGGTCTCGGGCCACAATACAAGGCGTTCAAGACGTCTATTCAAACTCGAGAAAACATTCCCAATTTTACAGATTTGGTGTCTATGTTGATTATAGAAGAGAAGACCTTGGGTGAAGACCAACAGTCTTCACAAAACAAAAACAGTCTTGTGAAGACCAACAATCTTCACAAAACAAAAACAGTTTAGAGCAACATGCCTTCTACACAAGTTCAGGAAGAGGACGAGGTAGAGGAAGCCGTGGACGCAGCCAAGGAGGTGGCCAAACAGGTAATCAGAATTATGGCTAGCAGCAGCAACAACAACAGTCCCAGAATTCACAACAACAACAACAACAACACGCAGGTGGAAGAGGCCAATTCAGAGGCAGGGGGAGCCCAAGAGGTCGTGGAAATTGGCAAAGGCAGTATAATGATACACGTGGATGCTTTTATTGTGGTAAGCCTGGACACGTGCAGGCAGATTGTTATAAGAAGCAGGCTGACATGAAAAATGGAAAATTGCAGCAAAACAACTATGCATCCTCGAGCAGAAACAATGAAGATAATGAAAGGTTGTTTGTTATGCAACATGTCGCTAATGCCATGTCTGAAAA
The DNA here is from genome assembly GCF_041138505.1 of Cibotium barometz. Classification (NCBI taxonomy): domain Eukaryota; kingdom Viridiplantae; phylum Streptophyta; class Polypodiopsida; order Cyatheales; family Cibotiaceae; genus Cibotium; species Cibotium barometz. The sequence continues at coordinate 39,312,415 of NC_141084.1, forward strand.
TGTAAAAGCAGCACATAAAGATGATGTATGGTACATTGATTCAGGTGCTTCGAACCACATGACAAGTCATGGGGAGTGGTTCAAGGAGATGAAAAACCTTGAAAGACCAGGTTTTGTGGAAACTGGGGATGAAACTGCTCATCCAATTGCCCATGTTGGAGATGTGCCACTGTCTATGCAAGATGGCAAAGTGAAGTACCTTGCAGATGTACTTCATGTTCCAAACATAATAAAGAATCTGGTTTCAGTTGGCTAGATGATTGAGCAGGGTTTGCAGGTTCGGTTTAATCCTGATGGTTGTTATGTTGAAGACTTTAAAGACAAGTGCAAGTTGGTTTTGCAAAAGGCAACAGAGTGGGTAGAATGTTTACATTGAATGTAAACATGCCTGAAGTGAGTGCTGCGATGTTTGCAAATGGTTCAAGAATTGTTACAGGCACAGACATTTGGCAAAAAAAGAATTGGACATGTGAATGTACAGAGAATGAAGTCTATGCAGACTAAAGGAATTGTGATAGGGCTGCCAAAATTTAAAGTTGAAGGTATGCAGAGAATATGTGAAGCATGCCAATTTGGAAAGCAAACAAAGCATGTATTTCCACGTAACAGAAATGTGAGCAAAAATGCACTAGATGTTGTGCATTCGGATGTATGGGGTCCTACAAAGACCATGTCTATGGGAGATTGTAGGTATTAAGTGTGGGTATACTTCATGAAGGAGAAGGGTGAGGTGTTCACTCACTTTCAGAATTTCAGAGTTATGGTTGAAAAGCAAACAGGGAAATATGTAAAGTGCCTAAGGTCAGATGGAGGGGGAGAGTACTTCTCCAATGAGTTCTCTGAATTTCTAAAGAAAAATGGTATTCGGAGACAGTTTACATGTAGATACACTCCGTAGCAAAATTGAGTTGCTGAGCAGAAAAACAAGCACACTGCTGAGATTGCGCGAGCATTGATGGAAGAGAAGAATATGCCGCATAGCTATTGGGCTGAGGTTGTTTCTACAGTAGTTTTCATCATGAACAGGACTCCAACTGCAGCCATACATGATGTAACTCCAGAGGAGAGGTTTATTGGTAGAAAACTTGATTTGTCTCATCTGAAAGTCTTTGGATGCATTCCATATGTGCATGTGCCAGATGAGCTGAGAACTAAGCTGGATCCAAAAGCTGAAAAATGTGTGTTTATTGGATACTCCCTTGAGCAAAAGGGATACAGGTGTTATAACCCTGCTACACGTGAGTTGAGGGTAAGCAGGAATGTTATTTCTGATGAGATGAGCGGCTGGTATGCTCCTGAAAAAGAAGCTGTTGGGGGCTGATGTGAGTGGAAATGTGGTTGCACAGAATGCAAGTCAGCAATCACAGTCTTTGAGCGGCTGGTATGCTGCTGAAAAAGAAGCTGTTGGGGCTGATGTGAGTGGAAATGTGGTTGCACAGAATGCAAGTCAGCAATCATAGTCTTTGAGTGGACCAAGAGAGTCATCATCTAGTGGTTCAGTGGATAGACCATGGAGTGGCAGGCTACGTCATAATACCAGTCCTGCAAATGTGATTAGTATATCACATAAAGGCAAAGAGAAAGTGGTTGAGACCCTTAGTATGCCTAACATTTCTGCAGGGCATTCTCATGTTAATGGAGAGTCTAGTGGCTCAGAGATGAGCCTTGATGAGGAGCTTGGGATACTAGCTATGAGAACACCTGGTATAAAGAAGGCTATGGAAGCCATGAATACAAAGCTGCGAAGATCTGGAAGAGTGAAGAATCCCGTGCAAAGGTTTACCTATGATGGTTATGTGGCACATCACTATGCATACATGGCAAAGGTTGTGCAGGTTGTAGAGCCCACATGCATTGATGAGGCTATTGGAAATGTGTGTTGGGAGAAAGCTATGGATGAGGAGATGGATGCACTATATGGAAATGAGACTTGGGATTTAGTGCAATTGTCTAAAGGCAAGAAAGCCATTGGATGCATAGGTTATGTAGAAACAGGTGATGATACTACGTACCCCATTGCACATGTTAAAGTGTCATTGTCCATGCAGGATAGCATAATGAAGTACTTGGTAGATGTACCTCATGTCCCAAACATTACAAAGAACTTGGTTTCTATTAAATAGATAGTTGAGCAGGGTTTACAAGTGAGGTTCAATCCTCAAGGGTGTTTTATAGAAGACTTCCAAAATCAATGTCGCTTGATTGTAAAGGTAACAAAAATGGTAGGCTGTTTACTTTAGATGTGAGCATGCCTAAGAAGATAGCCATGTTTGCACATAAGAGAGGTGTCATTGTAGATATTGACATATGGCACAAGTGCATTGGTCATATGAATATATAGTGGGGCTGAAGTCTATGTAGGCCTAAAATATTGTTATTGCAAGTTTGCCAAAGTTTAAATTTGATTATGTGTATTGCAACAATTACAGGTTGCAAGTATTATATTACATTCATTCATAATCACACTAGGAAAGTATGGGTTTATTTCATGATGATCGTATGGGTTTATTTCATGAAGGAGACAAGTGAGGTGTTTGCTCACTTTTAGAGATTTAAAGCCAATGTCAAGAAGGAAAAAGGCATGCAAAAAAAATGCCTAAGATTAGATGGTGGAGAAGAGTATTCATATAAGTTCAGTGATTTCTTAAGAAATCAAGGAATCAAGAGACAGTTTACAAATAGATACACTTTGCAACATAATGGTATTGTAGAAAGGAAAAATAGACATATTGTAGAAGTGACATATGCCTTAATGTCTGAAAGAATATGCCAGATTATTTTTTGGTAGAAATGCAACTACTATTTACATTATGAACATGACCCCCACTACACTTGTTCATGGTATGATGTCTAAACAAAAGTTTACAGGCATAAAGGTATTTACATTATGAATAGGATCCCCACTGGTATTACGCCTGAATAGAAGTTTACAAGTATAAAACTACTTGAAAGTGTTTGGATGTGTTACATATGTGCATATTCTTGACGAAGTGAAAATAAATTTGGATCCAAAGGTAGAGAAATGCATCTTAATTGGTTATACTTTGGAGTAGAAAGGTTATATATGTTATAACCCCACCATTCATGAGATGCGAGTAAGTATAGATGTTGTCCTTAATGAGATGAGTAGTTTGGTATGTATTAGTGAAGGCAATAGAAGATGCAGCTATAAGAAGGAATGATGTTACCCCACATGTAGAGCAATCATAGGTGCTTTCCTCTAACCAATGGATCCAATGCTAGTTCATGGTCAGGCAAGTTGAGGATAGGTACACATGTATCGCGCAAAGGGAAGGAAAAAATAGATCAACCTTTTGGGTCTCATCTATCAATCATAAATCACTCATATGTGAATGGACTCTAATAGCTCCAGGAAGAGCCTAATGAGGAGCTTGGCACTTCGTTAGTGGTGGTTGCTCCTAGTGCAAGGAAAACCATAGTTGTTTTGAGGACTGATCCAGGTGTACGTAGGTCTAGAAGGGTTAAATACCCTATTGTGGTGATAGGTGAGATATGATAAATACACAACCCATCATTGTGCTTACATGGTTAAAGTAATATAGGAGTTGAAGCCCACTTGTTTTGATAGGCACTTGGAAATAAACAATGGAAAGATGACAAGAATGAGAAGATGGCAGCATTGGTGGATGCAAATACAACATGATGGGAGTTAGTGACTTTACCTAAGGAAAAGAAGGCAATTGGATGTAAGTGGGTGTATAAGGTCAAGCATAACTCAGATGGATCAGTGAGTAAGTACAAGGCAAGATGGTTTTTGATAAAAAACAGGAGCAGGATGTAACACACACAAGAGAAGCAAACCCTAATCCATATCCATCAACCATAAAGAAGGAGAGAAGCCATAGTCACCATCTCTCTCACACACACAAAAGGAGAACACAACATAGTGTTATGTCCACACTACAAAGTAAACCTAATGTAATGTCCACACCACACATGACCAGCTGGACGTGGTCAACACACCACATGATATCTATCTACCATACTGTCACTCTGTCAGCACCCATGTGCTATCCTCCAGCTGTATACGAGCTTGATATTTCAACACTCCCCCTCAAGCTCGACATGTCCATCTCTAGGACTCCCAATCGAGTACGGAAATACTCAAACTTATCCTTACCAAGTGCTTTGGTAAAGATATCTGCAACCTGCTCATCTGTCTGCACATATGTCAAATCAACATGCCCATCTAGCACTTTCTCTCTGATGAAGTGATAGTGGACCTCAATATGTTTGGTCCTGGCATGATAAACTGGGTTGCTAGCAAGCTGAATACTACTCATGTTGTCACAATGAATGACAACTCTCATATCACTCTGTATCCTGACATCATCTAGCAACTTCTTCAACCACATAGCCTCACATGCAGCTATGGCTGCTCCACGATACTCTGCCTCTGTGGTAGATAAAGCAACTGTAGGTTGCTTTTTACTGCTCCAACTCACAGCTCCACTACCAAGGCTGAAAACATAGCCACTGGTAGATCTCCTGTCATATGCACTACCGGCCCAATCTGCATCTGTATATCCATAGACATGCATGTCTTTTCCTGCCTCATAGAAAAGACCATAATGCGCGGTAGTTTTGACGTATCTCAGAATCCGTCTCACAGCATCCAAGTGAGGTTTACGAGGACTCTGCATAAACTGACTCACCAAACCAACTGCATAACTGAGATCTGGCCTCGTAATGGTCATGTAGATAAGGCTACCAACCATTTTCCTGTACATGGTGATATCATCAAGCTCATCACCCAAATCAGCCCTAAGCTTCATGTTTTGCTCTAATGGTGTCAACATTGGTTTGCATGCTGTCATACCATACTTTGCCAGCATGTCAAGTGCATATTGCCTTTGCACCAACCATATACCCTTGCCTGTTTCTAATCACCTCAATGCCAAGAAAGAACCTCAAATCACCAAGGTCTTTCATATCAAACTCTTTGCATAAAGAGGCCTTAACCTCATCAATGCCTTTCCCACAATCACCTGTGATAATCAAATCATCAACATAAATGACTATCATCACAATACCATCATGTGTCTTCTTCACATAAAGTGAAGAGTCTGCATTTCCAACCACAAATCCAATACTGACAAGATATCTGCTGATCTTGTCACTCCAAGCACGAGGTGCTTGCTTCAAACCATAGAGTGCTTTCTTTAACCTGCAAACAAAAGTCGGATATTTTGGATGTACATAACCTTCTGGCTGTTCCATGTACACCTCTTCTTGTAGATCACCATTCAAGAAAGCATTTTTGACATCCATTTGATGTAAAGCCCAACCTTTTTGTGCTGCTAATGCAATGATAGACCTCACTGTAGCCATTTTAGCCACTGGGCTGAAAGTTTCATCATAATCAAGACCATAAGTTTGTGCATATCCTTTAGCGACCAGCCTTGCCTTATGTCTCTCTAGGCTGCCATCTGACTTGCACTTTACCTTATACACCCATTTGCATCCAATTGCATTCTTTCCTTTAGGTAACTCAGCCAATTCCCATGTATCATTTTTGTCCAAAGCATCCATCTCTTCATCCATGGCTTTCTGCCATACATGCTCTCCAATAGCCTCTGAATAGCATGTAGGTTCCACATGCTTTACCATAGATGTCATGTATGCATAATGCATAGCAAAATCTCTATATGTCAATCTTTCCACTGGATATCTGACTCTCTGGGATCTCCGCAATGCATGCGGGTCACTCTGTACACCTGTAACTCGAGCATGTGGTGGCACATATCTGTCTTGCCTAACACCAGGTGTGCGTACAACAGGTATCCCGAGCTCCTCATCCAAACTCTCTGAGCTAGAAGACTCATAACCTGTGATCCCAATTCCTTCAACTTTCTTCTTGCCTTTATCCATAGCACTACTGCCAGTGCTAACACTCTCATGTCTCAGACGTCCTGACCACGGACGGACACTGCTACTACTCTCAGCTTCTGCTCTGCTGCGCTGGCCCAGACATAGTAGTAGAACTAGAACTTGCTTGTGAGGGCAAGTTCACAGGCACATTAGCCTCAAGTGTGTCAATGACTCCCTCATCTTTGGCTTTATACCAACTAGCAAGCTCATCGAATACCACATCTCGTGAGATGACTACTTGTCTAGTTTGAGGGTTATAGCATTTGTAAGCCTTTCGATCCTGTGCATATCCAACAAATACACATTTCTCTGCCTTAGGATCCAACTTCCGTCTTCTTTCATCATGCACATGAACATAAGCTACACATCCAAAGACTTTCAGATGTCCAATATCTGGCCTGTAACCTGTAAGCCGCATCTCAGGCGTGCTTCCATGAATGGCTGCTGTAGGTGATTTGTTCAGGATATACACTGCAGTAGCACATGCTTCTGCCCAATAGTAATCTGGCATGCTCTTTTCATTGAGCATTGCCCTTGCCACTTCACATATGACACGATTCTTTCTCTCAGCCACACCATTCTGCTGAGGTGTATACCTGCATGTCAACTGTCTTCTTATCCCATGCTTCCGCAAGAAATGCTCAAATGCTTTTGAGGTGTATTCACCACCTCCATCTGTTCTCAGGCACTTAATCCAACAGCCATATTGTTTTTCTACAAGAGCTTTGAAATCCATGAATTTTTCCAGCACTTCACTCTTCTCTCTCAAGAAATATATCCATGTCATCCTGCTGAAGTCATCTATAAATGTCACATAGTATAGACTTCCTTTGATAGATGGATTTTGTGCTGGGCCCCATACATCACTGTGCACTATCTCAAGTGGTCTATTACTCATGTTTCCTTCTCTAGGAAACCTCAACCTTGCCTGCTTCCCAAACTGACAGGCTTCACAAACATGCATATGACCATCATATTTGAATCGAGGCAATCCACTGACAATGCCCCTTGTTTGCATGTTCTTTAATCTCTGTATATTGACATGTCCAATCCTCTTGTGCCACATGTCAATGTCCTGCACAATCCCATTGCTCTTTGAAAACATGGCTGAGCTCAATTCTGGTATGCCTGCATCCAATTTGAACAACCTTCCTTCCTTCTTGCCCTTGGCAACCAATCTACAGCCATGCTTAAAATCTTCCACAAAACAGCCTTTCTCTCATTGAATCTGACTTGTAGTCCCTGCTCAACCATCTGTCCTACTGATGCCAAACTCTTTGTGATGGATGGTACATATAACACTTCTGACATATTTTTCACATTTCCATCATGCATCTTCAAAGGCACACTGCCAACATGTGTTATAAGATGCTGAGTATCATCTCCTGTGACCACATAACCATTTGTATCCAATGGTTGCATCTTCTTAAACCACTCACCATGACATGTCATGTGGTTTGAGGCACCTGAATCCATATACCATGACTCATCTCGAGCATTCTGAGAATCCATTGTCCCCATAACATGCTTCATTGCAAAAAGATGGTTTGAACTCCCATCATTGTTACTGGTAGATGCATAATTTCCATGTTGTGGTCTTCCATTCCTCGCATCATTCTGCTTTTTGTAACAATCTTTTGCCAAATGTCCAAGTTTGCCACAATAATAACATTCAATCCCATTCAAATTTTGTTGAGGACCTTGCCATCGTCCTCTACCACGAGTACCTGCTCCAAATCTCCCCCTATGGGATTGAAATCCACGTCCTCCACGTGATCCAAATGATGACTGTGAATTCTGAAAATTCTGATTTGATTGTGGTTGAGTAGACCTATCATTCCAACCACGTCCTCCACGGCCTCGAGGGGTAAATCTCCCCCTGCCTCGAGAGCCTCTAGATGAGTAAAAAGCCTGATTTCTTGCATGTTCATCATTGCTTGACGAGGATGCACCACCTGTAACACTCATACCTCCAAGGCCAAGCTTCAATTCTTCCACAATGAGCAAGGACACAAGCTCATTAAAATCTGGCATTCCTCCCAACCTTACTGAGATGGAAGTGTCAAAAGATTTGTATTCTTTGCCTAAACCACGCAATGTGAGAGCAACCAAATCATCATCATCCATCGGGGCATGGATCGATGACAAGGAGTCAGCATAACCCTTGATTTCCTGAACATACTCATGTATGCTCCTATTCCTTCGTGTGACACTGTGAATCTGTTGCTTAAGTTGTATTTTCCTTGCACCAGTGTCTGTCTCATACATTCGGCACAATATACCCCATGCTTCTTTCGGTGTATCTGCATCTTGGATGTGAATGAGCAAGGCATCTGTTACACATATTGAAAAATAATGCAACACCTTCGAGGACCGCTCTACCCATTGCTTGTGAGCCAGTAACTGAGCATTATTTGGTTGAGGAGGTAGGTATGGCTCCGGATCTTCCTCCGAGACGAGACTCCATAAACCTTTGCCTTTCAAAAAACTCTTCATTCTAAACTTCCACACTTGAAAGTTAGTGCGATCAAGCTTCTCTCCAACAATCTGTATCGGACCATCTCCCATTGTTGCAAAAAAATAGAGTAGATGTACCCTTTCGATCACAGTGTACGAAGTACCTGTAATGCTCCAAATCTCTCCAAATCACATCAAATGCTTGCAAATTGTGTGCATTAACATCCCACAATGATTCACCAACAATGTACACTCGATCAAAGTTGAAATCAAATGAAACTCCTTCACAAAAAAATTTCTGGTTTTTTTCTCGCCAGTAAATTCTCGGTAACCAGTCAAGATTATGCTCTAAATCCTTCAAATCTTGTCCAAATTCAATGATTCAACTTGCATTAGCTTCCCAACACATTGCTCCAACATATCCTAGAAGGGTTTGATCAAATTCTTCAAGGGGAATGAGAACCACCAATTTTTGTAACCTCTGGTTTTGAATTTTTCTGCACCTGTCAGGTACCACCTCTCACTAAAATTGCTCTATCTCCTTCAAATCTTCTCCAAATCCAAAACTTTTTGATTCAAAAGTTTAGCAACTCATAGGACTTTACTTGTACCAAAGGAATTAGGCCAATTTGATATACACAAAGATTAATGCCTTGATTAAAAATGCTCTGTTTCTGGACAGAATTTCTGCAAACCTGCACACCTCTGATAAATCACTTCAATGAGCTCCAAATACATGAAATGAGCTGCAACCAAGCATCACAAGGCCTTAGCAATGTATTTGCTAAACTCTCCAAGCTTTAAAGCATTCAATTTGGTGTCCAAATGAGTGAATTAGGATGAAATCTTTGAAAACTGTCCAGAATTCTGCATCTTCATGCACCGCCTGCTCCAGAGGGCTGTAGAGAGAGGGGAAATCACAATTGAATAGATAGGCCTCTTAGCAATGACCTAATCTACCTTGGGTATGAAGGGTTTAGCTCAATTTTGCCTCTAGCTCCTGCAATTGATCCTCCACAGGGGGTATGTTTTCTGTTTTTGTGAAAAACCAGAAATTTTTGCATAAACTCACTTTCACTTGATTTTGCTCAAATCTGTATGCATCAATCTGCTTCAAGATCCTGTATGTTGTTTGTGTCCACTTTGTTAATACATTTGCAAGCCCGAATACATGTGCCTTTGTGTATACATTTGCCAAGAGTATACATTCACTTCAAGCTTTCCATGGAAGCTTTGAGAAAAAACCAGAATTTTTCACTTGCTCTATGCACTTCAATCTTCACTGAACTTGCTCTTTGATACCTGCAATCCGCAGAGGGGGTCTTGCTACACTCACCAATGGTCCTTAGCTCTCAGATCTGATGCCGGTGTGTGCTCCACAGCTTTCTTTTGCTCCACAGCTTCAATGGCTTCCTTCACAGCTTTTTCTTCTTCTTCCCTCTTCTCTCACTCACTCACACAACACAGCTAATGAGCTCTTGGCTCTGATACCATGATAAAAAAACAGGAGCAGGATGTAACACACACAAGAGAAGCAAACCCTAATCCATATCCATCAACCATAAAGAAGGAGAGAAGCCATAGTCACCATCTCTCTCACACACACAAAAGGAGAACACAACATAGTGTTATGTCCACACTACAAAGTAAACCTAATGTAATGTCCACACCACACATGACCAGCTGGACGTGGTCATAAACACACCACATGATATCTATCTACCATACTGTCACTCTGTCAGCACCCATGTGCTATCCTCCAGCTGTATACGAGCTTGATATTTCAACAGTTTTGCCAAGGATTATGCATAAACCTGTGACATTGACTATGAGGAGATATTCAGCCCGGTTGCAACAAGAATGGTAACCGTGAGAGCTGTCATTGCTATGGCTACAAAAAAGGGGCTGGGTGGTCTTACATCAAATGGATGTAAAGAATAATTTCTTGCATGGTGATTTGTAATACATGATGTAGATTGGGTTATGAGAGTGATGCACACCCAGATTTTATATACAGGTTTATATACAGGTTACACAAAGCCTTGTATGGCTTGAAACAGGCACACAGAGCATGGTCAAACAAGATTAGGGCTACCATTAGACTTCAGATATCCAATACAAAATTTTTGCTTTATGTAAAAAATACAAATAGATGGATCATGCTATTAGTTATTTATGTCGATGACTTGATTATAACTAGTGATAGTGATATTGACATACATTTTATCAACATGCTTTGAAGCAAAAGTTTGAGATAAAGGATTTAGGTAAGCTATGATATTTTTTAGGTATAGAGGTGAGATCACACCTCATGGAATTTTGTTGGTGTGATAGGCTGTAAGCCTATTTCTATGCCATTGGAGCAGAACACAAAGCTTTTTGTGGTAGATAGATACAAGTGAGCTTTTGGAGAAACCCACTATATATAGGTGCATAGTGGGTAGCTTAATCTACATGACCATTACTAGGCTAGACTTAAGCTATACTGTTGGACTTGTGATCATGTAGCTTAATCTACATGACCATTACTAGGCCATACTTGAGCTTTACTTTTGGACTTGTGAGTCAGTTTATGTAGTCCCCCACGCTACAGTTGGATGTGGCTAGATGAATTCTCAATAGGTACATAAATTCCACAGTTGATTATGGACTTTTTTATGAGACTGGCATAGAGACATGCGTACACAAATTCTAATTGGGCTAGTAGTGTTGCACATAGGAGATCTATGAGGGGCTTATGTTTTCTTTTAGGAGTGCTGCCTATGAATTGGAGTAGAAAAAGAAATAGCCAACAGTTGTCTTGTTAAGCACAAAGGTAGAGTATAGAGGTACTAATGGTTTTGATAAGAGAAGAAGATAGAAGAAAATTTAGCCATCCATCTCTCTCTCATGTGTGTGTGTTTGCTTGCAAGGAACTCAAGCTCTCCCTCTCCCCTGCATTCTCTACACTCTGCCTCTAGAGGTAGAGTATAGAGGTGCTAATAGTTGTGAGAAGATAGAAGAAAATTCAGCCATCCATCTCTCTCTCTCTCTCTTGTGTGTGTATGTTTGCTTGTTTTGCAAGGAAATCAACCTCTCCCTCTCCCCCGCATTCTCTTTATTTATCATATCATGGTAATGTTGTAAAAGTATATTTATTATGTTATGAGCATCTAGAGGATGTCTACACATCTTAAGCATCAAGTTTGTATTATGAGGAAATCAAAAAATAAGACAAATCTATAAAAAAGACCTAGAACTAGATTTTATTATGAGGAAATCAAAAAATAAGACCAATTCTATAAAAAAGAGCTAGAACTAACAATGGGTGCCCTCTGGTCACTTACTCTCCAATGGCCTAGTGAGAAAAGGCTTATGAAGAATAAAAACCCATTCCTCATGTATGATTTCAATCTTCCCATTCGTGAAATAGAATTGAGTGTTATCTTCAACCTCTCTCTCTAACTTGCAACACTTTGTGAGTCTATGCGGGCATGCTATTGCTTAGGGTTTTTGAGGGTAATGGCCTCCTCAAGGCCTTGTAATTTATTCCTCTCCTCTCTAATCTCTTAATGTGGGTCTAGGCATTGTAAGCATGCAACTAGGGGCTTTCATTGATCACTCGAGCCATTGCTTTATTGGATGCACTACCTCTAATGCTTGAAACTGCGATGTGAAACTAAGCGCAAGAGGACCATTTTGATGAGGAGCTTTCAACAAATGATGGTGAAGCTCCACCTCAAGCTTGGAAATTTAGTAAATCCTTAATGACCCTTGCACATTAAGGCTAAACAATATTTTTAGGATTTTGGAGGGTAATGCCCTCCTCATCCTTGTAATTTATTCCTTCTCCTCTCTCCTCTTATACTACTATGGATCTAGGAATTGTAAGCATGCAACTAGGACAACTCGAGCCATTGCTTTATTAGATGCACTACCTACAATGGTTGGAGCCTTAATGTGAAACTAAGCACAAGAGGACCATTTTGATGAGAACTTTCAACACATGATGGTGAAGCTCCACCTCAAGCTTGGCAATTTACTAATTCCTTTAATGACCCTTGCACATTAAGGCTAAACAATATTTTTAAAAGCACATGAGCATCTTTTATCTATAGCGTTATCAAGATAGTGTCACCTAGCTCCTTGTAGATTCTTGTAATTTATACATCTACCTTGGGATCCATGATGAAGTAGGATGATCCCAAGAAATAAATCATTATGTTTAATTTTCTCATTAACCTTTTAAAAGACATTATCTTTGTTTAGTCTTGCAAATTTGTAACTTTGCCTTGCCTCTATGTACATTGTTAACCACATGCTAACATGTTTCTACGACAACTGTGTCCACACACTTATGTGACGAGCACCCATACTATATAATTCTATCATTTTTATAAGGAAGACATCCTAAAGACACTTATGTAATGAGCACCCATACTATATTGTAAATCTCGTCATTTTTATAAGGAAAATATCCAAAAGATGCTCCCAAGTCCTGAGCTTCAAAGAACAGACAAGAGGATCTCAGCTAATTGGGCAAACCATAAAGAAAAGCCTTGTAACTATGTTCCGCTCCCCTCGCGTCACTTACTCTTGGGCATCCTAGTGGGAAAAGGCTTGAAACTATAAAAGCTAGTTTCTCTTGTTTATAACTCATTCTCCCATTTATGCAATAGAATTGGAGTGTTCTCTCTCCCTCTCTCTTACAACTCTAATCTAGCATGTGTGGTATGCTAGGATTAGGGTTTGGGTGTGATTAGTGCTTATCTCTCATTCTCTCATGCTTTCCTCTTGCTTCTTCTCTCAGTCTTGCTTAAGTGATTATGCTATCACCGCCGCGATCGACTTTCGCAGAGATCCCACATGATCTTCGCGAGAGCGGTTGCACCACCCATGGGATTAAGAACTACCTCGGTGTGATGAGTGCAGGAGGATCGCACAACGAGCCGCTATCCACACGTGACGATGGAGCTCTTGAACACGGCTCGAGCTTGGTGGATTGGCAACTTTCCACGATAAGTTTTGGTTAGGTTACCATCTTTGGCACCACCCCGCTTCTTATCAAAGCCTTCCTTGTTCGAATATGATGGAGTCTCCATTGCCCGATGTGTCAAGTAACTATGGCATTCGGTTTTGGGTTGTTTGATTTGTTTTATTGATTATTTTGTTGTTTTTATTGTTTTGGTTTTGGTTTTTTGCATAGCTTATGATTTGGAATAGGATTAGTAAGTGTTTAAGCTAAAAAACTATAGATTTGAGTGATTAGAGAGCTCAAAAGAGAGGGTTTTTGCTTAAACCTAGAGTGTGTTATGCTAATTTTTAGCTTTCAATCATGTTTTTTGTTATATTTGTGTACATAGTAGGTTAGGAAAGTATGATATAACCTTAAACAAACCAAAAATACACAAAAAAAATCACAAATAATCTCTTAATTTTCACTAATTATCACCAATCTATTGGTTAGTGTGATTAATAAGTTTATAGAGAGCAAAAAACCAAAAAAATAAGCCTAATTGCTTGCAATTGGACTAATTGGAGTGAAATTAGTGTTTTTCACACTTGCCTTGACCTAAATCCATGCTTAGACCACTTCCATTAGGTCACAATTAGTACTAATTGGGTCTCATTTCCTTATTTTTTTCCTCTTTTGAGTGGGTTAATTGGAGGCTTAATTAGAAGGGTTAATTGGGAATAATCATATAATTAGGTTAGCCTTGACATTGTTAATCCACCTATCAAATTCCCATCTCAAAACTCCTTACCATTAAGGAGTTTTTGGCGAGCAAAGAAATAGGGTTAAAGGATGATTAGCAAAGATTAAGGTGGATTAAGTTTTAGTCAAGTTAGAGAATCTCTAGATTAGTTAAAACCCACTTATTTGGAGTTGAAATCTAACTTTAGCCTCTTCCCACCTACTTGTCATTAAGAGGGAATCTTAGTTGTCTCCCACTCAAAAATTTAAATCCCCACCCACCCCCCCAATTCAAAATCACACGACTGTTCACACATAAGTGTATGAACATACCTACCTAAGCGTACAACCATACCTATCCAAAACAAATAGTTCACTCATAAGTATACGGATGTACCTATCTAAGCATGTGAATGTACCTACCTAAGCGTACAGACGTACCTATCCAAAAAAAAAAGTTCAATCATAAGTATACGGATGTACCTATCTAAGCATGTGTACCTACCTAAGCGTACAGATGTACCTACTCAAAAAAATAAATCACTCATTAAAGCATATAGGCGTACCTATCTAAGCGTATAGACGTACCTGCATAAGTGTACGGACATACCTGCTTGAGCGTACAGACGTACCTACATGGGAAAAAAATCTTGAAAAAAACTATTCACTTGTAAACATATGGGCGTACCTATCTAAGCATACAGACATACCTACATAAGCATACAAACGTACCTACCTAAGCGCACGGACATACCTACCCAGAAAAAAATGTTCACTTGTGAAGCCATATGTGAAGCCATAGTTGTTCCCTCACGAAGCCACAGCCATTCACTCACTAAGCCATGATCGTTCCTTCACACAAAGCCACATCCATTCACTCATAAGCATATGGATGAACCTACCCAAGAAAAAAAAACTTGAAAAAATCTCGAAAAAAAAATTGTTCATAAGCATATAAACGTACCTATCTAAGCGTATGGATGTACCTACCTAAACGTACAAATGTATCTATGCAAAAAAAAAAATATTCACTTATATAAGCGTATGGATGTACCTATCTAAGCATACGAACATACCTACCTAAGCGCACAAACGAACTACCCCCAGGAAAAAAAATCTCAAATCCTTGGGGTCATGCAAGAATGGCCCTGGGGCCATGCTTTGATGCTCTAGGGCCAATCTTGCACTAGTTGTGCATGAAAAGAATGGCCCTAGGGCCATTCTTACACCTGTTGTGCATGAAAAGAATGGCAAAAGAATGGCCTATGGCCGTTTGTTTTGCCCACAAGAGCATGTAAGAAGGTTGGGTGGCACCAAGGCTATGTTAGAATGGCCCTAGGGCCATTCTAGGATGCCCCATGGCCAAACTTGCACCTCTTGTATAAGAAAACAATGGCCCTATGGCCATTCTTGGATGCCCAAGAGCATGCAAGAAAGTTGGGTGCCACCAAGGCCATGCTAGAATGGCCCCATATCCATTCTTGCATGTAGAAGAGCATCAAGAATGGCCCTAGGGCCATTCTTGGATGCCCCATGGCCATTTCCAACATGATCTATGTGTCTTGGGGTCATGCAAGAATGGCCATGGGGCCATGCTTTGATGCCCTAGGGCCAATCTTACATGCTCTTTGAGGCCTTTAAGGCAAAGAAATGACCTCATTTGCCATGAAAGAATGGCCCTTGGGCTATTCTTGCACCGGTTGTGCATGAAAAGAATGACCCTATGGCCATTCTTGTTTGCCATTCTTGTTTGCCCAAGAGGATGCAGCAAGAAGGTTGGGTGGCACCAAGGCTTTGCTAGAATGCCTCTAGGGCCATTGTTGCATGCATAAGAGTATCAAGATTGGCCCTAGGGCCATTCTAAGTGCCCCATGGCCATTCTTACACCTGTTGTATAAGAAAAGAATGGCCCTAGGGCCATTCTCTAGCCACTCTAGCCCTTTCAAACATACCCTAGTATTATGAACAAAATTGAGTGTATTATATTTTCATCCTTGGAGATTTGCACGATCTACCCTTGACTCTATGATGTTATCATTGATAGGTATGGATGCTCGACCTAGAGACAAGGTCTTTATGATGCTAGCAACAAGGGAATGTGTTGGAGTTGGTTGCATCTCTAGAACAGATCGAGAGATGTTTTGTAGTGGCTCTAAGATCGGTCAAGGGAATGTGTATGTGTTTGTAGAGAAATGTGTGAAGGATGTAGACCTTAGAGAAATGTGTGAAGGATGTAGACCTTCCCCTTCCAAATATGGATGCAAGAGATCTAAGAGGTGCAGTTTGGACTTCCATCCATTGGCCTACAGTTAAGATAATGCCTTTTAGAGATTCTCCAAATTTTGGAGAGCAAATGGAAATGCAGATGGACAAGCCGGTCCTATGGAACCTCCAATTGTGGATGCTATACTAGTGGCATTTTCAGAGTATGACATCACAACTCGAGTCTTGGAAGAGCAAAAATGTCCTTTTATGGGATGGGAGCAACACCCAGATGATGTACAAGGGTTTGATACTATATGTGCTTCCAGAAAACTGTGTCAACTTTGAACAACTTGGTGAGCATTGTGTAGGTGTGGCCTGTTGATAGGGCGCAAGAGGGTACATTAAGTGGAAATGGTTATGAGGTGGACAACATCAACTTAGTTACGTGGCCTATCAAGCAAATTACAATGTTAGACAATACTCCATTGTAGCGCAATGTAGCCTTTGATGAAGACATGCAGGAGGGTGATGGGCGACGACGAGCGGAACACTGTTGAGTATCCAATGGTGGCTCAGGAGGTCCTAACCTTAAAAAAAAGAAGCTATACTTTCATAAAAAGAACTCCAAATGAGAGAAAACCACCAACTTCGAGTTTCTATTTGTTAATGGAATTAGTGCAAAGGGTTGCCTCGATTGATTGTTGTAAAAACAAATGTTGTCAGCTTGCAGATCGCGACATGATAATGCGCATACGCCAAGATTTTTAGGGACAATATCAAGAAATTCGGACATACTATGTATATGATGTGCATAATGCGCATAATGCGACATGATAATGCGCATAATGCGCATACGCCAAGATTTTTAGGGACAATATCAAGAAATTCGGACATACTATGTATATGATGTGCTCTATGTGTCTTTGCTACAAGACTCAAAAACAAAGAAGATTAAATATGAATTTAAACTTAATGGGATGGGTGTCTGTTTGCCGATCATGGTATGAGGTACATGGAATCCCGAAGACATCCTTTTACCACTACAGGGAAAAGTTTGAGGTTGGTGTGCATCAACATGTACATGGAAACATAGGGATAGTCCGAAGAAGCCTTGAGCATAGTGGGATGGCTAGAGCACTACTTGAGGACTTCATCAACGTTAACTCAGAGCGGATGCCTAAGAACTATGCTGGATGGCTCAAGGGAGACTCAGTTAAGGATACCCAAAACATATAAGCAGGTTGACATATTAGATGAGATCAATACAATG
Organism: Cibotium barometz; assembly: GCF_041138505.1. Taxonomy (NCBI): domain Eukaryota; kingdom Viridiplantae; phylum Streptophyta; class Polypodiopsida; order Cyatheales; family Cibotiaceae; genus Cibotium; species Cibotium barometz. The sequence continues at coordinate 39,329,913 of NC_141084.1, forward strand.
CTTGATCAATTGGGATATGAAAAGAAGTTATCCAAGTCTTCTTTTGGAAGAATATGGAACCAAGAGTATCCCCATGTGGCATTGACAAAGACAAGTGAGTTCTCTAAATGCAGTTTGTGTAGTTCATTGAAGGCTAGAATGGGAGCCAAGCCAAGTCTACAAGAAAGAGCAAAGATCAACGAGGAAATAAAAGTTCACATGAGTCAGCAACAGAGTTGTAGAAACATGTAGTATGCATGGCGTGCATTTTTAGAATTACAACTAGAGAAATATGTGTGCATCATCTATGATAAAATGGATCAAAAGAAGATGGCCATTCCTAGACTATGAATGGTGTAACAAAGGACACAAATTCAGCATGGCAGCAATAGGTGGCATTGATTGGTATGATCACTCATGGACATGGGGAGGGGCAGTAGATGACCCCATGATTTCGTCCTCGGAGACTAACACAACCCATTGATAGTTAACCAGTCCGTAGAGACTAGTAATACACTGTTGGACCCGAGAATAGATGACGAGTTCGATGACGCAGATCCCAGTGCTCTATTCGAGGCTAATGTCTCGGAATAGGAGGTCTCACACGAGTCTATTTTATATTTTTTTACCAGGACCCAAATGTTAGAACAAAATCAAAATGAAATTTTGACCATCCTTAGGAGTTTGCACCATTGTTTGTAGGGCTATGAGGCTATGCCTGATTTCCAGGTCATGCATTTAGCTAGGGTAATTGTCTATCTTGGTAAGGGGTGGTTGTATAACCTAGAAAAACACACACACACACACAGACAATAATGTCTCTATTGCAAGATCTACACGGTTTTTTGACCCAGTGGCTGCTTAGTAAGCTTAGATTTGAAGTCTACACGGTTTTTTGACCCAGTGGCTGCTTAGTAAGCTTAGATTTGAAGCAGCCCATGAAAGCCCGCCACCATAATCCAGACATTCACAAACCCTTCTAGTTTCAACGAAAGGCAAGGAACCCTTTTGACTCAACGTCTCTGTGTGTGTGCGCAGGAGCTTGCTGGGAATGCCGATTTCAGCAACTTCTTCTCTATAGTAGCAGTAGCATTTTCAATTCACGTGCTATTTTCACCGCCCACTTGCATTTCTCATGCTTGCAGGCTACGATGAAACTGTTGCTGCTGCAATGACGAAGCCCGCCCTCACACCTTCTAGGTGGTGAACGTTCCGGCCTGACACGTGGTCCTCGCCACTGCAGGGAATGGTAGACAATGTCACGCTCAAACTTACACTTGAGCCATTCATAGTCTATGTTATGTTAAGGAAATTTCCTTAGTCTGAGCCTCTCATATTTTCTCATATGTGAAGCCTATGTCCCATGGCTTAAACTACATTTTGAGCGTTGTGGGTGATTGCCTTCAAATTCTTTGTATGAGAGAGTCTCAAGTAGTAGTTTTAGCTTCTAAAGATGTCATTTTCACACAAAATAGACTACAAGAGGCTCAAATTTGACTTTCGAGCATCAAGGATAATCTTCTCAAACACAATAGAATCTAAGAGGTCCATGAACATCATATAATTAGAATTATCATGCAACTACAATGTACCCACATCATCTCTTTAACAATATCTTTATGTTCATTGTTCATTTCATCGCTCTCAAAAAATAGAGAATTTAATAAGGATTTGAAAAAATGGCACTTGAATAAGTGCCAAAATTCCTAAATTGGTATTAATTGGGGGATCACATCCAAAATTCCTAAATTGGTATTAATTGGGGGATCACAAAATTCCTAAATTGGTATTAATTGGGGGATCACATCCAACTTGTAAGATGCAAGTCTAGTTCCAATGTAGAACTCTACTTTAAAACAATCAACTGTCATGGATTGGCTATTGTTTGCCATGGTGAGGGGGTAGTTGTGAATGGTGTTAGGAGCAGGGACCCAATTCAAATCCCAAGATGAATCTCCCCAAGATATTAAGTTATGATTGGCCCTGGTGTGTTAACCAAGGCTAGCCACATAGCTAAGTGGCCTTTTTTAGAACACTCTAGCAGCCTTGAGATGAGCAAGTTTCACCGTTGTTTCTATTTCAGCTATTGCACCATAGAGTTCGGCTTTGTGTACCGAAATTTGAGCACTTGTACCTCTTTGGCACTACCCTTTTTGTCTCAAGGTTTGTTTCTCCTTCATTTTCTTATTAATTTGATAGAGCATATACTAGATGAGAGGCCCATTATTGTTGGCCTTGCTATCATTAAAGTACCCTTCCACCATCTCAGCTCCATCCAAGGTCTCTATCTTTATTACACCACGAGGAGTGATTTTTGTGATGCCTCTGTACTTCAGTTTCCATTTGTTATTCTTAGCATGTCACCTTCCTTCATGTATTTGTCTTTTATTTTGTCATCAAGTGCCATAGTTTTTAAACCATCAATTCATAAGTGGATCACAATCTTTGCTCACTCAGAACAAAACCAACCTCTCTATGAGGGGGTTTTGTGAAGATTATGTCTTCTTGTGATTGAAAGTCTTAGAAACAAGTGTTCTACTGCCATGACTATGTCAAGCTTAAATGTAAGCTAGAAAGATGTATAGTTAATGGCCATGTTGTAGTAGGTGGTGCAGTAGGCCCATAGTGCTAGTAGAGTACAACTTTGCTCCTAGTCACATGTGTTTGGATGCCTTTACTATCTTAATGAGGATGAAACATAACTCGTCTTTGAATGGCACACAGTCTTCTCTTGACTTAGGCATTTTCTTATGGGTGGTAAGGTGTTAATTTTTTGTACATCACAAGGAATTCCTTAAGCAAGAACTCTACCACTCCATTTATAAAATGCATACTACAATCACTCATTTCTCATTTCTAGTGGGCAACCAAAGCGAGTAAACATGTTTTCGTAAAGAAACTTAGTGGTAGATCTTTTATGATAACTTTTTGTGTAGCTTGGGCTCAACCCACTTGGTGAAGTAGTAGCATGTCTGGGTTTCCTTAGCGCGCTTGGCTAATGACACAAAGACTATGCCCCCCTTTTTAAATAGTTGTTCTAAGATTATGGGGGTTAGAGGTGATCCTTATTTTGAACCATGGAAAACGTCTTGCATTCATCACAACGTTTGATGTATTTCATTGTATCTCCAAAGAGTGTAGGCCATTATAGGCCAAATTGGAGGAATGTGTGGGCTAACATGTCTATGTGCCAAAGTTTCCTCTGTCGATGCCAAAAAATGGGCTTCCTCAAGAATGGTAATGAAAGCTTGACCCTTCTTATAAAGCATTCCTACTACTGACAGGGGTCAACCTTCTTAATGAGATGTCTGGCCCTATTTTTTTAATTATGTCCTTTTTTACATTTTTTGAAAGTCCATTAGCCAAGAAGGGTGAGATCTTCATGCTCCATTTAGATACATGGTTAATGTAAATCAAAGAAGCATCAAGATGATCACCTTCCACTTCTAGAGGGAGTTATCCATTTGGAATTCTAGAAAGGTGACTAACATGAACATGCATCGACCCCTTGGAAAAGATAAGTTTCAAAAGTGTCACAAAAACCATTTGGTGATGCAAGTGCAAGGCTTATTCACCAAATAAAATAAGTCTTGTTCATGGCTGATAAAGAAAACAAATTTGATCTATGTACTTGTTTTTTTACAGTGTACACAAACCTTCTCTCTCTATGGTGGTGTAATATATTCAGTGGTGCCATTGAGTTGACAGCTAGCAAAGGTCATAATAGAGAAGTCCATGTTGTGCTCACCTATGTTGAATTTAAACATACAGAAGATAAAAATAGTAATCTATTTGCTCATTAAAATAATAACCCCAACATGAAGCTGTATATCACTTAATCAAGATATTGCACTCGCATACACAGTAGTAGTTGTTTATGGATAACACACACGACGATGATGTATACAACCATGGTGGCTGAGCTATAAGACCATAACAAAAAAACATAGTATACTAAATACACATCTCTCATGCACATAGTTGAAATCGGATTGTATATGTAAAAAGACAATTGAGCCATGTGATACCAAAAATTTTCCACGTAGAAATATTCTTAAGTTTTTATGTTATCCCTTCCATTCTACCTACCACAATGGTTACCCATATCTTAAATTGCCTTACGTCTAGCTACTACAAATCGGCTGAGCTGTAAGACCATAACAAAAAAACATAGTATACTTAATACACTTCTCTCATGCACATAGTTGAAATCAGACTGTATATGTAAAAAGACAATTAAGCCATGTGATACCAAAAATTTTCCACGTAGAAATATTCTTAAGTTTTTATGTTATCCCTTCCATTCTACCTACCACGATGGTTACCCATATCTTAAATATGCCTTACGTCTAGCTACTACAAATTGGCGATCCTAGACTATACCACTTTATTTCACATGCTAATCCATGGCATATCATTCTGGACCATTCACACCTTTCCACCTTGTGATAACAGCTTTACCATCGACTTGGGTGATTGGCTTAGGTGACACGCAGATTAGGAAGCAATTTATGCTAACCACTCTATAGGTTAACATGGTTTCACCTACCTAACCTATAGTAAGATGCTTTTGTATCTTAAATGTTTGAACAGGCCTCAAAAGTGGTGCTAGAACATATAAAGTAGCCTTACCCTATGCTTAATGTTAAATAGGGAATGTCTACAGACTCTGTGAATATACTTTCTTAAGACTAGCAATAGAGGCCGAACCATTTTTTAGTTTGGCTAGCCTAGTGTGAAACCAATACACAATCGTTCCTTTGCAATAGAATACTTATGAGCTCCCCTCCTTCTCTTCTTACTCATATGTATACTATTAAATCTTACTTGCTTGATGGGGATATATGCTAGATAGGATTGGTTGTAGATTTTCTACTTTTGCAATGGCTTCCTCTTCTTCCTCTACCATTTAAGAAAACCATCATAAAGGACCTTCTATTTGCCTCCATCTAGGTAAAGAGATCTCTTCCGACGACACACCCCTCGGGGCACCAAAGTGAGGATGCAACATGGACGAGCTAGTGCACCCACATTGGGAAGTTGCAATTGTGTCTCTAGGCAAACGGATCTCTTCCTACACCTCATTGTGTCTCTAGGCAAAAGTTGCAATTGTGTGTCTCTAGGCAAAAGGATCTCTTCCTACACCCCATTGTGGCAACAGAGTGAGGATACGATAGACAACGGGCTAGCATACCCACATTGGGAAATTATAATTTCAGCTCTGAGGCAAGGCCCAATGACACATGCTTCAACAAGGCTAAGTTAAGCTCTTGACTTAAACACTTTTGTAAGACGATGCTAGAACATATTAAACAATCTTACCATGCTTTGGCAAGGCTAAGGTAAGCTCTTGACTTGAGCACTTCTATAAACCGGTACTAGAAGTGCTCAATTCAAGACCTTAATATCAAATAGAGAAAGTTTAAAGACTTCATGTACATAGTTTCTTAAGACTGGTAATAGTGGTATGGAGAAAGTTTAAAGATTTCGTGTCCATAGTTTCTTTAGTGGTGTGACCATTGTTAAGTTTTGGCCAGTAATAGTTTCATGGAGGCTCAAATGCATCAAGCAAGCTCATGATTTAGGCATGATGAAGCTATTGTGATGCTAAATAATAAGACTAATACTAAGTAAATAAATTAACATAATCATATCATAATGATAATGTGATGAAGTAGAATGAAGTGTATTGATCTTAAATTAGAAAGCCTCTTAAATAGGCAAGTATAAAAAGTGATTACAATAATCTAGATGCTAATGAGATACATAATCTTCTCCTAGATTGTCGCCTTGAATCTATCCTAGCCCCACTACTTTCCCATGATTCTAGCATTCCTAGATGTATGATGGGCTGATTGGCATCTTCTAGGCTACTTGCAAAAGTAGATTCCTCATCACAATAACTTGAAGGCATCTACTGATAGATAATTACAATGACAAATAACCTTAGACCAAATGAACCTTACATACATAAGTGACTATGGATATTTGGTGAACGCTATGTTAACCCAACAAATCCCCCCTCAATAAATATCTCGTTAAGTAATGGTCAGTTACCTTAGGTAACGCTATGGGTAAAAAGGTAGTCTATTGCATCCTAGTACACACAAAGGCATATGTGAGAGCCCACGCTATGGGGTAGTCGAAGATGAGGGTCTTGGTCCTTGGCTTTTTTGAAAGCCCAATCACCTGCAATTATGCTTGATGATGCATAATTGCCTTACTGTAACTTTTCACTTTTGGTATCATTCTGCTTTTTATAGTAGTCCTCTACCATGTGCCCTAGTTTGCCACAGTAATAGCACTCTATGCTATATGCACTTTGACTTCTTTGCCAAACCACATCGGCCTCTCTGGCTCCTCCTGAGTGGCCTCTTCCATGTGTTTGTACATTTGATTCATAATGTTATTGTTTCCCATGATTTCCATTTCCAAAATGGCTCTCCATCTCAGCTTCTAGATGATGATGTTCCTCTACCTCTACCTGCATCATCTAAATAGAAGGCTTGCTTATTTTGGATTTCTAGAGGATGAACCTCCCCCAATATTATCTCCTCATGGGGGATAAGAAGAGCAATTAGTTCCTAAAAACTAGGAAAGTTCTCTCGAAATCCAATATAGGTGTAAAACTAGCTGTATTCCTTGCCAAGATAATTCAAGGTCATCATCATCCCCAAAACCATATCATCATCATCTATTGTTGATCTAATAGAAGAATGGGCATCTACAAGCCTTTAACCTTAATCATTTATACTCAGCTTTCCGCTGGTCACATTATGTAGCTTCTACTTTAGCTACATCTTCTAAGCTTGGGTGTTTGTAATGAATATTTTCACCAAGGTGTTCCAATCCTCCTTTAGGTGTTTGTGTATCCTATATATGCACAATCATAGAATCTATCACACTAACAAAAATTGGTACAACATCTTTCTAGCTCTTTTATACCATGCTTTATATGCCTACACATGATGTAGAGTCTGATTTTCTTCAGCAATCTCAATCTCCTTTTCATCCTTTGTCCTATAGTCGAACCCTTATATATTTTCAGTGTGTAGTCAATCCTCTTCACTCACATCTGTTTGCCATCGGCACTTAGGCACATAGAACCAGATCGTCCCTACCTTGTGGTCCATATGCCACCTATCCATGCACCTATTCTTTCCACCGATCACCCCCAATGGTCTCGTCTGCAAGGCACTCCGAAATCAGATCCATTTTTTGCATGTGGCATCCATGCCCCATGCCAACACTTTGCATGTTTGCCTTCGATCTAATTATTTTGCTTAGTATCATCTTCTTCATTGATTTAAATTCTTGCTCAATCTAGCCCTCTTCCCATCCATGACACAATTTCAGTGTCTGCACACTCACAAGGGCTGCTAGCCTTCCATCTGTGTGTAGCACGCTTAGACTTCATGAAGATGCCCATTGGAGAATCCTCCATCTAGCCCAATCAAATGGGCTTTCCAATTGCGGTCCTTGGAGCATCAGACTCATACACCCAAGCAACAATCTTCACACAAAATAGGGACTCAATCAACCATGCTCTATTGTAATGCTTCCCTTCTTTTTGCTAACATTGCCATGCTTCAAGCACCCAGACTACCAAATGTTCACAATGCAGCTCAAGAACCACTTGGATCCATGTCTAATAAGCCATACATCGTTCATGGCTTACCAATGTCCTTGCCAGACTGGGTGTCCTAAATTCTTCCATTCTAAGGAATAACCCAACCTCATGTTAGATCTATAAACACACACACACACACACACACACACACACACACACACACATGCAATGGAGCAAAGACGTGGAGGTATGCAGGATGGCTAGCTCAATAGGAGAGAGATATGTGAAGCTCTCAACAACTAGTACAAATGAGTAGCAACCTTGAACAATGTGAGGTGTTACTTATATACTAACTGCCCCTAAGGTGTCTATTCACACCTAGATGTCTGGGGGAAAAACCTAGTGGGAAAAACTACCCTTGGGGTGAAGGACATGGGTGGTCTCACATGTAGTCCTACTATAAATAGTTGGCAAACCCCCTTGTAGTACAAACATGAGGCTTATAGAGATTTCAGATCAACCTCGGAAGGGGATGAGGCATAAAGCTTTAGGAAAGGCCTTAAACTTTTCATGTGATTAGGCTTTGGTGAGAAAATCAGCCACATTGTCATATGTACTATAATAGATTAGACTGATCTCACTTGCATGGGGTCCCTCTCTAACAAGGTGGTCGTGCACTTCAATGTACTTGGTCCTGGCATGAAAGGAGCATGAAAGACATGATACTTTGCAACTGCCATTTCACTTTGGCTATCAACAAGAATAGGAGTGGGAGTGTCTAAAGAGACACAAAGGTTTTCCATCAATCTTCTCAACCATACACATTCAACTACCACTATGAATGTTGTCCTATATTCAGCTTCATAAGACGATGTTACCACACTTGGTTGCTTCTTGGCTTAGCCAAGATATGCATGAGTTGCCAAGAGAAAAGTAGTTTCTAGATGTGTAGAATGTTGTATATCATAATCACCTGCCCAGTTTGAATCACTGAAGGCTTGCAGTTGTAAATCAACCCCTTGGCATAGAACAATCTAAGGTCTTGCATGCCTTAAGATATGTTTAACTACCTACCAATGTTTGATGCATGGGAAATGCATAAACTTTGAAAGTTGTGACACACCATACTGGATGTTTGGCCAGCACAAATAGGTTAAGCATTCAATAGCTTGAGCATAAGTGGTAATGTCGAATGATTCTTCGGAGACCTTGCAAATTGTGCTTGACCATAGGTTCCATTGGTGTAGAGATTGGTTTGCAACTTTCCATATTGAACCTTTTGAGAAATGCCTTAATGTACTTTGACTCCTTAATGACTATATATTGTTGTATAAATTGCATACCCAAATAGTAGTGCAAAAGACCAAGATCTGACACCTCAAAATTTGAGGCAAGGTCAGCCTTAAAGGCTGTGATCAAATCCTCATTGGTGTCAATCAACAGCATGTTATCAACATAAAGGATCGACATAGAGGATAACAATGAGAAAATCCTCATGGTTCTTTTTAACATATAAAGTAAATTTTTTGACAACTACTTTCTTATAACCTTGTCTAATTAAATATACATGAATTTTCTGGTACCAAGCTCTGGGAACTTGATTTAGGCCATAAAAAACTTTCTTAAGCTTGCATATTTTTTGTTCTTGGCCAAGTTGGGCAAATCCAGTGGTTTGACTCACATAAACTTCTTCCTACAAGTCATCATTCAAGAATGGTACCATCCATCCATAGTGAGCTACCAAAGCAGTAATAAATCTAATAGTGGAAGTTTGATGGCTAATTGGTACACTTTCCATCCATAGTGAGCTACCAAAGCAGTAATAAATCTAATAGTGGAAGTGGGAGCAAAGGTTTCATCATAGTCAATACCTTTTTGTCGCTGGACATAACCTTTTGCAAAACAAGCCTGACCTTAAAATTGTCCACAAATCCATCAGCATTTCTCTCGACTTTGTAAACCCACTTAGTAGCAATTACTTTCTTAGCAAGAGTTAGATCCACTCAATCCCATGTGAGGGAGCTCCCCTACCATAGCCGTGTGAGGGAGAGAGGACCCTAAGCAGTAATAAATCTAATAGTGGAAGTGGGAGCAAAGGTTTCATCATAGTCAATACCTTTTTGTTGCTGGACATAACCTTTTGCAAAACAAGCTTGGCCTTAAAATTGTCCACAAATCCATCAGCCTTTCTCTCGACTTTGTAAACCCACTTAGTACCAATTACTTTCTTACCAAGAGGTAAATCCACTAAATCCCATGTGAGGGAGCTCCCCTACCATAGCCGTGTGAGGGAGAGAGGAGGTAGTCAGCCCCAAGGGTCTCAAGCTTTAGTCATCACCACCCAGTCGTAGAAGATAAGATTAGTGTGGCTATACACACCTCCACTAATATGTGGCCTACCATCCACATTAGCTCGATCGTCTAACAATCTGATCACCTGACCGCCTAGCTCTACGGCTAGCTAGCGCTCCGGCTAGGGCATCCTCACCCCTAGACCACGGATGCACTTGTCGTTTTCACTCCGGCATTCAGGCTTCGCATCATCTGGTCGAGCTCTCACATGCTATTATAGGCTACGTGACAGAGACGTGACATCACCCCCACCCTAAGAATAGTTTTCTTCGGTGAAAACAAACTAGGGAAAAGATTTGGTAAAGTGTTCTTAGTTGCTTCCATGTTGAGGCTATCCTTCCACTTAATAAGTGCCTATCGATACATAGTTTACCTTGTGTTTTGAACTCTGAACCTAATAATCCTCTCTAGGTCATGTGGGAGTGAGGATGGCTCCAAAGAACTCAACAAAAACTTAGGGATAAACTACATTATCCTGATGGACCACTATCCTTCACAGTTTATTATCATGAAAACTGGATACATTTGAGAGTTTTTTGACAATTCAAGTATGTAGGCTATGCTATCAACATGTTGAATCTTCTTCTTATATAGCTCTACGACCATAGGACATTTAGACTGGAATCCATACATCAACCTGAATGGTGTAAATCTAGGCACTAAATGTTTCAAAGTCAATAATGTAGATCATGCGAACATAATCTATGTAGTGACTATGCACCATGAAAAAAAAAAAGTCAAGAAAGTGAACTTTTACGTGTTTTCCTTGGTGTCCCATACCACCAAAGTCACAAGAGCCTGCGTAGAACATTTGATGTCCCATACCATCAAATGATTACAAAAACTACTGTAACACAAAAACTGACCCTTCTTTCTTTTGGTTGGATGATCCCACATCTCCAAAACCCAAGAGTGATGCAGAATATCACCATGTGTATAAAGCATAATTTATTTTAACCATGTGTTCACTGTTTAGGACATTCAAAATCTAATCTCAAAATTCTATAATATTCCCTCCAGAGTATACTTGTAGAATTAATCCGATAAATCTTGGGATAAAAGAACCCCAACCACTTGGATTGTAAATTTTTACGGAATTACAATACAAAAACAAGGAAATTCACAATTGATATTTTCCAAGTTGACATAACATGTCATATACACTTCCAGTTTATCGTAAAAATGGAACATATCCCTATTCCACATAAAATATAAAAACTACGTACTCTAATATAAATATGGTGAATAAATAATAATAATAAATATCCTTAATTTTGGGTTTTACGTACTCAAAATCTGTTGATTCTGAGACTGGGATTACTATGAACCCCATAGCTTAGGATTGCTACAAATCTCAAAAATTACTCAAAATTATTGAAAGTTAGATCTCTACAAGCCTCATATCTTGAGATTACTACAAATCTCTATAAGATATCTATGAATCTCAAAAGCAAATTGAAGAGATGAAACATCCTTCTAGTTTTAAAAATATTTAACAGTTTGAGGTAAATAAAGTGGGAAGAAAGCTTCCTACTAAATGGGTCAAAACCCAACTCAAAAATCTTTGCTCAAGCGAAAGATGTTCCTCAAATTGAATCAATGTTCAAAGCTTGAACGTAACTCACACTTTCTTATAAAGCATGAACTTGGTTTGGTGTGTTGAAACCACACACAAAGGCTTGCATCTCTATGGACCAAGCAATGTGCTATACCAAGCAACCAAACAACAGTACGGTTGTTAAATAATGCAACGTGACATTGTTTTCAACAAGCTTTAGTTGGGTCAAACACTATCTGAACAAACTAGTTAAGATAGATAAACTCGTTGGAGAACCCTCTTCAAACAAATATGGTTTTTTAAAAAACATAGATTAGACCACACAAGCACATTCCTTCGGCCCAACAAACCAAAGCCAACAAACAAGTAGGTTGGTATCCATCAACTCGTGTAGCGGAAATTGACACCCTTGTGCACCAACATAAAAAGTTGGTGGAGTCCTACAACTCGTATAACTTATAAAAAGTTACAAAACTTAAAAATCACTAACCTGACAGCTCCAAGTTAGCTTTTGGAGTAGACTCGCCAAACACCAAAGAACAATGGCAACTCCGCAAGTGGTTCACCTTAAATAGAACAACTTGTTGATGTATGCCCACTGCAATTGTGCGAACACATGTTTGTGAAAACAACGTTCACAAACATAACCATAGCAGACTGGTAATCAACATACTACAATGCATAAAATACCACAAGCCTAACGGCATCACATACATATACATAGCCCACTATTATCTCATTTGAGAGCTTGCATACATCAATGCCATTTGCATCGTTCTGTACACGATAGAGGCTATATGCCTCCCATCCACACTCATGTGATAGCCTTCCCATCCTACTCTGATTGTAAAAACTAAGGATTGATTCTCCACAAAAGGATAATCCCAATCCATGCTGGGCTTTTCTCGTCTTCATAAATCCACTTCTCGCATCTCAGTACGCCATCAACTGTGTCATCATCGTACTGAGATTCCAATCCATTGCAGTGCCCCACTGGCCATGATAGCATGTGTTCACCTCAAAGATGGACTTTCCTTTGGCTCAAGGTGGGCAGGGAGGGGTGTTCCTACGACCCCAGCATGAGGCCGAGGAGCTTACTGCACCAGCAGTAGCAGCAATGAGAAGAGAGAGCTCGCTACCAGAGGGATCAACCACTTCCTATCCATGGCCAACGTAGCGGGCCAAGCTCTGCGATAGCCTTATAAAGCAACCATGGCAATTAGTACGTCAAGGAAGCCGATTAGCGCTTGGACTCACCACTGTCTATGGGAAAAGGAAATTTGGGTGCTCTGATGGGTTGAGCGACGATTCAACGGAGCTTCACAGTAGCACCCAGTTCAGCCACCTGTCGCCTATGCAGCACCGTCGACTGCTGCCGCTTGCTGAAGGCACCGGCTACTGAATCTGTCGCCTATTGAAGCTGTCTCGCTGCTGGTTGCTGCTCAGCTACCCGTCTGCCTGTATGCTGCATTGGCTGGTGTTGCTATATCCGCCGACTGTGCGCTACTACTCTTGCACCGCCTGCTACATGTCTCACCGCTGCTGCCTTAGCTACGCTTCATTTAGCTGTTGCCTTTGCTAAGTTGCTTGTGTAACTGCCACCTATGTAGCACCGCCCAGCTATGCGATGCTCAGCAGCACCACATTGTGTAGCCCCTGCTGTCGTTGCCTAAAGCTGCCGCCTTCAGCTAAGCCTAAAGCACCAACCTGACTGCGCGGCATGGCATCACTGTCTATGCATGTGGTCAAAGGGGTACAACACCAACGACAGGTCGTAAGGTTGCACAGACGAGAGGAGGCATCACAAGTTGCTAGGTGGTCAGATACCAATGTGAGGGAGCTCCCCTACCATAGCCGTGCTCGCGAGGAGGGACAGAGGAGGTAGTCATCCCAAGTTCACCTTAGAGTCTACCATAACTAAGAGGTTTTCAATCTCTAGTCACCACCCAACCATAGAGGATAAGATTGGTGTGGTTACACACACCTCCACTAATATGTGGCCTACTGTCCACATTAGCTTGGCCGTCTAATCGTCTAGCCGCCTAGCTCTATGGTTTGCCAACTCTCTAACTAGGGTATCTTTACCCCTAGACCCTGACCATCCACACTCTGGTGTTCGGGCTCCGCATCCAATCCAGCTCTCATGTGCTTACATGACATCCCAAGTACCATTTTTTTTAATGGCTTGAATTTCATCTTGCATGGATTCAACCCAATTTGGATCTTCTTAAGCCTCTTTAAAAGACTCAAGTTCATCTATATCATGTAGAGAACTAAGAAACTTAGCAATAGATGGCTTTAGTACCGCCGGATCCGGTTCAACTTTGCAAAGGAGCAAACAATTTACTATCCTACAAGGAGCTTCTAACCCATTTACGTATAAGTCTAGACTAATTCATTGTTGTTGATCTTTTAGACTAATTCATTGTTGTTGATCTTTTAGAATTTACCACATTTTTCATGCTAATCGGAAGTTGGTGCATCAATTTCTTGATCATTCTCCCCTTATAAACAAACAAGGATTAGTAAGCAAAATCTCACGAGTATCATAGACACTAATACTAGCAACAAACTATCAAACATGTGTGGGGAATTCACGTAGGTATGTTTATTGAATTCCATGAAAGGATAGACATAATCCTCAGCAAAAAGACATCTCTATACTGACAATGATTCTCTTGGTAAGAGGATTGTAGAGATGATAGCCTTTGGTTTTTGAACTCACACGGAGCAATCGGTGTTCCATCTCATGTGGAGATACTTGGTTTTAGCAATGTAATCTTGCATGGTTTCTCCCTCCTCCTGCTTGAGGTTATAGATTTGCATGACAGGGCTCTACCCAGCTCCATAAGGCGAGAATCCTACTACGAAAGTGTTGAGATGTCAAGCTCAACATGAGCTAACACTCACGAGGCGCTTGCATAACTGTTCGCCCCATTGGTATCACTAGTGGGTTTGGTATCTGGCTCTGATATATCTTCACCAGAGATTTGATATAGCTAGACTATACCAACTAGTCCACATCTACCCACTCTTCTTAGTGTGTTCACATTATGGACTGCTTGTATATACTCTATAAGTGTGTTAGTCACTTTATCTTCTTTGTAGACCTCTTGTGTTGTATGAAGAAGAAGAAGAATTTTCAGCCTCTCACCTTGTGTGTTCTCTTTTAGGGTTTGTGTGAGTGTGTGTGTGCTTGCAAGAGCTCAAGCTCTCTTCTCCCCTGCATCTTTTCATGGTATCAGAGCCTGGTTCATGCTAAGGGGGCTAAGCAGTAAGCAAGAGAAGCAAAGGAAGCGGTATGAGGGTAAGAGCTTCATCTACTCTTCCCCCTTTGTGTTTGCTATTACACCCTTGTTGAGAGCTATTTGGGAGGCACCGGCAAACAAACTCCGATTGAGAAGCTTTTTTCGCAGGAGGAGAGCTATAACGCAACTATATTGTTTGTTGGACAACCATTTTTGGGACCGAAAATGTGTTTCATGCACGTCTGGACCTCCGTTTTTCAGTTCACAGGCATTCACAAGCACTACGGGTAAATTTTGATTCTCTGCAGAATTCTATTTTTGGAACTGCAGGAAGGGCGATTGATTGTGCAAACACTGTGTATGCTGCAAAGAGGTCTCAAAGTTACCATTGGGTGTATGTATACAAAGTAAGGTCACTGGTTGTGACAGTTTGGGTGCAGTGTAGTACTGCTACAGAGAATACAACATTTTGTGCAGGACAAGCAAGAGTGTTGTTATTGGTAAATTTGTGTTATAGAAAATATATCGAATGATGGAATAAACCAGATTGTTGCAGAGAAGCTTGACAAGAACAACTTCCATGCTTGGAGGTTTAGATTGACAAATTTCCTGATGGGAAAAGGTTACTGGGACTACATTGAAGGTGAACATGAGGAAGCACCGGAGATACCGGAGATTAATCCAACTGATATGCAGCTAGAGTTCAAGGATTGGAATCAAGGAGCAAGAAAAGTCATATATTAGCTTTCTACCAGCATACACGATACTATGATTAGGTATATACAGGATGCCAAGTCACCTAAGAAGGCATGGGACACCTTGGTGAAGCTGTATGAAACCAACACCAAGGCACGAAAGATTTAGTTGAAGAATGAGTTTCATACTGTGGAGAAGAAGAATATGTATGTGAATGATTATGCTTTAAAGATCAAGGACATTGTGGAATCCCTTGTATCAATTGGTGTTTCTATGGATGATGATGATAAGATGGAAGTGTGTCTACGTGGTCTCACGGGCCACAAATACAAGGTGTTTGAGACGTCTATTCAGACTTCGAAAAACATTCCCAACTTCACAGATTTGGTGTCAATGTTGATCATTGAAGAGAACAACTTGGGTGAAGATCAAAAATCTTCACAAAACAAAAACAGTTCAGAGCAGCAGGCCTTCTACACAAGTTCAGGTAGAGGAAGAGGTAGAGGTCGTGGACATGGCCAAGGTGGTGGCTGAGCAGGTAATCAGAATAATGGTCAGCAGCACAATAGCAACAGTCCCAAGATTCACAACAACAACATATAGGTGGAAGACGCCAGTTTAGATGCAAGGGGAGCCAAAGAGGTCGTGGTAATTGGCAAAGGTAGCATAATCATACACAACGAGGCTGTTCTTATTGTGGTAAGCTTGGGCATGTGAGATTGCTATAAGAAGCAGAGTGACATGCGAAATGAAAAGGTCCAACAAAATAATTATACATCCTCTAGGTTGTTTGTTATGCAATATGTGGTTAATACTGTATCTGGAAATGATATAACAACATGTAAGGATCACGTATGGTATATTGATTCAGGTGCATCGAACCACATGATAAGTCATGGTGGTGAGTGGTTCAAGAAAATGAAGAGTCTTGAAAGACCAGATTTTGTTGAAACAGGGGATGACACTGCTCATCCGATTGCCCATGTTGGAGATGCGCCATTGTCTATGCAGGATGGTAAAGTGAAGTACCTTGTAGATGTACTTCAAGTTTCGAACCTTACAAAGAATTTAGTTTTTGTTGGCCAGATGATTGAGCAGCATTTGCAGGTTCAGTTTAACCCTGATGGCTGCTATGTAGAAGACTTTAAATATAAGTGCAGGTTGGTTACAAAAGGCAATAGAGTGGGCAGAATGTTTACATTGAATGTAAATATGCCTAAAGTGAGTGCTGCAATGTTTGTAAATGGTTCAAGAGTTGTTACAGATACAGACATTTTACATAAGAGAATTGGGCATGTAAATGTGCAAAGAATGAAGTCTATGCAGACTAAAGAAATTGTGAAAGGGCTGCCTAAGTTTAAAGTTGAAGGTATGCAGAAAGTTTGTGAAGCATGTCAATTTGGAAAGAAAACTAAACATGTATTTTCACATGACAGAAATGCGCGCAGGAATGTACTGGATGTTGTGCAGTTAGATGTATGGGATCCTGCGAAGACTATGTCTATGGGTGCCTCCACGTACTACTACGTAACATTCATTGATGACCACACAAGGAAAGCATGGGTGTATTTCATGTGAAGGAGAAGAGTGAAGTGTTCACTCATTTTCAAAATTTCAGAGTTATGGTTGAAAAACAGACAAAAAAGCATGTGAAGTGCTTAAGGTCAGATGGAGGGGGAGAATACTTCTTCAATGAGTTCTCTAAATTCTTGTGAAAGAATGGCATTCAAAGATAATTTACATGTAGATACACTTCACAAGCAAAATGGAGTTGCTGAGCAAAAAAACTAGCACATTGTAGAGATAGCAAAGCATTGATGGCAGAGAAGAATATGCCACATAGCTATTGGGCTCAGGCTGTATCTATAGCAGTTTATATCATGAATAGGACTCCTACTACAGCATACATGATGTAACGCCAAAGGAGAGGTTTACTGGCAGGAAACTTGATTTGTCTCACTTTTTGAAAGTTTTTGGATGTATTGTATATGCGCATGTGCCAAATGAGTTACGTACCAAGCTGGATCCAAAGGTTAAAAATTTTGTATTTATTAGGTATTCCCTTAAGCAAAAGGAATATAGATGTTATAATCTTACTACACGTGAATTGAGGGTAAGTAGGGATGTTGTATTTGATGAGATGAGTAGCTAGTATGCTATTGAAAAAGATGCCGTTAGAACTGATGTAAGTGGAAATGTGGTTGCACATAATGTAAATCAACAATCCCAGTCATTGATGAGTGGACCAAGAGAGTCCTCACCCAATGGTTCTGTTGATAGACCACAAAATGGCAGGCTACATCATAATACCAGTCTCATAAAAATGTAGTTGGTACATCACATAAAGGCAAAGAGAAAGTGATTGAGTCCCTTGGTATTCCTGATATTTCTGCATGGCATTATCTTGTTGATAGAGATTCTAGTGGCTCGGAGATGAGCCTTGATGAGGAGCTTGGGATTCCAGCAATTAGGACACCTGGTGTGAAGTGGTAATGTACCTCAATGTGTTTCGTCCGTCGTGCATAAAAAACTAGGTTTCCTGGCCAACTGTATACTACTAAGAGAGTCTTGGCAAGCGACATAGACTTGGCCTACGTCACCACATAGGATCAGATCGCTCACATCTTCACGAAGGCCTTGGGAGCTAAGAAGCTCCGCAGATTTCGGGATATGCTTGGAGTCCATGAGCTGGAGTTGAGCTTGAGGGGGAGTGTTGAGATGTCAAGCTCAACATGAGCTGACACTCACGAGGCCCCTGCATGACTATTCGACATTGGTATCACTGGCGGATTTGGTAGCTGCACCAACATATCTTCACCAAAGATTCGACAACTGGACTACACTGACTAGTCCACATCTACCCACTCTTCTTAGCGTGTTCACATTATGGACCGCTTGTATATACTCTATTATGTGCATTAGTCACTTTATCTTCTTTGTAGACCTCTTTTGTTGTGTGAAGAAAAAGAAGAATTTTCAACCTCTCACCTTGTGTGTTCTCTTCTAGGGTTTGTGTAAGTGTGTGTGTGCTTGCAAGAGCTCAAGCTCTCTTCTCCCCTACATCTTTTCAGAAAGTGTCTCAAGACCTTGTTAATTGGCCTTTTCAAGTGGTTTTAGTCATCTAAACCATTGGCTTACTCAAGGCAAAATCTGAATGAGTAAATCTTGTTGGGATCATCAATCTTTTCCATAGCCTCACAAATTTAATTGAACTTCTCACTGAATGGGATTCCCAGTTCTATCAAATTTAGTCATCATCCTTGAGATGTGGATTGGCTTGGTTTTGCCCAACTCTAAGTCTCTAGGTGCTATTTTGGTTGCAATCCCCCTTTCCATTTCAAAAGCCATCCTCAACATGTCTTATGTATGTTCACGTGGGAGTGGAACGTAAGGAGGTGGCTATGCAAGACACTCTATTTTAGAGCACGAGATCTCTTGACCTATGGAGTTAGGTTGCATGATTTTTCCAATGGCACTTGTCCTCCGCCTGCTTATCCTTAAGTCTTTAGAATCATTGGACAACTATTGAGGACATGCTATGAGATTGCTCTAGTGGATCCCTTTAGTGTAAATAGTCACAGACATTGGCTCTTTTCTCTTTCTCGTGTTCCTTATTGCTCATCCAAATGAAGAAGAACTAGAACTTGGTTCTGTGGTGGTAAAGACACTTCTATAATGGACTCCTATGGATAGCAGTACTGCTTGCGCCGTGTGCGCTTGCAATCATGTGTACTATGGAACATTTATCCGTGGTTGGTACACTAAAAAAGACATGTCCCGTTTGTCGTAAACAATAGCTATTGGACTACTTGTCTATCAAGGTCGGGTTGGGAGACACCAAATGTTTGAAACATTGTGGATTTTGACATGGTTTTAATGCTTTTTGTGGGAGCGAACCTTGATGTTCCAGGTTGTGCTCGTGCTCCTTCACTGTAGTTGCACCTAAAAATAAGGCAATTAAAGACCTTCTTCATAAAATTTAAGGTGTTAACAAAGCCAGTTAGTGAATTTAAAGTTTGGAGGCACGTGCGGCTCTTACAAGGGTTTCGTCGTTCCTCGACTCATGTATATATTTCACTGGCTCATCTCCTTCCAAAGCTCCTCACTTGAGATGGATCCGAAGGAGTCTAGTATTCTTAACTTAGTAGCACTCTGCTGAATGCTGATCATTTCCTAGGATCAAAGGCTTGGTGAGTTTGAGGTCGTTTGATGCATTTCAGTTGGTTGTATTGTCATTTCTAACAATTAGTCCACATCGAGTTTACATCAAAGGTTCTCGGTGTTTCCAAAGCAGATCCAAGAATAATTTTTTTTAAAGATTTGACTTTTTTTTTGGTGCTACATGCTAGGCTCATGTGTCTAGTTATCCAAAAGCAACCTTCTAAGCACTAGTAATAGTAGTCATGCCGTTAACGAAAATAGAAAAAACACCATTAAAGACCAAGAAAGCACCACGATATTACCTCATTGCCATAACAGATTGCAAGGGAGATGAAAGAACAAGGTCCTCCTCAGGTTTTTCAAGTGGGTTTAATGGTTCCCATTGCTCAGACAAGTATGCAACTTAAGCAACTACGAAACATGTCGCGTAAGCTGCCACCTAACCCAAAATTATGTCAATTGAAGTGAAAATAAGAATAATTGGTCTTGTAAGAAATGGAATTTCACTAAAAGGTTCAAAAGAGGGAGGTCCTATTACTACCAAAATTTGTGACGTAACCCCAATGCCACATAATGGATGCTACCCTTCTAAAGTCCTACAAACCAACAGGTCATGGAAGGCTTGACTTGAGCAAGACGAAGAAATAGGTTTACACTACTCGAATATTCACGTGTTTAGCCTCACGTATTCAGGTTTATGCCTCTAGGCTCACGTGACCAAGTTGACGCGTCTCTAGCCTCATATGTCCAAGCTCACGTCTCCAAGCTCACATATCCACGTTCACTTTTTTCTGAGCTCAATCTTTTTTTGTATGAGCTTATCCCTTGTATGAAAAATGTTTACCTAGGACACGAAAATCTAGAAATTAGACCTATGACAAGGTTAGCATACAATTATTGGATAATAAGTATAATTACTTTTTTAATAATTAAGGATAAGAATTTTCCTTGAAATTTGTAATTGATAAAGATTGTATGGGAAAAAAATCTTCCAAGAACATGGGTAGGTGTGCTCGTATGAGTCTTTATAGCAATAATAAGTGATCCGTAGTATATTAGGTATACCTACCTCTAGACACATCTCCACGCTCACATTTGCAAGTTCATGTGTCTAAACTCATGGCTCACGTCTCCAAGCTTACATGTCCAAGCTCATGTCTTTTTGTGTGAGACTATGGACTCACGTCTCCTCCTCAACGATTGGTTTGACCTAGTTTTTGGTAGTTTTATGATTTTTTAGACTTGACGGGATGTGACTAATGGTCTTAATCCTAGTTATTGATTCTGATACAGCTAATTATGCATTTTTCAAATGATTTTTTGATAGTTTAGCATGCTTCTAATCTACCAATTTCAAGCTCACCTTAGCAAGTTCATGTGTCCAAACGCAAAAGAGCAAGTAATAAAAAGACAAGGTGGTAGAGAGCTCGCAAGCTTGATTCCAAATGAAGAGTGTTCACTTCTCTTTAAAATAACGACTTACATAGATGGACTTGTTTTCACACTATGCCTAGCCAAGACTCAAAAATAGTGCCATGTAGTTTTTTGTGTCGAATCTATCCCTCACATAGTAGCTACAACTAGCAAGGATACATGAGTGTCGAGCACATTGAAGTCCTGACATTGACTTCAAAGCAGAATGACCTGTCCACTCCCCCCTAATGCACCCACCCCAGGACCTGCACTGAAATCAATGAGGAGAATATCCGTTAAGGCATAGCTTACTCATGAAAATTTGAATATCTTTGACTGGCTTTACGCTACATGAAGTTTCCCTCGTACAAGAAAAAACACGTGGTTTACGTCTCCCTCATCTTTTCCTTTCTTGGTGCCATTTGTAAACAGGTGCTTCTGGTGGTGAAAGAACCTCACTGCTGTTTAGCTTTCGTTTCCTCCCTTTACCCTACAGTGTGATTAAAGACAAAAAACATCACCAACAGAATAGACAAGAGAACGGGATGATTACAAACATAAAATTTGTTCACCACATGAAGGGCCTGAAGAGTTGCAAGATTATGAATTACCCACCATCAGTTCCTTTTGCATGCTCATGGTCATGACCATATTTCGCAATTTCGCAGCCCTTTCTGTCCGGTCATTCAGTTCTCTATATGCGCCATCACATAGCCTGCAGCATTTGCATTAGTTTTTTCCCTGGCTTGCCTGACTCGTTATTCTCCCTCCATGATGTTTGTGAACATTCACCAATGTCTAAGGCAGAGCTAAAATACCACATACTGAGTTAAAAAACTCACTTTTTGATGCGTTTTGGTATAACTGTTCTGGTACCACGTTCTTGTTGATGCTCAGATGTCACAAGTGGCCTCAGCTCTTTGGCTGCCTCGCTGTAAGTTACATGATAATGAGAAGAAACAACATCCTTGTGTAATATGAACTCCAATACAGCCAACAGAAAGATTACGCCTCTCTGGTTTGCATGGTCAAACATGTTACAAAATGGCGTTTGTGTGAGCATTTGATCAGCTTTGTCTACACTGGATGTTGTGTCCACCGCCATGCATGGATTAGGGTAACACACAGACAAAGTGTATAAAGTTTGATTTCTTGGGTACTACTTGCTTTATAATACAAGTGTTAGTACAAAAGGTGGACACTGAAAATTCTACTGCAAAACAATTTTCTCTGAGAATTGCAGCTACAAAATTGCAAACCATTGTTCTCCAGAATGCACGATTCTGCTGCAGGCTGGTGCATTGAAAAATTGAGGCAGGTTTGTTGAGTTCTCTGCTGCATTTGGGCTTGGGCTGGATTCTGTGCACAAGGATGAAGACACATGAACGTGAAAATTTCCCTTAAAATAGAACAATTCCGACACCCCTAGGTCCCTCCGTCATCTTCCATGGGTACTTCCCTCAGGATTGGTGGAGGTGGCTTGTTGAGGTCTGGCACTTCATTGAGGTCGAAGGCCAGGGGCACATTGATCTCTTTGATCAGATGGTTAAGTAGAGGGAGAAACCCACGAACAATGTTGTCGACTATGGTTGCCGCAAGTATCCTTCAGAGGAGGCAGCTTGAGGGAAGTCCGCCTAGTGAACCAACAAATGGACAACCTGTATGCTGGAAAATCGACCACCCCCCGCGGACCAGAGGAGGGGGGATGGCAGTTCATTGCCCCGAGGGACTACACAGCCGCATGTCAGCTGGGAGTACAACCCAAAAGGCGCAAGCCCTAAACAATCATCAGATGCAGAGAGACCATATGGCCGCGCCAAGGGAAGTCCACATCGACCTAAGGTTCATGCCTGGCAAAAGAAGGTGGTCCTCGAGCAAGTTCTTGTTCCAAATGAAGGCAAGGGGACCGTCTACAACTTTCCTTACATCGAAGGCACCACATCACTCACCACCACGGAGAAGCGGCTCCGCATGAAAAAAAGCAATGATCTGTACCACACAAAGGTCCCCGACTGACCCATAGTTGCCAGATGCACTTCTTCAAGCTCATTATCCTCATCCTTGAGGAGATGCCAAAGGACCAATGGACAAGTAAAGAGCGCCTTATTCTCGACGGCGCTGGTCTTCCTCATACTTCTGTGTGGCTTCCTCATCCCTTTGTTCCTCCACATTATTTTTTTCTTCTTCATCTTTTCTTCTTACTTCTTCGCGTCTTTTCTTCTTTGTTCCTCCAGACCAAAGAACATTTTTGCCGGAGGCCTAGGTGGTTTTTCCTAAACGCAGTATTGCCATCCATCGGATGCTCTCACTTCTTTAGGTAGCTGAGTTGAGTCACCAACCTGATGCGCCGATACCAATGTTACATGCAGGCAGTGAGGTAAACCATGGTAACACACAATAAAGCCTTCATTACTTTGGTGAGATTTTTAGCATCCATTCATTGAGTAGAGAGAGAGAGAAAAGAGAATGTAGACAACACAATATTGGTCCCCTAATACCCACTGAAAGCCACCCCACACCCCAAAACCACACCCCCCCCCTCTGCTGCATGCAGGAGTATTTGCTTATATTACTTCTTTGGAGAACTTCTGTAAAATGCTTGAGAACAAGAGTTATGACTGCCCAACGCAAAGACGAGGAAGACCCTGCGTCGATTGAGAATCCACCAATCCAAGGGCCCTGTAGAAGACTCTTCTGGGCCACTTATGCAAGTCCAGGATAGTTGTAGCCATGGTTGTTTCTCGTACGCGTACGAATCAATTCGTACGTACGATTCGTACGATACGATACCGTACGATATCATACGGTACGATATGCCAATTCTGCCCGTTTTTAGCCGTTGCGCCGCCGCCGACTACACATTTTTCTAGCCGTTTCTGTCCGTTGTTGTAGCCGTTTTGTAGCCGTTTGCTGGCCGTTTTGGGCATGCTTTGTGGCCCATGTGCCCATTGGACATGCTACATGGCCTTATAAAATGCCCACCCCCTAAGCCTCTCTCAAAGCTCTAGCCTCTCATTACTCTAGTGAAATGTAACCATCAAGCCCCCCCCTCTCTTGAGTCTTGCTCAAGTGACCATCAAGCCCCCCCCTCTCTCTCTCTCTCTCTCTCAACTCTCAACTTTCAAGCCGCTCTCTCCCCCATAGGCCCTCTCTCAAGCCTCTCTCTCTCTCAAGCCTTTAGGCTCTCTCTCTCTCAAGAGTCAAGACTCAAGCCTCACTCTCTCATTTTCTCAAGCCTCTCTCTCTCTCTCTCTCTCTCTCTCTCAAGCCTATCCATCTCTTGAATCTTCTAACTTCTCTCTCTCTATTACAATGACAAGGGAGAAGAATGAAGCCTTCAATGTGCATGCTATCCATGTAGAGAAAGCCGATGGAAAGTCCAAGTCATATAGGTGGACTTGTAAGTATTGTGGCAAACAATACACAAGTGGAGTTACTAGGCTTCTCCAACATGTTGGAAAGGTGGGGGGGCAAGTTGCACCATGCAAGGAAGTCCCCCTTGCTATATCCGATGAGATCTTCAACAAGATCAAGGGTGGATTGGGTGCTCACTATGATAGTGGTAGAAGCTCAAGGGCAGATGATGAGGTCATTTCCCCGCCTTGTGATACATCCTCCCCCGCCGCCTCCATCGGTGCCGCCTCCGCCTCCGCCTCCTCAAAGAGACAAAGGCTTGAGTCTCCCATGAGGCAAGCCACTCTAGCCCAAGCCACCGGGGGGTTCTCTTCTTCTCTATCACATCTCCGAGAACGGCAACGGCTAGCGGATATAGAGATTGCACGCACCATTATTGAGTGCAATCTCTCATTCCATGTGCTCAAGGTAGATCAATGGAAGTCAATGGTGAAAGCCATTGCAAATGTGGGCCCATGTGAAGGATGGACCGGCGTCTCCTATCATGACATGCGCAGGAAGAGGCTTGTGGACGAGAGGGAAAGAATCGATAGATCTCTCAATCCGGTGCGGGCGGCATGGTCCAAGTATGGGTGTAGCATCCTCTCCGACGGATGGAGTGACCAGAAGAAGAGAGGCATCATCAATATACTTGTCTCTTGCCCTCTTGGCACATACTTTGTGCGGGGCGTGGATTCCGGAAAGGCGGGGAGGAAAACATCGGGTGCATTCATATATCGCCATATCAAGCAAGCCATCATGGAGGTAAGTTTCAACTTTCAAATTGCACTAAAGTCTTTAAAGTTTAGGCTTTAGTATATGTGATATGATCATATGTGGCTATATCATGAGTCATGACTCAAGTCTCATACCGCATACGCTCGTTGCATCCATTCATGTGCATTGTGACATGTAGGTTGGATCGAAGAACGTGGTGCAAGTCATCACCGACAACGCTTCAAATTGCCGTCGGATGGGGAAGTTGCTCGAGAAGGACTATCCCTCCATAGTATGGACGCCTTGTGCCTCCCATTGCATTGACTTGCTCATGGAGGATATGGGCAAGTTAGTGTGGATGAAGGAAGTAATGACCGAAGCTATCTCTATTGTTACCTTCTTCACCACAAAGGTGAAGGTGCTTGCCATGTTCCGCGAACATAGCAAGTTGGAATTGAAGAAGCCTTCATCTACACGCTTCGCCTACATGTGGCTCCTCTTGGAGCGCCTCCACGATGTGAAATCCTCCCTTCGCCAAACAGTGGTCTCCACAATGTGGAATGAGTGGGATGAGCGAGAATCGGCGGAGGCCAAAGCCATGCAACGGCTTTGCCTAAAGGAGGAGTTTTGGCAGTCGGTCCGCACTATTGTCATTGCGGTCACGCCCTTCTATAGGGTATTGCGGATGACCGACATGGAGGGAGCCACCACGGGCCTTCTTGTTCACTTCATGGGAGAGGCCATAGCAGAGTTACGCGTTTCTCCTTCCATCGACGAGGAGAAGCGCGATGGTATGTTGGCCATTGTGGAGAAGGGGTGGAAGTGGATGCGAAGACCTATCCATGGTCTTGCCGCTTTATTACATCCGGCTTACAAATCACCCGCCCTCTTCACCAACGTGGAGCTACTTGAAGCCCGAGATGCTTACTTGCCCAAAGCATTGCCGGAGGATCGCCATGGGAAGTTCCTTGAGGAGCTCATAAGCTACAATGACCAAAGGGGAGGAGCCGCGTTTGCATCTACTACCTGTTGGAAGAGGGAATCCCTTGTGAAGCCCCTCTTTTGGTGGGAGACATTTGGGTATGCGCTCTCAAGCCTCCAAAAGGTGGCTTTGAGAATCCTAGCTCAGGATTGCTCTTCAGGTGCATGTGAGAGGAACTGGAGTTCCTACTCACTTGTACACACGAAGTTACGTAATCGCTTGAGCACGCAACAGTTAGAGCGGCTAGTGTATTGCCGCGCTAACTTGCGCATGCTGCGCGCAATGCAAAAGATGGAATCGGCGAGACAGGTATAAGTTACAACTTATAAGTTATAAGTTATAAGCATTCAAATTTCAAACTTCAATGTTTATTGAAATTTGGAACCAAATTCTAATACATTGCTTGTCACTTGATCATTGTACAATGTAGGTGAATGTGGATGCATTCAAGCTCACAGGGGGCACTCTTCAGAGTGTAAACATAGTGCAGGATGAGGAGGAGGAGAGGATCTATGCAGAGATCTATCGAGAGCTCGAGTCGTTTGATCGACGACCTACTCGCACTCGTCGTGGGCGTGGAGGTAGTGGCAGAGGAGTGCAAGTAGGAAGCCGTGGATGCACGGTTCGTGGTGCTCCCAGGGACATAGTGCATACCTATGTGGGGCGTGGATCGGGTAGCTCCACACTCGCTCTTGCAGATGAGGATGCTCCCTTTGGCTTCTCACATGAGCTTAGAGAGCCCGAGTTCGATGATGAGGGCAACCTTCTTAGCGATGGCGACTTCGGCGAGGCCACTGATGTGTCCTCTTCTCATGAGGATGATTTCAGCGAGAGCTCTGATAGTGATGCCTTTGTCTAGTCTCTCCTTGGGCCTTGGCTCTAGCCTCTCTTTTTGTACTCGCCCCTAGCGCGCATGATCGCATCGCACCTCTATACTTTATGTACTTTTGTTTGTCACTTCAAACTTGTTTAGTTGTTTTTAATGATATTTTGGTTTGAAACAACTTCTCTAGACTCTACCCTTCCAAATTGAAAATGTCTATGTTTGTAGGTGTTCTTTAATTTAAAAAATCGTATTTTATCGTACCGTATCCCAAAATTTCATATCATACCGAATATTCCCGTACGGTATCGTACCGTACGGTATCGTATTTTCGTACCGTGACAACTATGAGGTAGACTGGTAGTGTACACTTGATTAGTAGGATGAGAGGATCTTGCTACATCACTTGGAGATCCTTGGTATAGGTAGGCTAGACAAGTAGATTCTCAAGTTATGTACGAGGGAGAAGATTTGGACATGGCATATGCTGGCTGAATATTGAAAAGGAGCTTCAATGTTTGCTTGGAGAGGATGAAGACCAAATTCTGCTTAAATGGACTGAATTCTGCCCAATGCAAGGACAAGGGAGACCGTGCGTCGACTGAGAATCCACTAATCCAAGCGCACTGTAGAAGACTCTTCTGGGCCACTTATCAAGTCGAGTGAAACCGGCCTGACGGGCGGTGAAACAAACACTCGCACATAAAACACTTCAACGCCATTGAGGACCTAGCAAAGGAAAACAAAGAGGGGGAGCTAGAGTGCTAGTGCAAATAGTACACAGACACCGATTGGCCCCAAAACGCAGTGGCGCCCCTTGCGGTATTTCTTTAATTGATTTTAAGAGCTTTGATTACAATAAGGCTCGAAACTCAGCCGTCTCAGTAGAACCCCTGCAGCCTGCAAAGAACCTGCATCATGGCTTCTTGTCCACTCGGCATCCACAAACAAGTCTAGCCATTGTTCACATCGAAAGACTCTCTTGCATTGAGTCTGCATACAGAAGCTTTCTCCTATGATCAGGGCTGCCACAACCATCCATAGCCTCTCACACTATGAACAGCATCAAACCCTGACACATCCAATGCTTCTGCATCACAACACAGACTCCCAAACTGTCTCTCAAAAGAGAACTCGTATCACAGCACAGCATACCATACAGTTCACACACCTGTACCAACCTTCTCTACCTTCCAAGGGTACTATCCATCTCTGTCATGGATTCCCTGCCCCCTGCCCAATCAGTAGCAAGGCTGTACCAAACATGTGTCCATTCCTGTACCTTCTGCCTGCATGTGACCTATCTCCTGGAGAAACCCAAATACACGTTTCCTCGAGAAACCTACGACCTGTTTCTACATGAAACCCTTAGGCCTGTTACCCTTTGAAACTTCTGTCCTGTTTCCATACAGAACCATTCATTGCACCATTCAACAACAGTGCCAACAACAGCATACATCTAGTTACCTGTTCCCACGCAGCCATGCGAGCTAGCATCATTCCCATGTCAAGAAACATAACCAAGTGTCCTGTACTTGTAGCCAGAAACCCAAGTACATTGCTGAATTTGCAGCCAAACAAAAACAGCCCATAAACAGTTCATAAACAGTCTCAAAATATTCCTGTTGCAAGGAGGATCAGCACCATGTGCACCTTTGACCCAATAGCCACCTATGGGTGAGAGGAGCTGTACACTACAATCCAAGTTTGCCTTCAAAGAGCTGTGTGTACCTCTGCAGTCCTGGCCACCTGAGAGTCCAGGGAAACCAGCCCCTCCTTTTTGCAAAAACACGCCGTCCTTCAAAAAGCACACGCCTGGCCGCCTGAGAGATGCACTGCCGCCTATACGATGCGCACTGCCCGCACAGTACTCAACCAGCCGCCGCCTGTATCAGCTGTCGTACAGCAGCCGCCGCCTGTACCAACTGTACAGGATTGCATCGTACTTGACTGTACCTACAGTCCGTACAGGCTTGCAGTTACTGCCTGTACACCAGCCGCCAGCCAACCTGCACAGTAGGTGTCTGAACTTGCAGCACCCGTACCCTGGTCGCCAGCTCCGCCTGTACTTCCAGCCGCCAGTAAACATGCAGCCACCTGTTCCGTACAGTACTCAACCACTTGTTCTGTACGACCAGCAGTTCTATATGGGTACTCTCTACGCAGGTGTGGTTCCCTTCTCATCCACGAAGCCAGCTTGCTCGACTCCTCCCCAAAAGCAAGAGAGAGAGAGAAGAGAGAGATGTGGGCCTCCAAAAGTGGAGTAGCCTCTATAAATTGCCTAGGGACCTCCCAAGGTTTTAAAACCTTTATAACTTTAATTTTTGCCCACCAAAGGTTATAAAACCTTCTTAAATTAAAGTATCTTTGCCCCCTTCACACTTGGGGTTGTCCACACATGGGCTTCCTTCTTAACTCCAATCTGATGCCATTCACACTGTCCACCACGTCCCCGTGCTCACCTGCATACTATCCAGAGAAAAACCCAGGGTCGTGACATACGCCCCTTTGAAAAATAGCAAGTGTCCTCGATAACACTCAATAGCACAGTAAGGCATCTTATAAGCAAAGACTCCCCATATGGCAAAAACAATGGTCCTCCAATGCATCTGGATGATAAAACAATCATCCTGCACAATAGGCCACACTGTCACGTCAAAGTGACAAACCACTCTTGCTTGTTCCTTCAGAACCGACAGCAAAAGTCTAAAACCAAATGGAAACACGTTAACTGTGTTAGCCAAAAACAAAACCATGCATCATTCTACATATGACACACATATGCATGACACACATGCATTCGCAAACAATATGCTCCTCAAAATGCTCTACCTACTCTAAAGTAACAGTCTAATGGCTGCTCGCAAGCCGTACGCCCATGGACATCCCGCAGGACCCACGACTGATGGTACAACATGAGCATATGAAAGCATTCAATGCAACCAAACACTACATCCACTAAGTACTTCCCACATATGTCTCATGGCCATCCCGCAGGAGTCACACCCAGTGGTGTTTCCATGAACATAATAAAGCACTTGATGCATCATAACAATATACATGCAGCACATGTCACAATCCTCAGTATTATCCAATGTATTCTCAGTGGTACCAGGATCCAATGGCACCAGAATACAATAATACCACAAAAAGTGTATGCATACATGCACAAGTAGAGTTCGATCCATATAGCCATGAACCACACCAACTCTAGGACTGCTCGCAAGACTTATGCCCTCCATAGAGTTATCCATAGTTGCAGTTATAGTTCAAGGTGCGGCCGACTGTGAACCATACCCAACTGTACCATCTCATGTGTCTAGAACACAAGATCATAGAAGTCCCATAAGCAGATGTACTGTCAGCCTCCAGTACCTTCGGGTGAATACAAAGATGTCACCAAGCGACTCCTAGATAACAACTGAGCCTGTCTGTAACAAGGGAGCGGAGGTTCTACCCCCCTCTTGAGCATCAGGCAATGCTCCAGACCTATGCTATGCTGAACCTGAATGAGCCGTTACAAGAGTCGACTCCAACTCAAAGGCATCAAGATAAAGTTGCAAATCCTGAGGTGAATCTGCTAAGTCGCCCTCCTCCATCCACTTCGCATCCATCAATGAACAGCTCTTGAACTTCACAGGATAGCGACGGGAAACTTTACCCTGTACCTTTCTTTCCTTATGTGCCAGTATCTGCTCGGGAATAAGAACCTCGTCAAGTTCCTCCGCTTTCGTCTGAGCCTCATCTGATACATCCTCAGGCACCCAAAACCTGCTTGCACTCCACCCAAGTGATATGCACAAGTCCTCGATGAAGCATAGTAGATCACCACTGCTAAACATAGAAAGAAACTGTCTTTCGAACCCATGAACCCTCTATGAAGAAACGACCGGTGACAAACTGTCGAATGTTTTCCACCATAACACTTCAACTGCTTCTTGTTCCTCGCCGACTACCTCTTGTCCTTGGTGTCTTTTCTCCTGAGCTTCATCTTCAGCTCTTGCTCTTCACCTCATATAGACAAAGACACGCCATCCTCCACTGCCTCCTGCACTTCCTTTTCACTTTCCTCATGTTGAAGTTTTTGATGTGAAAACCACCACAGGCTCGCCTCCTTGAGAAAGTCAACGATGTCCCGGTAACGGAACCTTGAAACCGGCCTGACGGGCGGTGAAACAAACACTCGCACATAAAACACTTCAACGCCATTGAGGACCTAGCAAAGGAAAACAAAGAGGGGGAGCTAGAGTGCTCCTGCAAATAGTACACAGACACCGATTGGCCCCAAAACGCAGTGGTGCCCCTTGCGGTATTTCTTTAATTGATTTTAAGAGCTTCGATTACAATAAGGCTCGAAACTCAGCCGTCTCAGTAGAACCCCTGCAGCCTGCAAAGAACCTGCATCATGGCTTCTTGTCCACTCGGCATCCACAAACAAGTCTAGCCATTGTTCACATCGAAAGACTCTCTCGCATTTAGTCTGCATACAGAAGCTTTCTCCTATGATCAGGGCTACCACAACCATCCATAGCCTCTCACACTATGAACAGCATCAAACCTTGACACATCCAGTGCTTCTCAATCACAACACAGACTCCCAAACTGTCTCTCACAAGAGAACTCGTATCACAGCACAGCGTACCATACAGTTCACACACCTGTACCAACCTTCTCTACCTTCCAAGGGTACTATCCATCTCTGTCATGGATTCCATGTCCCCTGCCCAATCAGTAGCAAGGCTGTACCAAACATGTGTCCATTCCTGTACCTTCTGCCTGCATGTGACCTATCTCCTGGAGAAACCCAAATACATGTTTCCTTGAGAAACCTACGACCTGTTTCTACATGAAACCCTTAGGCCTGTTACCCTTTGAAACTTCTGTCCTGTTTCCATACAGAACCATTCATTGCACCATTCAACAACAGTGCCAACAACAGCATACATCTAGTTACTTGTTCCCTCATGAAACATCTGGAAACATAGAGATGCCCATAACTGTAGGTCCTTCTGTTCCTTTCTAGGAGGAAGAAAACAATCTGCTCCATGAGCACGCAGCCATGCGAGCTTGCATCATTCCCATGCCAAGAAACATAACCAAGTGTCCTGTACTTGTAGCCGAAAACCCAAGTACATTGCTGAATTTGCAGCCAAACAAAAACAGCCCATAAACAGTTCATAAACAATCTCAAAATATTCCTGTTGCAAGGAGGATCAGCACCATGTGCACCTCTAACCCAATAGCCACCTATGGGTGAGAGGAGCTGTACACTACAATCCAAGTTTGCGTTCAAAGAGCTATGTGTACCTCTGGGGGGAGATTGAACCCACTCTCTTTGTCGTGCATAGTTTGCTTTATTTATCTTCTTCTTGTCTATTTATGAAGCTTTGTTATGGCTATGGAGGTTTATTAATAGCATTGGTATCAAAAAGAAAAAAGAAAAAAGCGAGTGCTCACGAATATAGCTTGATACATTCCACTTTGGGCCATTAATATCAAAAAGTAACTTGGTCCCTAAGCTTAGCTATTTACATCAAAATTGTTGCAATTTAATTAAATGAAACTATGGGTGGGCGACCATCATCGCACATCAAAATACGACGGCTGCGCACCGGCCAAAATCCATCGCACCCACGCTACTCCGTGCCCTAATCTGCTCAACAAAAAACACAAGACACATTAAATCTCACTTATCCGCCCAGCACGACGCGACCACTACTTCACGCTCTCACGCGTAGCCAGTCACGACCATGTGGCAAATGAGCTTACCATAAATATCACATAAAATATTAAGTAATTCCGCAATTCTCATTTGCACAACATAAAAGATGTTGTAGCCATGGGCTGGTCCATAAGCATGCAACATGCTTGCTAATGCTTCTGATGCAAGACCTAAGCTAATGCAAGACCTAAGCTAAGGCTTATCTGAGAGGATTCTCCAAGTGGGTTAAGAGGACTCACTCTAGACTGACCTCTATGGTTCCTACCTAGCTCGTGCTTGACTGTCCCTCCCAGGACTGAGGGCTCACAATGGGATCACGGCGTACGACAAAAGTTCCTTAAAAAGGTACTATTATTGGCTTTCACCCGCTGATTTTACTTCTATGCAGAATCACATCAACAAACTGGAGTCATTGCGATCTAAGATTTCTGGGTGCAGGAAGGAGATTTCCTCTGAGGATATGGCCATCCGGCTACTTGCTCAATTGTCCCCAAAATATGAGAGTTTCTATTCTTTACTTCATAGTTGTTTCTTGGACTGCTACGATCCCATTCATACCGTACGGTTCATACGATACGATATCATACGGTATCGTACAATACGAGTTTTTCTTCCCTCTA
Source organism: Cibotium barometz (assembly GCF_041138505.1). Taxonomy (NCBI): domain Eukaryota; kingdom Viridiplantae; phylum Streptophyta; class Polypodiopsida; order Cyatheales; family Cibotiaceae; genus Cibotium; species Cibotium barometz. The sequence goes on from NC_141084.1 coordinate 39,363,147, forward strand.
AAAAAAAACTTTGAAAAAGAAATCCAAATGCTTTTAAAAAATATAGAAACCCTGCTTAACGAAGATCCCAAATGCCGCAATACTTCGCAACTTCCATGTCCACTCAGTATTCCATATGGGGTTGTTGAGAGACCTAAAAAATCTGGGAAGGTAGACCATGGTTGTTTCTCGTACGCGTACGAATCAATTCGTACGTACGATTCGTACCGTACGATATCGTACGGTACGATATGCCAATTCTGCCCGTTTTTAGCCGTTGCGCCGCCGCCGACTGCGCATTTTTCTAGCCGTTTCTGTCCGTTGTTGTAGCCGTTTTGTAGCCGTTTGCTGGCCGTTTTGGGCATGCTTTGTGGCCCATGTGCCCATTGGACATGCTACATGGCCTTATAAAATGCCCACCCCCTAAGCCTCTCTCAAAGCTCTAGCCTCTCATTACTCTAGTGAGTTGTAACCATCAAGCCCCCCCCTCTCTTGAGTCTTGCTCAAGTGACCATCAAGCCCCCCCCCCTCTCTCTCTCTCTCTCTCTCAACTCTCAACTTTCAAGCCGCTCTCTTCCCCATAGGCCCTCTCTCAAGCCTCTCTCTCTCTCAAGCCTTTAGGCTCTCTCTCTCTCAAGAGTCAAGACTCAAGCCTCACTCTCTCATTTTCTCAAGCCTCTCTCTCTCTCTCTCTCTCTCTCAAGCCTATCCATCTCTTGAATCTTCTAACTTCTCTCTCTCTATTACAATGACAAGGGAGAAGAATGAAGCCTTCAATGTGCATGCTATCCATGTAGAGAAAGCCGATGGAAAGTCCAAGTCATATAGGTGGACTTGTAAGTATTGTGGCAAACAATACACAAGTGGAGTTACTAGGCTTCTCCAACATGTTGGAAAGGTGGGGGGGCAAGTTGCACCATGCAAGGAAGTCCCCCTTGCTATATCCGATGAGATCTTCAACAAGATCAAGGGTGGATTGGGTGCTCACTATGATAGTGGTAGAAGCTCAAGGGCGGATGATGAGGTCATTTCCCCGCCTTGTGATACATCCTCCCCCGCCGCCTCCATCGGTGCCGCCTCCGCCTCCGCCTCCTCAAAGAGACAAAGGCTTGAGTCTCCCATGAGGCAAGCCACTCTAGCCCAAGCCACCGGGGGGTTCTCTTCTTCTCTATCACATCTCCGAGAACGGTAACGGCTAGCGGATATAGAGATTGCACGCACCATTATTGAGTGCAATCTCTCATTCCATGTGCTCAAGGTAGATCAATGGAAGTCAATGGTGAAAGCCATTGCAAATGTGGGCCCATGTGAAGGATGGATCGGCGTCTCCTATCATGACATGCGCACGAAGAGGCTTGTGGACGAGAGGGAAAGAATCGATAGATCTCTCAATCCGGTGCGGGCGGCATGGTCCAAGTATGGGTGTAGCATCCTCTCCGACGGATGGAGTGACCAGAAGAAGAGAGGCATCATCAATATACTCGTCTCTTGCCCTCTTGGCACATACTTTGTGCGGGGCGTGGATTCCGGAAAGGCGGGGAGGAAAACATCGGGTGCATTCATATATCGCCATATCAAGCAAGCCATCATGGAGGTAAGTTTCAACTTTCAAATTGCACTAAAGTCTTTAAAGTTTAGGCTTTAGTATATGTGATATGATCATATGTGGCTATATCATGAGTCATGACTCAAGTCTCATACCGCATACGCTCGTTGCATCCATTCATGTGCATTGTGACATGTAGGTTGGATCGAAGAACGTGGTGCAAGTCATCACCGACAACACTTCAAATTGCCGTCGGATGGGGAAGTTGCTCGAGAAGGACTATCCCTCCATAGTATGGACGCCTTGTGCCTCCCATTGCATTGACTTGCTCATGGAGGATATGGGCAAGTTAGTGTGGATGAAGGAAGTAATGACCGAAGCTATCTCTATTGTTACCTTCTTCACCACAAAGGTGAAGGTGCTTGCCATGTTCCGCGAACATAGCAAGTTGGAATTGAAGAAGCCTTCATCTACACGCTTCGCCTACATGTGGCTCCTCTTGGAGCGCCTCCACGATGTGAAATCCTCCCTTCGCCAAACAGTGGTCTCCACAATGTGGAATGAGTGGGATGAGCGAGAATCGGCGGAGGCCAAAGCCATGCAACGGCTTTGCCTAAAGGAGGAGTTTTGGCAGTCGGTCCGCACTATTGTCATTGCGGTCACGCCCTTCTATAGGGTATTGCGGATGACCGACATGGAGGGAGCCACCACGGGCCTTCTTGTTCACTTCATGGGAGAGGCCATAGCAGAGTTACGCGTTTCTCCTTCCATCGACGAGGAGAAGCGCGATGGTATGTTGGCCATTGTGGAGAAGAGGTGGAAGTGGATGCGAAGACCTATCCATGGTCTTGCCGCTTTATTACATCCGGCTTACAAATCACCCGCCCTCTTCACCAACGTGGAGCTACTTGAAGCCCGAGATGCTTACTTGCCCAAAGCATTGCCGGAGGATCGCCATGGGAAGTTCCTTGAGGAGCTCATAAGCTACAATGACCAAAGGGGAGGAGCCGCGTTTGCATCTACTACCTGTTGGAAGAGGGAATCCCTTGTGAAGCCCCTCTTTTGGTGGGAGACATTTGGGTATGCGCTCTCAAGCCTCCAAAAGGTGGCTTTGAGAATCCTACCTCAAGATTGCTCTTCAGGTGCATGTGAGAGGAACTGGAGTTCCTACTCACTTGTACACACGAAGTTACGTAATCGCTTGAGCACGCAACAGTTAGAGCGGCTAGTGTATTGCCGCGCTAACTTGCGCATGCTGCGCGCAATGCAAAAGATGGAATCGGCGAGACAGGTATAAGTTACAACTTATAAGTTATAAGTTATAAGCATTCAAATTTCAAACTTCAATGTTTATTGAAATTTGGAACCAAATTCTAATACATTGCTTGTCACTTGATCATTGTACAATGTAGGTGAATGTGGATGCATTCAAGCTCACAGGGGGCACTCTTCAGAGTGTAAACATAGTGCAGGATGAGGAGGAGGAGAGGATCTATGCAGAGATCTATCGAGAGCTCGAGTCGTTTGATCGACGACCTACTCGCACTCGTCGTGGGCGTGGAGGTAGTGGCAGAGGAGTGCAAGTAGGAAGCCGTGGATGCACGGTTCGTGGTGCTCCCAGGGACATAGTGCATACCTATGTGCGGCATGGATCGGGTAGCTCCACACTTGCTCTTGCAGATGAGGATGCTCCCTTTGGCTTCTCACATGAGCTTAGAGAGCCCGAGTTCGATGATGAGGGCAACCTTCTTAGCGATGGCGACTTCGGCGAGGCCACTGATGTGTCCTCTTCTCATGAGGATGATTTCAGCGAGAGCTCTGATAGTGATGCCTTTGTCTAGTCTCTCCTTGGGCCTTGGCTCTAGCCTCTCTTTTTGTACTCGCCCCTAGCGCGCATGATCGCATCGCACCTCTATACTTTATGTACTTTTGTTTGTCACTTCAAACTTGTTTAGTTGTTTTTAATGATATTTTGGTTTGAAACAACTTCTCTAGACTCTACCCTTCCAAATTGAAAATGTCTATGTTTGTAGGTGTTCTTTAATTTAAAAAACCGTATTTTATCGTACCGTATCCCAAAATTTCATATCATACCGAATATTCCCGTACGGTATCGTACCGTACGGTATCGTATTTTCGTACCGTGACAACTATGAGGTAGACTGGTAGTGTACACTTGATTAGTAGGATGAGAGGATCTTGCTACATCACTTGGAGATCCCTGGTATAGGTAGGCTAGACAAGTAGATTCTCAAGTTATGTACGAGGGAGAAGATTTGGACATGGCATATTTTGATCTAAAGAGGAGTCCCTAAACCTATCACCCTAGATGCACTGCTCGTATTTGTGCAAGGACGGTTCCTTAGTCATAAACGCTACACTGGGAGATCTTTGGTATTGCAATATCCATCCAAGTTCTTTGTTGGAGACAATCAGGAGATCCAACTCGGAGAGACACATCCATGTTATGGTTCCTCAAGCACTATAGACTCCTCCCCGACAACCTTCCCTCACATTCAAGCTTGAAGCTCCATAGGTTGTAAGTGTTTTTAAATTTCATATCGTAACAAAAATTCCCTTACGGTATCGTATTTTCATACCGTGACAACTATGCTTTACTTCTTACCTCAGGACGGACGAAAGCCATTACCTAGGATGAGGCGGTGCCTATGGTCCTTGATCAGCAGAGCAGATTCAAGGATTCTTCTTCAAAGAAAGGTAGCCATGCTTTTATTGGACAGAGAGGGGGGACAGCCTAACAAAGGCAAAAGTGGGGCACCTCCTTCTAAGGATTCTAAGGACTCCAAAGACTCCAAGGATGCAAAGCCAAAGGGCTCTTCAACTTCTAATTCTTCTGGCAACCAGAAGGTTTGTGATTATTGCTCCAAATAGGGGCACTTATGGTGACACTGCGGGATTCGGAAGGAAAGTCAAAGGACAAAGAGGCAAGTTCATCCGCCAAAGTTATGGAGAAGTCACCTTTCTTCACCTTGATTGATCTCGAGTCCTTTCTATACGTGAGATTTGCAAATTAGGCACTAAGGTGGAATTTATGGAGGACTCAGTGATCATTCGTGACCCTCTCACTAACAAGATCCTTTGGTAAGGCATCGAGGACCATGTCCTCTACAAACTCACGGCTCTTTTGTAACTGCTCATCACTGGAGACAATCCACAATTGGAAGACAAATGCACAAATTTAGATCACTTAACCTTAATAACTAATGAACAACAAAAGCATCTACAAATCTGAAAATGACAATGCTCAAGGTCGGAAAGGGCCGACCTCCCTCCCCCCTCAATACAATATGTATTTCTTGGAGTATTTAATGAGTACAAATTTCAAGGGCTTATAAGCCGGACTCCTCCATACATGGAGTGAATACAAATGTGACAAATATTGTAGATGTTATCGATGACAAATCCATTTGTAGATGAAGATCGTGTCAAAGGCAATCTCCCACCTTCACTGGGCTAGGCACCCGCACTACACTGGTCTTCCAAGACCATGCACCAACAAGCACGCCCGTACTAACACCTGGCAGGGTGATTCACCGCGGAGGGAAGGAAAACCTGGTACTCCCAATAAAAGCTTTCCTCCCAAATTCCTCAAGCCCGCTGACCTTCACTGGCTCTCAAAACTTGAGAGCACGGTCACGGCAAGCTCAAGGAAAGTATAATCTCACATTCTCCCAGTGAGAGTGTGATAGCAGCTACTCTGCACACAAATCAAGGAAGAAAACAAAAATAATAACAATACTCTATTGTGTCATTCTGCTTGCAACTCTTACCTGTGGAAAAGGTAGGTTGTCACATGACCAGCAGTTTATGCTTCTCTAAGACAACCTTCACTCAAATAGGTACATACAGAGCCGGTTCACAGCAAGTACATCTGGTGCAGCAGGTAATACTGTAAGCACAGTAGGTACAGTAGAGTTTTTCAGCAAGAGCAGCCCGTACAGTAGACTTTTCAGCAGGTGCAGAGGGCTGTATAATAAAGCTTCCAGCAAGTACAGCAGGTACATAAGGATTTCCAACAGGTCTTAGGTTCGCTTCAGCACGTCGTATCCAAGCTAGAGGGAGAAAGAGAGAGTGTAATCGGGTACTTGTTGTAACACCTTCGAAGAGAACAAAAAGAGTTTTTGGTACTTCTGTTTCAGCATGCCAACTAGGGGGGGGGGGGGGGGGGAGGGGGGTGGGGGGGTGGGTTCCATACACCGGTGAGAAGAAGAAAAGGAGTCGGGTTTGCTACTTCACGCCAACAGCATGGAAGAGAGAGAGAGTGGGCAAAATCGGGCCCACTCGAAGAGAGAGAGAGAGAGAGAGAGAGAGAGAGAGAGAGCATCGGGTTGGCAACATTTCTCCCCTCCACGTACTCCATCCCCCGTGTTCTCTTTATGGCAAATACATAAATTACTTAAAATGGGTTTTGGGCACCCACACTTATTGTTGCCCAAGGCCAATAACTTTAACAAGTGTGAATACATAACTTTATAAATATAAAGGTTAGGATAGCAACATTTAAAATAAATGAATATGCCAAACTCACCACCTAATCACATGCAATAAAACATGTCAGAAGATAGGGCAAGCTTCACAGCTCACTGGCAAGCGTCCCCGCTCAGTAAGTGGCACATCATGGCACGTAGCTACACATATACAAGTCAAGTGGTCCACTACCACCCAAATAGAATCGTGGCCTTGACGTGTTCTTGGCAATCCAGTAATAAAATCCATAAAAATACTTTCCCACTTATTACCTGGGATTTGCAAAGGATGTAACATCCCAGCCTGTCTAAAGCGTTTAGCTTGATTTACTTGACAATCTGACACTTGAGGACATAATCTTCTACATACCCTTTCATCTTTGGCCAATATAAAGTGTGTCTCACTAAAGCTAATGTCCTGTGTACCCCAGGGTGTCCAGTAGAAGAGGCGTCATGACACTCCTTAAGAATCTTGGACCTAATGTCTGAGACCTGTGGTACACAAAAATTGTCATTACCGAATAGTAAACCATTCCGAATCATCCACTGGCCTCCCGCAACCTGAATGGTAGGCTAGTCACTGAGTCTTGGTCAATCAATGAGCTCCTATCCTGGATCCTCCAATATGGACCAAAATAACTATCAATCCTGCAAAGCTCTCTCAATTACTGAAATAAGTCAATGGAAATCTCGGTGAACGACAAAGTATTCACCTCTCTGATCCGACTAAGCGCATCTGCAACACTATTCATGGACCCCTTGCGATAATGTATTTCAAAATCAATATCTTGCATTAACTCTATCCATCTAGCTTTTCGTCCTCTCAAATCATCCGCATCGCACACATACTTGATCGACTGATGATCAATCAATATCACAAACTTGGAGCCATATAAATCAATCAATCAATATCACAAACTTGGAGCCATATAAATCATGTCTCGAAACCTTGAGAGCGTAAATAACAAGATAAAGCTCCTTCTCAAGGGTTGGCAAACGTGATTGAGTGTCGTCTAGCTTTCAACTCTCGAAAGCAACAAGTCTACCATCTTGAAATAGAGCAGCCTCAATCGCATAGTCACTAGCGTCAGTCTCAAGAACATAAGGCCGTCTAGGATCGGGTAGTGCTAAGGTAGGTGCTTCATTAAATCTTTCATCTTATGCACTCGATCATAGTCAATGCGAGAGGGATGTATATAATCACCTTGGATACAAAACTGGGTGTTTCTATGTGCAAAAGAAAAAGAATAACTAGACCAATCTATCTGGACCTTAAGAATCTTAAACCACTCAATCCCTAATAGCAAGTCTACATGCTCTAGGTGCGTAACTGTAACTCGCGGCAGGTGCCCGGGAGACTAGGGCCTTTGACACACTTGTTGATACCATCAATGCATATTAATACACTTAAACATGGCCACAGCCTTAACACATATCCATCATCACTTTGCATAAAACATAAAAGCTCGACAAAATATCCACAAATGCTGAAAATGAAGCTTGCCCGTGTGACACCGCATAGAGGCCGGAATGGGCCGACCCCCCCCTTGGAGTATTTTATTACGCAAGGAGAATAATATCATGTACAAGCTTTGAGGGCCTTACTCTCCCCACGGGAGATGCTGGATTATCCATATACAAATGCCATAACACAGTCCAACACAAGGCAACCAAGCCGGAACATAGGCTGTAGAAATGCCGAGCCAATAATAGAATCCATATACCTCCATGTGGGTACTGATTCTTCCCCAAAAACCACGGGTCTTCATGCAATAGAGCTAGTACAACAAGTACAACTCTCCATTCAACCGGTACAATAGGTACAGTGGCTGGTATAGTCGGTATAGTGGCTGGTACAGCAAGTATAGTGGCTGGTACAATCGGTACGGTGGCTGGTACAACATGTCCAGCAAGTACAAATGCTGGTCCAGTATGTATAGTGACTAGTACAACAGGTACAATGGTTGGTACAACAAGTACAAAAGCTGATATAGCAAGTACAAAAGCTGGTACACCAAGTACAAGGACTAGTACAACCAGTACAATGGCTAGTACAACAGGTACAAAGGCTTGTACAACAAGAACAATGGCCAGAAATCATAATAAATGATTAAATACCCTTGCCTTCAGTATTTCTTCGCGATGGAAGCCTCCAAAACAGTTCGCAACAGCCAGTATTCTTCATGGGCAGCCTTCAAGAGAGAGAGAAAGAGAGTAGCCATCATTAGGGCAGCCTGTAACGGTGGTAGAGACTAGTGTGCAACAAGAGAGCCTCGAGAGAGGGCTCCAATTTATAGATTTGGGCCTCCCATGAGCTAAAATGGCAAGAGAAGGCTACAATGACAAGTGGAGAGCCACACAATAGCTGGAGTGACATGTGTGAGGCCACTTGTCTCACTTTGATATCCCAACTGGTAGACATTCTGTCATAGGCACTTTGCCAACTCTTGGTATCTCCTCAATTCCAAATGTAATGACGCGAACAGAATTTCCATCGGAATCGGACCAAAAATAGCAACTCTCCTAAATTTTAGGAGTGTGGTCCTTTGTATTCTAGGATCATCCCCCATTCCCAAAGCTTGTACTTTCCAAATATTTAGACATCCTGGAGTCCACCAAACTCCTTTCATACTGGGAAATGTCCAGGCTGGTGACAATAACATAGCCCTCCGGAATATCTCTGTGGTCCTGAATCCAGATCGGTAGCTACTCCACCTTTCGATCCCACACTTGCCGACCCGCAGGTAGGCGTACCTCATAGGTATGATCGCTAAGCATCGTGTCCAGACCCAATTTCTGCACAAGATTGTAATTAACAAAGTTGTGTGAGCTTCTGAGGTCCAGAAGAACGTGGATTCTATGGCCATTCACTTCTCCATAAACTCGGAGAAGATCGTGTAAGCCAAAAACCTTGAGTTGAACAGATAATCAGAACATGAACTAGGGTGAGAAAGTACAATGACTGAAGTACCTCTCAAAGACAACTAGTTGGTTGCCTTCGTCTTGGGTCCTACGTTGTTTTTAGCACTCTTCTTCGGGCACTCGTTACGCATGTGTCATTTTTCTTTGCAGATGAAACGTCGTCCCTCCTCCATGAGCTTCAAAGCCTTGAGGAGATGGTCTTTCTTCACTATAGTCGAGTTAGAATTCTTCGAAGGTTGGTTCGAAAACATTCCTTCTATCGTGCTAGTCATCGGCGCAGAAAACTTTCTTTTGTGCTTGTTCCATTGCTCCGTTACGAACTTGGTTTTGGAAGAGACCATCGAATCATCATAAATATGTGCAGAGTGAATGGCCTCGCCCAAAAGTTTTGCACTTGTTATTCTTGACCTGTAAACGGTACGAGTCGGCTAATCCTGCTACAAAGAAACCCAATAGAGTAGTAGAATCTCTGCTGCAAGTCTCTAAACTTCTGGAGGTAGACCTCATAAGTGAGGTCTTGGGAAGTCATGGTCAAACTGGCAACAAATTGAGCAACTATGTCGTAGTCATCCTGCTCCTTGAGGAACTCTTTCTTGAAGACTTCTTCAAACTGTGTCCAGGTTGTTGGTCCAGGTTTGAGTTCTTTCCACAAGAGCAAAGCCTTGCACGAGAGGAAACCTGCTGCTAATTGAATCTTTTTGTCATCGCCATATGGAGGAAACTGGCAGTGGACTTGCCACTTATGTAGCCACGTGTCCGCAATCTCCTTGGTACGCTGCTTTTGCTTGCCCCCAAACTGCTCCGGTGTGATATTGGAACCTAAAACAGACACCAAGATATCCATGCCCGAGAGAGTATACAAGGTAGTGGTCAATAAAGAGATGGAATTTTGCAAAGTCTGCATCTACGCGACGAACTGTGCCTAATGCTCCATAAAAGAAGCCTCGAAAGTAACTTTAAACTCCCGAAAATCAGATTTAGTCACGAAATCTTTGAAAAGATTGCCATCAACGGCCTCAGGAGCCGAACTCCGAGAGATGTGTTGCTAGAAGCCCACGCTAGGTGTTTTTTATAAGCCCCCAAAAGATTTCTGTTGTTTTGCTTTTTTTTTTTTTTTGTAAGCCACAAACAAACCGTGAAAAAGCCATTCATAACGTCGAAAAGCCACACGTTTTTTTTAAAAAAAACAAGCTGCATGCGAGTCTTTTTTTTCTTTCTTTTTCTTTGCTACGCTTTTTTTAAAAAAGAAAACGTAAGGTTCTTTTTTTTTTAAACGGAAAGCAACAAGAGGACTTTAAAAAATGTAGGCTTTAAAAAAGAAGAAACGCCGCTTTCAGTTGCCCGCCACCTGGCAACCGGAAGAAAGGTCTCCGTTGTCACCTCCGAACAACAGCGAAGTTAAAAAAACATTGCCCAACTGCTCACCGTTCGGCGTGACAGGCTTCCCGGCCTGTTTCTCACGCACAGCCGACAAGCTCTCTCTCTCTCTCTCTCTCTCTCTCTCTCTCTCTCTCTCTCTCTCTCTCTCTGGTTCACGGCCGACGATCTCTCATGCTTCTCTCCTTGCCAAAAACAAAGTCTCTTCACATGTTGTCCAAATCGACCCTTTCCAAGACCACAACCCAATCCGGGTTCGAACGATGTAAACAAGAAACCATATGCTGTCTGGAAAAAAAACAGCAGTATACATGAAAACACATTAGTCATCTCGAACTCATACCTCTTTCTTCTCTACCTACCAACTTGCACACTCTCTAAGGCTCGCTCTGATACCACTGGGAAATCCCCAGGGTCTCCTCGTAGAGCAATCCTGAAACGAGACTCGAAACCTGCAAAACAAAGCCATAAAACGTGAAGGGGGGTGCAAGCATGACTCACCACCCAACCATGACAGTCGCGGGCAAAACCCATAAGACCTGGCTGTCCCCATCAAGCCACGAGCTGAGCTAACTAGCAAGACACACCGACCAATCTCTACTTCATGACGTCCCATACCGCCACAGAGCTACCCTTGCGGGCCTCAAGATTGCTGCCAGCCTCGGCTACAAGAAGTAGGTGCACATCTGCACTAGATCCAGGCTCTTGACCACAGAGACTCAGGAGACTCTGACCAACTGGCTGACCCGGGCCACCCTTTTATAGGCTCTTGGCCAGTCACCGAGCGTCTGCACATGAGCGCCCGCCCGTCAATCCATCCCTAGCCCAGTTTGCCAATCAGCCTACCTAGCTCCAAGCTACCCCAAGCCTCGAAGCTAGTCTTGTGTGCGTGCTGCACACGGTCGATACACTCTGTGCACATGACAACTCTCATGATGGACTATATATATGGGCTACCCTCTTCCTCATTTTATCATCATTCCTTCATCATTCTTGGTGAGCAGCTTCAACCCTCTGCCTACGGAGTCCACTCCTTGCCTACAAGCTGGTTGTATCCACTCTTTTCTTGAGATTAGTTTTGTTGTTTTCGCTCATCTCTCTCTTGGAGCTTCAGCATTTTTGTCATTCGTCTACATCTTTCTGTTGCCCTCTAAGAGAGGGCTCGTCTATGGCAATCTTGCCTCAAATAGAGATCATGAGGCTGTTATAAGTGTAGAACACTCATCCACGACAATCCTGCCCCAAGTAAAACTGTGTCTGTAGCACTCAGTTGCCCAAATCATATCTACATAAGGCTGGCCAGATCCTAGTTATGCTACCACATGATCATCCTATAAACTTGAGTGCAAAACTCGGGAGGACAATCTCAAGGAATGATACCTTTGTTCCATCACTTATTGCATGTGAGATGGGGTTCTTGTATAGAACTTGATTATCCACGGATTTTATCTGTTGGATGGGGCTTGAGTTTTTTTTCGGCATGCAGATACAAAGGTGAAAGTGTGTATTATGGTTCCTTTCTTGGGAGAGTTCAATAACTTTGTATGGGATTCCGTGGTGAGTGTAACGGGAGGCGGACGCGTGTATTGGAATCGTATAAATGTGAACAAGATTACACAAGCTGGCTGACATGTCGTCCCCATAAGGTGTCCAAGTCGGTGTCCAGCCCATAGTGCTCCATTTGTCTTGTTTCTATAAGTTTAGGTCCAACCAAATGGGAAATGGCCATAAGCTGTCCAGACTTCATTAATTTTGGTCCAACCAAATGGGAACGCATTATAAGTTGTCCGGCCACTTATTAATGCGTGTGGACCTGCAAACCAATAAACCTTAGTAGTAAATGAAGTAAGCTGTAAATTGAGTGTGGACGCACTTACCACCTGCAAAACCCATAAGCCCACAGTTTTAGGCCCAAACAGGAGTGCACACACGTGTCAATAAGGTGCCCGGGCGTCCCCGGTCCCTCGGACTTCACAAGCCAAAATAACAAGCATTGTCCAGGCAACAAGACAATGTCACACAAAGTAAGATAAAGTTATGGCATGCATCATTTATGCATTGTGCACATGTAAACTTGGAGAACCACCTATCATCATTCTTGTACTTGAAAATATTCCGCCTGCCATCATAACACACCATGTGTGCATGGCCGGAATCCACACGGGCACCGCCCGAAAGTCCACAAAAGTCCTGCCATGTCCTTGGACTCATATGCATCCACTCATATGATCCATACACATGCCCAGGTATAATACATACATGCATCTGCATGTTTCTAGGCCTGACACGCATCCGCATGTCCCTAGAATATAGGGGTTTGTGACATCCCCCCGGCTTCTAATCAGTTGACCGCAATTGAAAAGCCTCTAGATAGGCCGAATCAAACCCTTTTCCAAAAGTTCATTCACCTGTGCCATAACCTCTTCTTGTTGACTAGCACTCACCCTGTATGGTGGCCTATTAGGTGGAGAGCTACCGGGAATTAGATCTATGCAATGATCTTCCGGCCTCTCGGGTGGCAACCTTGCTAGCAAAGCATTCGCAAAACAATCTTGAACTCATTCAAAAAGTTAAGCTTCTCTTGATCTAATGTACTAACATCAACACTAGAATGTTCAATGGTATCACGTACAAAAACCAAGTAAGAACAAGCTGATTTCTTTATCGCCTTATTAATTTGTACATGGCTTACAAGAGGTATGGTACTTCCAGTAGTACCAGCATCTATAGAGTGCTCACGGCCTCTATGTACAAAGCTGATTTTCTTCTCTTTGTAAGCCTTAATAGGCTCTAAACGGTGATGCCAGGGCATCCCCAACAAAACATCACAACCTGTAAGAGGAGCCACTAAAAAGCTCTCATGGTCGAGGTAGTCCTGTATATGTACACGGAGCTTACCAATGACCGGAGTTACATCAACCTGTTTGCCCTCAAAGGCGGCATCTGCATTCATTTGCATTCCCATGTCTTCCACATTGAGACCTATGGCGGCAGCCATCTGTACGGATATAAAGTTATCTGTGAAAGCATCATAAAAAAGAAACAAAGCAGGCTGATCCTTCAATTTGCCCCAAGCCTTGCATATGACTCTACTCTTGGGCTCATGCCCTGTATTACCCTGCACATCGGGTACAACATTCACAAGAGGCTTTTCCACATTAGGCTCAGCATTCTTAGGATTCTGTGGGCATTTAGGATATATATGATCTTTACTGCCACACTTAAAGCATTTTCCAGCCTTCATGTACTCTTCCAATTGCTGTTTTGAGAGCCCAAAATTGTGGCGTTTACCCCCCGGCTTCTTTTCGGAGTAATCCTTTGCATCTCGGCCATCTTTGGGAGCATTCTGAGGTGGCTGTCCACCCTTTTTCTGGTCATAACCAGTCCTGAATTTGCTCTTGTTTTGACCTGCAAATGGCTTATTTGTGGGTGCTTTTATGTGCAAGTTCTCCGCAATCATGGCTGAGTGTATAAACTCTTGTATGGTTTTATTTGGGTACACTCCCAAGCTTTGTTGGATGATGTGATGGAGCCCCGATTCAAACTTTCTCTTCTTCTCGTCCTCTCCAATCTTCATGAAGGGAGTAACCTTGAGAAGGACTTTCCAAAACTTTGCTATGTATGAAGCAACGGACTCTCCCTCATCTTGGGACAGCCAATCCCACTCCTTGCGTACATCCTTTGCAAAGTTTGGTGGTAAGAATTGATCATAAAACTGAATTTTGAAAGAAGACCAAGTTGGGGTAGCACTTCCATCAAGTATTTTTGCAAGCCACCAATCACTTGCCGTATCCTTGAGATGCATTCCCACATGCTTGAGCATAGACTTTTCCGAAAAGTCTTCATTGCAAAAAGCTATCTCAAACTGTCTAATGAAAGCAAGTGCTTTGGTAGAGTCCATCCGTCCCTGAAAGTTTTCAAACTTTACATCCTTGTCACCGGACTTGAACTCTCGAGGCTTCTTCCTTCTATGTGCATCCCTATGTACATCCTGTTCATCTCCATGGTGATGATGCCGCGATGAAGATTCATGATCCCTCTTCGTTCTCTCTTGAGCCACACTCTCCGAATGAGTGGAAAGCTCAACACGAGAACGGATATGTCTTCTTGGAGCAAAGCGGGAATGAGTAGAAGATCCCTCATCCTTACTCTTCTCTTGACCTGCATCAAGCCTAGCACTAGGGACTCTTGTCCTTTCAGCATTTGGCACTTGCTGTGCTCTTCCTGCTTGTTGTGCATCATGTGCACCACCACGGGCAGCCATGAGGGGTGGCTTCTTGAAAGCTAATGTACCATCTGCTTCGGTGTATACATCACCCTTAACCATTAGGTATGCAAGTGCAAGCTCTCGGGGTTTCTCAACATCCATTTCCTTTGCAATTGCTTCAAAAGTGACTTCATGGACCGAAGCCTTTGCCTTCACAGCCAAGACCCTTTGTACATCCGGGTCATTTTTCAATGACCTAAGCTCTTCGGTTTCAGCCCTATAGCGTCGCACTTTACGCCTCAAAGATTTCAAATCAGAATGCAATGTGTCATGAGTACCTGCATCTCCATACAGAATGCATAGTGTCATGAGTACCTGCATCTCCATAGACATCATTGCCTACACTATCTCTTGCATCCCTTGTACCATGAAATTCACGGTCCTGTGTGTTCTCCACACTGTCAGAAATGTGGCTGTCCATGACACTCAAATCAGGTCACCAGTTATGATTCCAAGCCTCAGACCATTTTCCAATGAGGGGAAAAACTGAGCTCTGATACCAATGTAACGGGAGGCGGACGTGTGTATTGGAATCGTATAAATGTGAACAAGATTCTGAGCACTTAACACTTAAGCATTACAACCACAAAGCTGAAAATGACAGTATACCACATAAAGGGGCCGATGATAGGCTGAACCCCCCCCTTTAGGTTATATTACCAAAAGAGTCTGCAAAGTACAAGATTACGGGTGCCCAGGGATTCACCACCAGCCTGCACCTGATTCTTCGAAATACATTATGAATGAATACATTTCAAAACAAGAGAATCTGTAGGTACATCCACCCTACACACAGGTACATCCGCCCTGTACAAGCCTCTTCAAAGGTACATCCGCCCTGCACAAGAGTATCACAATCCTCACAGGTACTCCGCCCTGCACAAGATGTAAATGGATCTTTAGGCCCTGTTTCCACGCAAGAAACTGATCCAGAAACCTGTGTTCTCCGCGAGCAAGTGTCCCCAATGCTTGCCCTAAGCACCTGCTATACCAGGAATCCTTGAGACACATCCATGCTCACATATTCCATTGTTGTCCGACCTGTTTTGTGCAATAACCAGTCCAAAACAGCAACTTTCTGTCGCGAGAAATCCACCTGTAAAGGGTCCTACAGCCCTGTGGAGGTCCCTAGAGCTGTCCTGTATTGTCCAAGTTGACTTTGGACACCTGTAAACCAGCCCAAAACTCGCAATAACCAGAAATTGCAGGTCTGAAATTTACCAACCAGCCCTTTAGAAGAGTGTGGGGATCGTTGTCCAAGCTTGTGTGAGTTCGGGAAGCAAGCAACCAGCCCTGTAGCAACTCCCAAAGCTCCAACCAGCTCTCCAATATGTTGAATAATGAGTAAAACAGCCCAAAAGGGCCTCTTGAGGGAGGCGCCTTTTTCAGGTGCCACCTCATTGGCCTGGTGGGTACACAAGCTGGCTGACATGTCGTCCCCATAAGGTGTCCAGGTAGGTGTCCAGCCCATAGTGCTCCATTTGTCCTATTTCTATAAGTTTAGGTCCAACCAAATGGGAAATGGCCATAAGCTGTCCAGACTTCATTAATTTTGGTCCAACCAAATGGGAACGCATTATAAGTTGTCCGGCCACTTATTAATGCGTGTGGGCCTGCAAACCAATAAACCTTAGTAGTAAATGAAGTAAGATGTAAATTGAGTGTGGACGCACTTACCACTTGCAAAACCCATAAGCCCACAGTTTTAGGCCCAAACAGGAGTGCACACACGTGTCCATAAGGTGCCCGGGTGTCCCCGGTCCCTCGGACTTCACAAGCCAAAATAACAAGCATTGTCCAGGCAACAAGACAATGTCACACAAAGTAAAATAAAGTTATGGCATGCATCATTTATGCATTGTGCACATGTAAACTTGGAGAACCACCTATCATCATTCTTGTACTTGAAAATATTCCGCCTGCCATCATAACACACCATGTGTGCATGGCCGGAATCCACACGGGCGTCGCCCGAAAAGTCCACAAAAGTCCTGCCATGTCCTTGGACTCATATACATCCACTCATATGATCCATACACATGCCCAGGTATAATACATACATGCATCCGCATGTTTCTAGGCCTGACACGCATCCGCATGTCCCTAGAATATAGGGGTTTGTGACAGTGAGCTAGCATGCACTCCTCTTAGGGGGTTTGTACTAATCACTCGTATTTTGCATTTAGGAGATACGTGGGGTTGTAACACTTGGTATCAAAGAATTAGAACTTGAAGATGTAGTTCTAGGTATAGTGCTAGAAAGAATTGATCTGCTCTACAAGCTATAGCCAATTCCACAATTGTGCATTTGACAGAGGATCTGGTATGGTAGGAGAGCTATGTCATGGGTATCCTGGCTTGGACACCGTCTTGATAGAAACACTTTCAAAGGTCATTTATGACGAGTGTTTAGATATCTGATAGTTCAATTGTTCTCAGGGAGGGAAGGTATTCTTTCTATATCCCCTAGGAACGAGGAATTACCGAATCCTCATAGGATAGGTAATTTGATTAGCTACAACAATTGACTCTGTGATGTCAGATTATCCAATTCCTCGAGAGTTGGATCGAGGGATTGTTGTGTTTCTCACGAGTTTGGTTCGAGTTGGTTTGTTTTTAGTTCCACTAAGATAGTTGGAGGACAGTGGCTCCAGATTTAGTCAGTTCCTATGGGAAGAGTTATGAGTGGAAAATCCATGAATGGTGAACCAAAAAATGGAGTTAGTTGTCAGCTGTAGTTTCAGTTTCCTCTGTTTATTTCCAAGACTCGAAATGTCTTCAACTTGGAAGCCAGTTGCGAGTTTATAACATAGGTTTCCAAGTTTTCTTTCTTACATAGATTTTGTTTCTAAGAGTGGAAACTTTTAAGGAGGGGAAGTATGTTACGTGCCTAGTACTAATCTTTAAGATTAGTGGTCTAATTCACACCGGTTAGGGGAGCCCTTGGATTAGAGGAAGCAAGCTAATACAAGCAACTAAGGCTCATGGTTAATAATACCAAGTATTCTGGCTATTTATGACCGGACAATTATTTATAGATGTAGTAGTCACTATATAAGTGAGACTTGGGGTTAGTATTGTTCACAGAGAGTTATTCACTCTATGGTCTGTGATGAACCAAGATTACCATTAGGAACATGATTGGATTCGACGGATCACGGACGATCATGCCGAAGGCCTCAATAGGCTGGCGTTGGTGGTATACAAGTGCTGACAGACATGGTTCGTGGGATTGGAGCCTTAGCCTCTGGCCCAAGGGAATTTTGCAAAAGCGAACCTCCAGTTGGCCTCCCCCCCTCTTAGGGGATTTGTACTAATCACTTGTGCTTTGCGTTTAGGAGATCCGTGGGGTTGTAACAAGTACACAAGCGGCTAAAGGTACACAAGCGGCTAAAGGTACACAATCAACAAGAGAGCTGTACATCAACTGTCAGATCTAGTAACAAGTACAGTAGGTGCAATAAGTACAATCCGTTCAGCACACCAATAGAGTGCTCAATACAAGGAAGTACACATGCAGGTACAATAAGTGGCAGCAAGAACAAAGTACAGACAAGTACTTGCACAGGTGCAGGCTATGGCACTTCAGTATGGTAGCCAGCAGAACTCCTCGGAATGAATCGACTAGCCGAGAGAGAGAGAGAGAGAGAGAGAGAGAGAGAGAGAGATACTGAGAGTCTACTAAAGACCCAATGGGCCTATGAGACCAAAGCAATACAATAATGTCCATGGCATATCTCATCATGAAATGGAAAATAAAACAGAAAGAAAACATAAACATAGGTGGGTTTAAATGACCAAAGAGGGTGCCCAACGTTTGGGCTTCCTACACATGACTCGAAGAAGAGGTCCAATAGCATCTATTCCCCATTTTTCAAAGGCTCCATAGCTCAAAATATGATGCATAGGCTCTGGAACTAGCATTCTTTTTTGAAAGACTTGGCACTCATGACAACTCCTGCACCAATGATGGATATCCCTGTTCATACTAGGCCACAGCAATCCAGATTTTAATGAAATCTCAATGCCCAAAGGTTATAAAGCCTTTGCCCAATATTTGAAGTGTTAAACAAAATACTTACCGTTAAACAAAATACTTACCACATGTTCACATGCCACAAACCATGTGAGAATACCGGGCATTCACACGGTGCATCCCTTGCCCGTGACTGGACACATCATAGGAGACAATCACACAAAAACAAGTCACGCAAAATCAGTTTCAAGCAAGCAGAGATGTGTACACATGCATTATGCAATGGAACATCTCTTGTTCCTAGAACATGTGGATAGCAAGTCTTCTCGAGCACCGAACAAGCTCAGTGGGAAGCCTAAAACTGGGGTCCATGACAGTGGGTTCCACGTCCTGGTCGCACTACGGGTAACACGAGTGCGGCCACAGTAGGTGACAGTGCAAACGAAGCTCCCTGGCCTCCCGTAACCTAGCACAAAATAGGGCAGAGCCACTTGGGCAGCCAAATGGTAACAATTAGACCCAGGTACATAACAGTTTCATAGACATCTATGTGTAGATATAACCTATTAACTTGTTCTTTACTCGTATCTTTGGCTCAGCAAGCAAGATGTGGATCTCCATCGATATTCACAACCTTTAAAAAAGAATTAAAGAGCTTTGGGATTTATGATCAAGGGAATCTAAAACCCAATTATTGTAGTAAACTGGACAAAAAAAACACAAAAATATATCTATACCAATAAAAAGTTCAGGTTATTCCCAATTCAACAAAAACCTAAGAGTGTCGTCTTGACTCCATGAGATAGCTTCAAATCATCAACTCCATCATGCAACAAAAACATGTTAAAAACAATTGTGTAAAGATGACAACTCCTGGGCACAATTTGAAAAGATAGCTTACCTATCCTCTGCAAAATATATGTGCTTGTTTGTTGGTGGCTGATCAATGGAATGTAATGAAGCTTGAAGCCGTTCCACCTTCTACATTATGTGACATGCAACAAGAAGCAAGTCATCTTCCTTACAAAAATCCTCAACAGAAAGAAATGCTTCACAATCACGCCATCCAAGTAGTTGCATCATCCTCCCTTGGCGTGATCTTACAAGACTACTTTTGTTTCCATACCTTCTGTTCACTCTGTGCTTTACTAAGCACATAGCATATATCTTGAGTCTTCATCAGCATCATTTCTTCATGTGTATATTGTTGAGCAGTGGTCCTGTGTAGCCATCAATGCTTTCAAGAGATTGACACAAAGGCTCACATTGTATTGCAGCTTACTAGCCTTCACTGTCCTGTCCTAGAGGGTGTTTGACCTATTTTAAAACCATGAAAGGACACTATAACCAGGTAGCAGCAGAACTCTTACTGTGGCCTATGAACTCCGTCAATAGTTTTTGACTTTATCATCTTGTAGTAAAACTCATCTGGATTCCGAGTTGCTGCTTTCTCCTTGAGTTTCTGAAGTATCGAAAGCAAAAAAGCGAAAGTCAATAAACACAATCAAGCAATGTACCAAATTACATAACACATACATACTTATTATGGAAGGAACAGAAAAGGGAGGAGGAATAGAAGTATAGGGACCAACCCAGAAATCTGGGATATACAAAGGAACGGCACCAGGAGAGCCCAACAGGTATAGCGAGTGTCATGAAGATCCTAACCCAGGGGAGCCCTCACACTTCAAGCACGACTCTAGATCCTTAATGATTCAACCAGTTATGAGTCTGGATTCTGACTGGGCCATCTACAAGATTATACCCCAAAACAGAGAGATACAACCCAGAATTCAGGAGCAACCAGTTATAAGTCCAGATTCAGACTGGGTCCACTACAAGATTACACTCCAAAACAGAGATACAACAGAAAATTCAGGAGAACCCAGTCAAGAGTGAAAGTGCCATAGATAATAACAAGCCCCAGCGGCCCCCATGGGCCAACCCCCCCTTAGAGTATTTTAATACCCAAGGAGAAAATATCATGTACAAGCTTTGAGGGCCTTACTCTCCCCACCGGAGATGCTGGATTATCCATATACAAATGCCATAACATAACCCAACACGAGGCAACCATAAATTCAGCCGGTACACAGGCTGTAGAAATGTAGAGCCAACAATATAATCCATATACCTCTGTGTGGGTACTGATTCTTCCCCAAAAACCACGGGTGTTCATGCAATAGAGCTGGTATAGCAAGTATAGCTCTCCATTCAGCCGGTACAGCAATAACGTGGGCTGGTACAATAGGTACACTGTAACAGGCCTTCGTAAGGGCTATGGCACGGGTACTTAGCTTAGCTTCAAGAAAACAACAACTTCACACGTAAAACCTTGAGAGAATCTGAAAATAAACAGAAGAGAGAGGAGAGAGAGAGAAGACACCACACTAGGGGTTGGAATAGCCTTGGGCCCAACCCCCCCCAACCCCCCCTAGAGTTATATTAGATAAAACTAAAACACCTTGGAGTAGTGTTGAGTACAGGCTCTTAGAGCTAGAGAGCTTTCTTGTCTTTTTACGTCTCAACAAAGAGAGAATAGCTGAATTTATAGTTCTTGCCCAAAAGCACTTTAAAAGAAATGGAGCATATGAGAAAGCTTTTGCAGGCACAAGAGCAAGAGCTGAAATTTTTGCATGAAGATCCCCATGTGCAAAGTGCCATTGAAGCAAGGAAAGCCGATGCAATGGTAGATGTGACTTTTGAGTCCATGGCACGGGAAGTGAGAAAGAAGCCAAGCGAGTTGGCACTTTCTTATCTCCTCCGCAAAGGTGACATCAAAGAGGGGAAAGATGGAGAGCTGAAATTCAGAAATCCACCTCGCTTGAAGCATGGAGATCCCATCTCAAAGGTTGAGGTCTTTTATGCAAAGGGAAAAGGTGACAGTCACCTCTCGTCATGCATCTTCTCCACAAGGCACAAAGCCTGACAGGTATATGTATGCTAGTGCTCATGGAGGGTATGATGGTCACATGCATTCAAGACATGTATCTCATGGTAGGGGTGACAGGTCTGCCACTAGAAGAGCTTTGCCTTCTGAGTTGTCCCATGGAGAGACATTGCCTTATGCAGGAAAGTCACATGTATCCGATTCTCAAGTTCGTGGAGCACATGCCACCGTGCTTCATAAAACTTCCATGATGGCCCATGGAGCCCATGAAGATAGGGCTGCCCCGTCGGATAAGGGGAAAAGAAAAAGAGAGGACCATAAGCCTCATGCCAGAAAGCTCAAGGAATTTAAAGCAGGTGACAAGTCTGTTAAGTTTGATGTTTTTCATGGAGAGCATGATGCTTCCAAAGTGCTAGCATTTGTGGCACAGTTTGACATTGCTTTTAGCGATGAGGACTTCACTGAAAGTCTAAAGTACACCATGCTAGCATGTTTTTGAAAGGGACCGCTGCTCATTGGTGGATCACTGAAAAGATCACCAAGGACCCCATTTGCACCTGGAAGAAGTTTTAAGGACAGATTCTATGCTCAGTTTTTGCCACCAAATGCGGAGCAAACTCTCACCCAAAAGTGGGATAGACTTGAGCAAGGAGATAATGAAAGTGTGCAACAGTATGTCAACAAGTTTTGGAAAGTGTTGCTGGAGGTAACTCCTTTTATGCGAATCACTGAGGATGAAAGAAAGAGGAAGTTTCGCTCCGGATTGCAACCAGCTTATCGTTCGGGCATTGAATTGCACCCGAAATATACTTTGCAACAGCTTACAGCCTCTGCTCTTGCTATGGAGCAATTGGTGCTCAAAATTAAGTAAGATCAGGGCAGTTCAAAGGGGATTCCATCCCACTTGCAAAGAGAGCAATATGCCAAGGAGGGAAAATGTTTTTTTTGTGGCAGCAAAGACCACATGTTTCGACAATGCCTTGACCGCAAACCAAAGCACGAGGACAAGCAGACCAAGGCTAATGTACATGCAATTCCCGATATGGAGGGAAACACAAATCATGATGCAAAAGAGCGGATGGTATGCAAGGCTTGGGGTCAAATCAAGGATCAACCCGCCTTATTCATGTTTGATGACTGTGCAACCGATAACTTCATCTCTATACAAACGGCAGCTGCTTTGGGTATTGAGGTTGAGAACATGGGACCCCAGATTGAAGCCGAAGCTGCTTTTGTTGGTAAAGAGGTGCAGGTTACCCCATTGATAGGGAAGTTGCGCATACATATCCAGGGCTACCTTGATAATGAACATTTCTTAGTTGCACCACTAAATGGATGTGATGTATTGCTGGGCAAGCCATGGCATCATAGGCTTGAGCCCCGCAAAGAGTACAAGACCAACATGATTTCTTTTATGCATAGAGGCCACATGCATTTCATTGATGCTGGCAAAAAAGGGGATTCCATCCCACTTGTATCTCACATCCAAATTAATAAAGCAATGAAAAAGAGTCTTTCTGCGTACTTGGTTTTTGTTCGTGATAGCATTGTACCAAGTCATCAAAATGTGGATGCTACGACTTATGATAGGCTGAATTTTCTTCATGCATTCAACGACTGTTTTGCTGATGCATTGTCAGGTGAATTAACTCCCCAAAGGCCCGAGGATCATCGCATAGATCTTGTGCCAGGTAGTTCTCCACCTAACAAACCCGCATACCGTGTGAGTGCCGCACAACAAGAAGAGATCATGAAGCAAGTAAATGAGCTTTTAGAGAAAGGTTTGGTTCAGCCTAGTTCCTCACCTTATTGCTCTCCTATGCTTCTTGTTCAAAAGAAAGACGGGTCATTCTGCATGTGTGTGGACTATAGAGCTTTAAATAAGCTTACCATCAAGAACAGATTCCCAATTCCACATATTGATGACATTTTGGATAAGCTTGATGGTTCGGCTTGTTTCAGCCGTCTTGATGTGAAGAGTGGTTATCACCAAATACGAGTGGTGCCCCAAGATGTCCATAAAACTGCATTCAGGACAGCCTTTGGATTATATGAATTTTTGGTAATGCCTTTCGGTCTCACCAATGCTCCTGCCACGTTTAATCGTATGATGGATAGGATATTCCGACCCCATCGCAAATTCACAGGAGTATTCTTTGATGATATCTTGGTTTTCTCCAAGAATGAGCAGGAACATAGAACTCATTTGGTAACAGTGTTCGAAGAGTTGTGGAAGCATAAACTTTTCATTAATGCCAAGAAAAGTGAGTTCTTCCTTTCAGAGATACATTATCTGGGTCACATTGTATCCAAAGATGGAGTAACAATGGATCCTGTAAAGATAGAGACCATTCGGAATTGGTCAGAATTGCAAATCG
The DNA here is from genome assembly GCF_041138505.1 of Cibotium barometz. Classification (NCBI taxonomy): domain Eukaryota; kingdom Viridiplantae; phylum Streptophyta; class Polypodiopsida; order Cyatheales; family Cibotiaceae; genus Cibotium; species Cibotium barometz. Next base: position 39,386,969 of record NC_141084.1, read on the forward strand.
TACATCAAGTACGTAGTTTTCTGGGATTATGTTCATATTATAGGCGTTTCATAGGCATTTTGCTATGATAGCCACCCCTCTACATGATCTCACAAAGAAGAAAACCGCTTTTAAATGGACTTCAAAAGAACAGGATACTTTCTTGCAACTCAAGCATGCTATCATATGTGGACCTGTATTGATTGTTCCTGATTTGCAAAGATCATTCGTAGTAGAATGTGATGCCTGTGGCGATTGTATAGGGGCTGTCCTAAATCAAGAAGGGCATGCAGTTGCATACGAGAGCCGTTGTTTGCATGATGCTTAGTTTCATATGGATATCTATGACAAAGAGCTCTTGGCTGTAATTCATGCTTTAAAGATATGGAAACATTATCTTCTTGGGGCTGAATTTGTAGTCAAGACAGATCATCAAAGCTTGAGATACTTTTTATCTCAAACAAAGCTTTCAGAGAAGCAGATGAGAATGGCAAACTTTCTTTCCATGTTTCATTTTCAGATTGTGCATACTCCACCACAAAAGAAAAATGTGGTGGCAGATGCATTATCCAGGAGGCCTCATGTGGCTGTAGTCTCAGTGGCCTCTCATGGGGACTTATCTGCTATGCGAGATTTGTATCATTTGGATGCTGACTTTTGCCATGTATGGACTGGTCACTCACATGCCTCTTATGTTATCAACAAGGGTTATCTTATGAAGGATAATTGCCTATGCGTCGTGAAGGATTTGCGTCCAAAGGTTATGGAGGAATTTCACGCTACACCTTATGCTGGTCATAGAGGTATCATTCCCACTACACGCATGATTGAGAGATATTTCTTTTGGCCAAGCATCCGTAAAGACATTGAGGCTTATGTACGTGCATGTATTACTTGCCAAACAGTGAAATTTGACAGGCAAAAACCTCCAGGTTTGCTTCAGCCATTGCCTATTCCCTCGCAACCTTGGGAAAGTATTACTATGGATTTTATTATGGCCTTGCCTAGATCTCAGCATGGGAATGATGCTATTTGGACCATTGTGGACAGGTTCAGCAAGCAAGCTCATTTCTTGCCCGTCAAGAAAACCATTAAAGTTGATCATATGGTAAAGCTTTTGTTGGGGTAAAGGCGTTATGCCCACCCTTATAGTGTGTACAAGCCCATAAGTTATAGTACATAGTACACTTAGTACTTTTAATGTACTAAGTGCACTGTGTGTACTAGTGCAATATACATGTGTGATAGGGGAGTCACACACTCTCATGCCTCATGAGTTGACTTATCCCCACAACTCTCTCTCTCTCTCCCTTGTTCTTCTCTGTGTATGTCTCCCACATAACCTAACCCTAATTCCTGTTTCTCCCACACAACTGGTATCAGAGCTTAGTGATCCCTCCCTCTTCCCTCTTCTCCTTGATAGCTGAACGAGCTGCTTGCTTTGCTGCTGTCATACTACAGCTGTGGGCAGAGAGCGCTGAGCAGCGCACAGCACTGAAGAAATAGTGCAAGGCATCAACACTCGCAGCAAGGCCCTTCAGCGTGAGCAGCTTGCATCAGGGTCACAGCAGCCAGGCGGACAAGGAGTCAGGCGCAGCCAATCAAGCGAAGAAGCAGGCTGCGAACCAGAGCCAGGCGTCCAATGAAGGCGAACATACAAGCTGGCTGCTGGGCGTGAGCGAAGAGGCGACGTCAATAAAAACACGCTTGTCGCGTGTAGCAACCAGGCGAGTGTGGTAACAAAACACGTGTAGCGAGCACTAGGCGAAGGCAGGCGAACACCTCTATGAGTCGCACGTCGCGTTAGCGTTGGTAGCCACAAAAAGCGTAGGAGCCAAAGGAAACATCAATCTACGCCAAGCGTTTTGCAAGGAGAGCTACGCAGCCCAGCCCGTACAGTACCTGCAGCTGATCTAAATCTGCAGCACAGCAGGTGCATCTCCATCAACACGAGCAGCACCAGCATTAGAATTGCCCCCCTCTCCTGCAACAGCATCTGCAATCATCATTCAGCCTGCAAATTGAAGAAAAATCAGAAAATTACAAGGTATTTTTCTCAATTTTTTTTTGGGATTTGCAATTGAGCAAGTACAATCAACAATTGGGCAGATACAGGTGTCGAATTGCTCAATTTTGAGCAAAATTGGCAAAATTGGGTGACATTGGTCACAATCAGGATCAATTTACAGGACATTGGTCACAATCAGGATCAATTTGCAAGAAATTGGATGTCGAAATTTGGGGATTTTGATGTAATTGTGCAATTAAGCACTCATACATGCTGTATGATGTGAAAAATCGCACATTTGGGCAAAATTGCAGCAAATTGCAGTGCAAATCAAGGGGCTTTTGTGCCGATTTGGTTGATTTGCATGCACGCGATCGCATTTGATGCTGTGGATAATGTGCTGATGCCTTACAAGCACTCAATGTGCCTGTGAATCAAGGGGCTTTCATGTATTTGATGTATATGTGGCCAGGGGGAAGCATCGTGAACACTCTGGATGCCTTCATGTGCGTAAATGTACCATGTCTGATCAAAAATTGATCTTAAATCAAGGGGCTTTTCAAGTTCGTATGCTTGTTGAGCTTGGCAAAGCAGCAGGCAAGACATTTATGCCTTGAATCCTCAAAAATCAGCTTGCAGTCAAGGGGCTTTTGCCCAATTTCTGTTCGGGACTGTTTTATGCAGTGTTCGGGACTGTCAAAGTCTGATTTTCACTCATTTGGACAGCCAGAAGAGCATTTATTGCTACTGTACCTGCTGGTACAGATTTGGCACAGCTTTGTGCATGTTTTGGCATGGCTGTACACTGTTTTGAGTGACCAAAAGGTTCAATTTCAGCTGCTGTACTTGTCGGTACAGGTTTGGTACATCATTGGTGAGCACTTGGTACTGCTGTACAGTACTTTGGAAGGGCAACAGAGCACATTTAAGGTGCTGTCCAAAATCTGCAGCAACCAGATTTTGGTGATTTCATCACATAAAGTGGGAGAAAAGTTGCATTTGTGCTTCCGCAGTGGGAGATAAAGCTTGGGAGAACAACTGTGAGCACTTTGTGTGCTTTTGGTGCAGTGTTTGCACATTTTGCAGGGAGTCAGGCATTGACAGGTTGCATTTTGCTATGGCAACTGCAGGTGAGAGCTCTTCATTGCTTCACATCAAGAAGCTTGAAGGCTCGCATAATTATGATATTTGGCAAACCCAGTGCTACAATGTGTTGCTCCAGAAAAAGCAGCACAAGCCTATCAAAGAAAGGGGTGTGATGCCCGCTTCTCTTACTGCTGAAGAGTGGGAAGATATGGATGAGCTGGCAAGATCTACTATCATGTTGTCTGTGTCAAACTCTTTACTTTTCAGCATTCGTGAAGAGAAGACAGCTTGGGGAATGTGGCAAAGATTGCAGGACTTGTATGCCCAACAAAGTGCCTCAAGCAAAGTGTATTGGTTGAAGAAACTCATAGGTCTTCAGATGAAGGAAGGGGCGTCTATGACAGCCCATCTAAATGAGTTTAATGGTATTGTCAGCCAGGTCATTAATCAAAAGTTGGCAATGGACGATGAGTTCAAAGCCACTTTTCTATTATGCACTTTGCCAGAGAGTTGGGACACATTCAGGACAGCCACTAGCAATTCGAATGCTATGCTGTCATATGCAGATGTTGAGGGTGCTCTTCTTCAAGAAGAGATGAACAGGAAAAACAACTCTGTTGGAAAGTCCAATGCAATGAATGCACGTGGGAGATCCCAGCAAAGGGGGAAAAGCCAAGAAAGGGGAAGGAGCAAGTCTCGCTCCAAAAAGGATTTGGAATGCCATTATTGTGGCAAGAAGGGACACATTAAAAAGCAATGCTACAAATGGAAAAATGATCAAAAAGAAAAGGGAAAAGGCAAAGACAAAGAGAAGGATGAAGCCAAAGATGTAAAGCCAAAGGGCAAAAGTGGAGTCAAGATTGAAGAAATCAATGTGTCACATGCAGGTGGCAGTGAGGATGCGGTCCTCTTTACGTCTTCACTTGATGCCCATTCACTTCTTACAGGTGGTCATGGTATGCACTCATGGATCATTGATTCAGGTGCCTCCTTTCATGTCACAGGTTGCAGAGACTTGTTTGTCAGGTATACTGCTAGCAATGAAGGAGTGGTTTATTTGGGTGATAACCATGCATGCAAGATTCTTGGCAGAGGTGATGTGAGGCTTGTGTTTTCAGATGGCTCACAGCTTATGCTCCATGATGTCAGGCATGTGCCTGAGATCAAGAAGAATCTGCTTTCTACTGGACAGCTTGATGATGCTGATTATGTTACCACATTTGGTCGTGGAAAGTGGAAAATTAGTAAGGGCTCACTGGTTGTTGCCAGAGGCTCTAAGGTGGACACTCTTTACTTTATGCATGCAGGTGTTTGTCACCATGCTAATGTAAATGCAACCGAGCTGCCGGAAATCTCTATGTGGCATAGCCGGTTGGGACACATGAGTGTCAAAGGAATGGAGCAATTGTCTCGTTTGGGTTACTTGCCTTCTCTAAAGTTTTCAAGTTTTCAGTTTTGTGAGCATTGTATATATGGCAGGCAACTGCAGTGCCCCCACAAGAAAGCTCTTGGACAGAAAGATGCTCAGTTAGAGCTTGTGCATACAGATGTATGTGAGATGCCTCACCTTTCTTTGGGAGGGGCAAAATACTTTGTGTCTTTTATAGATGATGCCACACGCAAGGTGTGGGTCTATCCTCTTCGTTTGAAGAGTGATACATTCTCAGTGTTTGAAGAGTGATACATTCTCAGTGTTTCAGAAGTTTGTTGCTCTTGTTGAGAATCAAACTCGCAAAACACTGAAGGCTTTGCGTTCCGACAATGGTGGAGAGTATATGTCAAAACAGTTTCAGGACTTTTGTGATGCTAAAGGCATCAAGAGGGAGCTCTCTACTCCTTATGATCCTCCACAAAACGGGACAGCAGAGAGGATGAACAGGACCATTCAGGAAAAGGTCGTTCTATGTTGTCACATGCTGCATTACCTCATGGTTTTTGGGCTGAAGCTGTTATGACAGCTGTTCACCTTATAAACAGGTCACCTAACACGAGGCTTGGTGGGAAAGTGCCAGAAGAAGTATGGACAGGGAAGCCTCCGTCATACAAGCACTGGAGAGTGTTTGGTTGCGTTGCGTACGTGCACATACGCAGGGAAATGCGCACCAAACTTGATCCTAAGTCTCACAAATGCATATTCCTAGGATATGGTGACAGAGGTGAAATGGGGTATAGACTTTGGGATCCCGTGAATAGAAAGATCATACGCAGCAATGATGTCATTTTTGATGAAACATGCATGTATAAGGAGCCTGCAAGGCAACAGGAGCCTGGCAGAGTCATCTTTGATGATGATGGACATCATGGACAACAACCAAGGGCTGTAAATCAGCCATTACAGCAGCAAAACCAGCCCTTAAATGGTGCTGAAAATGGTCCAAATGGACAGCCAGAGATGGCAGAAGATATCCCTATGGATATACCACAGTTAGAGGAGATACCGGGCATGATATTTCAGCCTTATGGCATGGAACAGGAGCCACCAATGGGTGATATGCAGGCTGGACAGCAACCTGCAAATGATGGTCATTGGGTACGGAGGTCCACTAGACCCTCCAGAGCCCCTGACAGGTTTGTTCCAGGGGTTGACTATTTGATGCTTACTGACTGTGGGGAGCCCTCATGTTATAAGGAGGCTTTACAAAGGGCAGACAAGGCTCTATGGGAGCGTGCCATGAAGTCAGAGATGGATTCTCTGCATAAAAATGGAACTTGGAAGTTGGTGCATTTGCCTGCAGGCAAGAAGGTTTTGCCATGCAAGTGGGTTTACAGGCTCAAAGTTGCACCAGATGCAAAGCCAAGATACAAAGCCAGGTTAGTGGCTAAGGGCTTCAAGCAGGAATATGGTGTGTATGCCATGGTTGCTACTAGGCCGGACATTGCATTTGCAGTGGGAGTGGTTTCTAGATACATGGCCAACCCTGGCAAGAAGCATTGGGAAGCAGTGAAAGGTGTCATGAGATACCTGAAGGGCACACAGGATATGTGCATTTGCTTTGGCAAACAGGATGCATTAGTGCATGGTTACACGGATTCGGATTATGCCGGTCATCCAGATAACCGCAAGTCTACTACCGGTTATGTGTTTACATTCACAGGAGGTGCTGTGTCATGGATATCCAGGATGCAGAAGTGCACAGCCTTATCTACTACAGAGGCCGAGTATATTGCAGCCACAGAGGCTTGCAAGGAGGCATTATGGCTATCTCGGTTAGTGGTTGATTTGGGTTATACAGGGGATATTCCATTGTTGCATTGTGACAGTCAGAGTGCCATCCAGTTGGCAAAGAACCCTGTCTTTCATGCAAAGACGAAGCATGTGGATGTGAAGTATCACTTCATCAGAGAGGTGATAGAGAACAAGCAAATTCAGCTTGTTAAGATTCACACGGATGACAACCCGGCTGATCTGTTGACAAAGAGTTTGCCTCCGGAGCGGTTTGCTCATTGCAGACACTTGATGGGCATTGGATGAGGCCAGTTTCAGCCTTGATATGGCCTTGTATATTATCATGTACATGCTGATTTTTCTTTTCCTTTACTTAAGGGCACTTTGCCTTTAAGTGGGAGGTTGTTGGGGTAAAGGCGTTATGCCCACCCTTATAGTGTGTACAAGCCCATAAGTTATAGTACATAGTACACTTAGTACTTTTAATGTACTAAGTGCACTATGTGTACTAGTGCAATATACATGTGTGATAGGGGAGTCACACACTCTCATGCCTCATGAGTTGACTTATCCCCACAACTCTCTCTCTCTCTCCCTTGTTCTTCTCTGTGTATGTCTCCCACATGACCTAACCCTAATTGTGCAATATACATGTGTGATAGGGGAGTCACACACTCTCATGCCTCATGAGTTGACTTATCCCCACAACTCTCTCTCTCTCTCCCTTGTTCTTCTCTGTGTATGTCTCCCACATGACCTAACCCTAATTCCTGTTTCTCCCACACAGCTTTTTCTTGCTAATATCTTCAAGCATCATGGTACGCCTAAATCCATTGTTGGGGATAGAGATCCCAGGACTACGAGCCTCTTTTGGAGGGCTTTATTTGATAACATGGGTACTAAACTTGAGTTTTCATCAGCTTATCATCCCCAAACAGATGGCCAAAGTGAAGCTGCAAATTCAGCCGTGTTGGATTTGTTGAAGTGTTATGTGGCAGATCAAAAGACTGCATGGGAGAAGTATCTTCCACTTGTTGAGTTTGCCTACAACAACACGATCCATGCCTCCACAGGAAAGGCTCCGTTTGAGATTATTTATGGCAGAGTTGTATTGCCACCCATCCTTCGTACAAAGGATGAGATTTTTGCAGCTGATGAATATGTTCGTGACTTGGATGTAGCCTTTGCTCAGGTACGGACAGCCATTGCAAGGTCTCAAGATAAGCATAAAATGGCTGCTGACAAGCATAGAAGGGACATGCAAGTCAAAGAAGGTGATTGGGTTTGGCTGAAATTTGAGAAGGCCAGGCTTCGGAAGAGGCCAAGACAAGAAGGATCATATCCTAAGCTTTCTCCTCGCTATTATGGACCCTTCAAGGTGATTCAAAAGATCAATGAAGTGTCATGCAGGCTTGCTTTACCTAGTCACTGGAAGATTCACAACACATTTCATGTGAGTCTTTTTTCAGAAATATGTGGGGCAAGATCCTGACGAGCCCGTCACAGAAGATCCGCCAAAGATTGATGAGCTTGAGGAGATCCTCCAGCCAGAACAGATTGTCTTTCACAAGGAGCAAAAGCTACCTGCAGGAAAGCTTTCCAGGAGATACCTTGTGAAGTTCAAAAATTATTTGCCCATTGATGCAAAGTGGGTAAATGAGGATTATTTTACTGATTACCCACAGTTGTTACAGGCATATCTTGAGGCTTTTCAGTTGAGGACAACTCTTTAGAAGCCCGGGGGGATGTCACCAATTGGCCGACCATTTGGTCCATCTCCAGTTTTGTCTCTCGTTCACTTGAGGCCAGGTCGGTGTCTCATGTGAAGAGGCCAGTATTTTTGCTTAACATGGACAGGAGCTAGACTGGTTCCACCCGTGTGTTAGCAAGATGGTGTCGTATGGACGGGAGCCAGACTGGTGCCACCCGTGTATGACCTGGACTGTGTTCTATCCATGGGATTGTCATGCCATGGAAGAGCCAGTATTTGTGCCGTGTCTTGCCTACGGGACTGTCACTCCATAGGGAGGCTCGTGCCTGGAACTGTGTTTTACCTATGGGACTGTCACTCCATAGGAAGACCAAGATTTATGTTTTCTGTCGTGCCATTTTTGTGCCGACAGATGTTTTGTACTTGTTCCATGAACGGGAGATATGTCCATGATACTATTTGCACATGCACTCATGTTTTGCATGTTAGAAACTGTTTTCGCATGACTTGTATTCTTGTGTTTGCCTGCTTGACGTGCCACTTACTGAGCGGGAACGCCTACCAGTGAGTCGTGGAGTTTGTTCTGTCTTCTGACGAGTTTTGTTGCGTGTGAACAAGTGGTAAGTGTATTGCACTTGTTGGTTTAATAGTTTTAATTCTAACCTTTCATTTTCTAAGGTTGTAAGTTCACATTCATTTAAAAGTGGGCACCCATTATGAGCACCCACATATGGGCCAAGGTGGGGAGCCACACTTAACCCTTTATGTGTGTGGGGGTGGGTGCATGGCCACCTACCCACACCACACTTTGAAGTTGGCCGCCCCCATGCAAGCTTGGGGAGCCGGCCAACTGTGGTCGTGTAACTCTTCTCCAATCTCTACAAAAGAGAGCGACCACCCCGCTGGAAAAAGGACAGAACCGGCGATCGTCTCCTCCTCTTCAGGCTGCGCCATCTCCACCTCCACAAGCAGACAGCTGCGTTTGTTCTCCGGTTCTGCACTCTCCTCTACAGGCTGCGTGGGGCTGCCTTCTCCTCTGCAAGTGGCCATAGCAGGCAGCTGTGCTCCTACAGCCAGGCAGTTTCAGCATCACAGCAGGCGGCTCAGCAGGCGGCTGTGCTTTCTGCAGGTGGCTGCGCCTGTTCTCCAGCAAGCTGCCCTCTACACTGCAGGCAGCTGTAGCCAGGCGTTTCCTCTCCAAAGGCGGCTGCTCCCTCTGCCCAGCAGGCGGCTGCGCCACAACAGGCGGCTGCCTCTTCTCCTCTGCAGGCGGTCATAGCAAGCGACTTCCGCACCCCTCAGGCGGCTACACTAGCTCTCCAGCAGGCCACGCTTGCTTTTCAACTAGCGGCTACACCTTCTCCTCTCCAAAGGCGGTTGTTTCATCCTTTGCAGGTGGCTGCACCTCCCTTCCATAGGCGGCTATAGGCGGCTCTGCACCTCCTAGGTGGCTACACCTTCTACACAGGCAGCTCCTCCTCCTCCTCCTCGACAGGCTGCTGCGCCTTGGTGTCCCTCTCAAGTAGCTGCACACAAACACCTCGGGTATTTGTCTTCCATTTGCGAGCTACAAGTAAGTGAATTCAGATTTGTCTTCCATTTGCGAGCTACAAGTAAGTGAATTCAGATTTAAGTAAAGAACTTTGTTGTAAATCTGATAAAGGATTCTCTCTATCGCTAACACCCGTTCGGTGCCGGGTAGTCCAAGCTTTTGGAGAACCACGGTCCAAAGGTGCCGAGATCGGGAGAGCCAGGCGTTAGTACGGGAGCGCCTGTTTGTGCGTGGTCCTGGAACACCAGTGAGGCGCTCTCCGCGGATACCAGTGAAGGCATAGGACCGTAGAGACTAGACCACTCAAGTGGTCGCTCTCCTTCGAACATCTACTTCGAGTCTCTTGTTTGGTACTGTATTCATCTCAGTTGTACAAAGACATCATCTGGTTCATTGAACCCATGGAGCATTGTATTTGTTAAATACTCCCAATAATATATCATATATTGAGGGGGGGTCGGCCAGTGCTGTTGTCCATCTATCAATATTTCATTTCATTTCAATTTTCAGTTGTTATTAAGTTGTCCGTTTCAAATTGTGATATTAAGTTGTGCTATTACACGTGTGGGTGTCCAACGGAGTCTATTCCCACTTGAGTCTATTACGCGTGTGGGTGTCCAACGGAGTCTATTCCCACTTGACGGGATCGGTTTCACTTGTTGATGATTGCTCCAGATTCACATGGGTTTATTTCCTTTCACAGAAGGACCAAGCTTTTGCTCGGTTCAAGGTAACGGTGACCTGCAAGAGGATGTTGAGCAGCCTCCAAGCTTTGAGGTTCCAGGATCAAAGGGGATGGTTTACAAGTTGCGCAACAACCTTGTATGCTCCTAAGCAAGCTCCCACGGCTTGGAATAAGAAGATTAATTCCTTCTTTCTACGGACTGGATTTCAAAGATCGGTTGCAGATCCCAACCTATCTCTTTCGCGAACGCGGCATGGTCACGTTGATCATCCTTTATATGGATGACCTCATTCTCACCAGCGGTCATATGGAGCACATTGAAGTGACGAAGGCTGCCTTGTCAAAGGAGTTTGAGATGACCGATTTAGGCTTACTCCACTTCTTCTTAGGATTGGAGATCTGGCAAACCCAGAGGGGGTTCTTTGTCTCTCAACAACGGTATGTTCATGAGTTGCTTGAGGCCTTTGGGATGGAGAACTACAAGCCTATCACATCGCCGATGGACCCGAACACGAAGCTTACAGTGAATGATCCTTGTGAGCTAGTTGATGCCTCTCTGTACCGAAAGCTGGTTGGTTCATTGATCTGGTTGCTGAACACCAGATTCGACTTGAGCTTTCCTATGGGACTGTTGAGCTCATTCATGCAGACGCCGTTGAAGTCTCATTGGGACGCATGTGAAACTGGCCTCTGGTAGAAACCAAAGTGCGGTAGACTAGCAATCACCCAAATCCAATTGTAGTCTAGACAATAAACAAATAACTCCAAAACAAAAAGGAGAACGACACTTGTTGGCCCCAAAGCGTGGCGCCCCTTTCGGTATATCTTTATTCAAATTCAATGGAAAAGCTTAACTGAGTACAACAAAGCCAGTCAAGGAAAAGAAACCTGCATGTCCAATCTGGTCTTAGCATAGAGGATACACACATAGATCTATGTCCCACAAAAGCAACACACTGCTGTCTCCTCTAATCAACCAAGATAATGCAACAGGGAAGCTTTGAGCACGCATCTAGCTGTTCCATGATCGTAGCCTCAAACTCAGCCAAACAACAAATCCACAATCGAACTCTGTTTCCACCCTTCAAACTTCCACACCCCTCCTCTCACAAAGGGACAGAAGAAACAACTCTGAAGCAGTTGTAAGCCAATGGAAAGAGAGAGAAAGATATTCAGCAGGTACACTGCTGTCCCTCAATCCAATCCTCGTCAGAAACACCAGCCCTGAGAGTATAGTGTATGCTGTCCTGGATTGCAGCCACCCGCCTTTGCCTTCCAGAGCTTACACGAGGGGGGGGGGAGAGAGTTTCAGGCTGCGCCTGCTGCCTTGTCAACAGCCTGCCTGCAGTCTTCCTCACCCATCTCTCTATGTACCCGCTGTCCTACAGCCGCCTGCACCAGCCCGACTGTATGCCTATGGAGAGAACCAGCCAAGCAGCCCTGTACGTATCCCTTCAGGCGACCCTCCTCCAGAGAATTAAGCGCCCTGTTTTTGAGAATCCCTCACGCCTTCCTCCTCTCCACACTGCCAGTCGCCTTGCTCTTTCTAAAAGCAAGTGAGAGAAAAAAGGGAGAGAGGTGTGTACTTCCAAAAATGGAGTAGCCCCTTCTCTCCATAAAAATCTTAAGGCCCTAAGACCCTTTTAAGTTTATTAAAACTTATGCCTAGGGGCCACCCAAGGTTATAAACATTAGAATAGTAAATCCCTTGGTCCCCCTTCACACTTGGGGAAGTCCACACATTAACGTTTTGTTCGGGCACCCAAGTATGAACAATTAAATGTTTATCTTGCTCACCGACCACCATGCCCACACTTGTGCTGTACCAATTTCACAGGGTCATGACATACCCCCCTCTTGAAAAATGGCAAGCGTCCTCGATTGCAATCTGGTGATACACCAAGACATCCAAAGTGAAAAGTACAATATGGCAAGATCAGCGTCCCAATCTCTCTAAGCCATGCATATGTAGCAACATTCACTGCAAACCAATGGTGTAGTAATAGTTTAAGTTGTATACCACTGTGAACCATACTCAACCACAACATCCAATGTGACTAGTACACATATATCATAGAAGTCCCATAAACAGATGTACGGTCAGCCATCAGTACCTTCGGGTGAGACAAAAGCTGCGCCAAGCGCCCTTTAGATGTCATCTGAGTCTGTCTGTATCAAGGGAGTGGAGGTGCTACCCACCTCTTGAGCATCAGGCAATGCTCCAGACCCATGCTCTGCTAAACCTAAATGAGCCGTAGCAAGAGTCGGCTCCAACTCAAAAACCTGAGGTGAATCTGCCAAGTGACCCTCCTCCATCCACTTCGCATCCATCGGTGAATAGTTCTTGAACTTCACAAGATAGCGACAAGAAACTTTACCTCGTACCTTTCTTTCCTTATGTGCCAGTATCTGCTCTGGAATAAGAACCTCATCAAGTTCCTCAACTTCCGGCTGAGCCTCATCTGATACATCCTTAGGCACATCCCCACGGAAAGGTCTAAGTAGACTCACATGAAATGCATTGTGAATCCTCTAGTGAACTGGTAGCTTCAAACGATAGGTCACCTCACCAATCTTTTCCAATACCTGAAAAGGTCCATAATAGCGCATGCTCAACTTAGGGAATAAGCGCTCTTTAGTCTTCATCTTTTTGAGCCTAGCTTTCTCAAATCGCAAAAGAACCCAATCACCCAATGCAAACTCTAATGCACGTCTGTGACGGTCTGTTGCTTTCTTTTGCTTTTGCTGAGTTTTCTGGAGTGCCAACTTAACTCTCCTATAAGCTTCATCCATGTTCTCCACATACTGGTCAGCCTCAAAGATCTTATCCTTTGTGTGCAAAATAGGTGGTACCTTCTTCCCTCCTTCCACAATCTCAAAAGGCGCCTTGCCCGTCGAGGTATGGACGGTGTTGTTATAAGCAAACTCCACCAAAGAAAGATACTTTTCCCATTGTTGCTTGTGCTCTGACACATAACACTTAAGAAGATCTAACACTAGGGAATTAGCCTCTTCCGATTGACCATCTGTCTGTGGATGAAACGATGATGAAAACTTGAGAGTTGTACCCATGTTGTCAAACAACCCTCTCCAAAATAAACTCGTCATCCGTTGATCACGGTCACTAATGATAGATGAAGGCATGCCATGATACTTGAAGATGTTTGCCATGAACAACTTCACCATGTGAGCAACTTTGATCGTCTTACGCACGGAAATGAAATGAGCCTGCTTACTAAACCTGCATATGATAGTCCAAATGCCATCATTCCCCGTTTGTGTACTCGGAAGATCAAATATAAAATCCATGGCAATGCTCTCCCATGGTCTATCTGGAATAGGTAAAGGCTGAAGTAACCCTGGTGTCTTCTGACGATCAAACTTCACCTTCTGACATACGATGCATTGCCTAGCAAAGCATCAACATCTCTTCTCAAGGTCGGCCAATAAAAGAAAGCCTCAACTGCTTTTACAGTGGCATCAATACCTCTATGACCTGCATACGGTGGAGCATGACTTTCAATCATAACCTTGAGTCGTAAAAACTGCCTGGTAACACACAGTCTACCATGCATCGACAAAAAGCCATCCCTGAGAGTATAATGATCATGCCGCTGACCCTCGGACATCTGATCATAGACCCTTCCAAAATCCTCATCCTGGGCATCCTGCTCTTTCATCTCATCAAGCTCATGATGATAAGCAAGTGAAACTGCTGAGACCTGTGGCTTGCGTGACAATGCATCTGCCACAATATTCTTTTTGCCTTCCACATGAACAATCTGAAAGTGGAACATAGACAGAAAGTTGGCCCATCTCATATGCTTCTCAGAAAGTTTAGTTTGCGTGAGGAAATAATGCAAGGTCTGATGATCTGTCTGCACAGTGAAATCAGCCCCAAGTAAATAGTGTTTCCATGTAGAAAGAGCGTGAATTACAGCCAACATCTCTTTCTCATAAACCTGTAAATGCTTCTCGACATTCTGTAATATACGACTCTCATAGGCTATCACATGTCCTTCCTGCATGAGAACTGCCCCAATGCTGTTCCCACATGCATCACACTGGACAACAAAAGCCTTTCGGAGATCCGGTAATACCAATACGGGATTCGAAGTACGCTTTTCATTAAGCTTTTTAAAGGCTGCAATTTTTCGATCAGCCCATCGAAACGGAGTTCCCTTCTTTGTTACAGCATGAAGGGGCGAAGCAATCTCAGCAAAATACCGTATGTACCGCCTATAATAGGAACATAAGCCCAAAAAGCTGCGTACATCATGCACGGTCCTCAAACCTGGCCAATTGAGAATTGCTTCCACTTTCGAAGGATCCATACGGACTCCATCTTTAGACACGATATGCCCCAAGAAGTGTATCTCTTCCAAGAAGAACTCGCTCTTCTTGCCATTAATGACCAACCTATGCTTCCGGAGTTCTTCAAACACAATGGCCAAATGCTTCCTATGCTCCTCCTCTGTGCGTGAATGCACAATCATATCATCAAAGAATGTGCCCACAAATACTCTATGAGGCCGGAAAATCTTGTTCATCATCCTATTAAATGTGGCAGGAGCATTTGTCAAACCAAAGGGCATGACCAAGAACTCATATAGCCCAAAAGTGGTTCGAAATGTTGTCTTATGCACATCCCTGGGTCTAATGCGTATCTGATGATACTCACTTTTCAAATCTATCTGACTAAAGATTGTGGAGCCCTGTAAGCGGTCCAATATGTCATCGATCCTCGGAATAGGGAATCGATTCTTGATGGTGTTCTTGTTTAGCGTCCTGTAATCTATACACATGCGCCAAGAACCATCTTTCTTTTGCACTAAGAGCACATGTGAGCAAAAGGGTGATGAGCTAGGCTGAATCAACCCCTTTTTTAACAACTCCTTTACCTGGCTCATAATTTCCTCTTGTTGAGCTACACTAACACGGCACGGCGGTCTATTTGGTGGGGTACTCCCCGGGATCAGATCAATAGCATGATCTTCTGGCCTTTTCGGAGGAAGTTCTCCTGGCAATGACTCGGAAAAATAATCTTGGAACTCACATAAGAAATCAGTCCTGTCTTTATCTAACATAGACAAATTAGATTTAGACTCGTCATCTTTTGCATCCTTTACAAAAACCAAGTACGCGGAAAGATGCTTTTTCATTACTGATGAAATGGCTGAAGCCGATACAATAAGAACAAATTTCCCCGTAAGCTTTACATCCAAAATATGCTCTTTCCCTCTATGAGTCAAACTAATCTTCCTGTTGTACCTATCCACCACCGCATGTACTCTATGGCACCATGGCATACCCAACAAAACATCACCCCCATCAAGTGGCATGATAAAGAACTCCTCATTGTCCACATAACCCTGCACATGAAGCCTTAGCTTCCCAATAATAGGGCCCAATCTGCCAGCCAAATCCGGTGAGATAAAGTTGGCTCTAGCACCTGTGTCAAAGAAAATCAAGGCATTCTAATCTCTCACTTTGCCCCATGCCCTGCACAACTCAGTCTCTTCACCACCTGGCTCAGCTCCCCCTTCCTTATAATCCTTCGCCTTACCCATAGGCATTAGATTATCGTAAGGAAGTGGCTTCACAAGATTGCTACCCCCACATTCATGCCCATCATAGGGTCAACATTGCCAATTCCCACACCTGGCATACCATGCATTCCTACTGATCCCCCCATGTTTCCAAACATACCACTATGCATACCGGGCTGCATGCCCCCATACATGTTTCCTTGCATTCCAGGCTGCATGTCCCCATACATATTCCCTTGCATACCATGCTGAAAATTAGCTCCAAAATTCCCTTGCATTCCCATGCCTCCCTGAGGGTATCCCCCAATCATAGATTGGAACACGTAACCACCGCCAAAATAGCCTAGATGCATGGACTACTGAGGAATAGGTGGCTGTCCAAAAAAGAAACTCTGTGGGTTTGCACCAAAAGTGTTCTACATGTTAGGAAACGATCCAAAAGCAGGATCCTGTGGGAAGGCAGCACCACGATTGCCCTGAGGTGGGTTCCTAGAACGCTCTTTCTTCTTCTTCTTCTTAGGTCCAGAAGGGGCTCTCATAAATTCAGCAAACTTCTCACTTTGTGTGAGCGGCATAAACACATCCACTGCCCTGCCAAACGAGCTTTAAACTGGGCATCATCTTCCTCCTGACTTGGCATGTCTTCTGGCTCCGTTACATCCTCATAACGTGCATCTTCTGCAGCCTATTCTCCTGCAAGTATATCCTCAGATTCATTTCTCTCTGGAGAGGTCTCCTGCTCTTCCTCATCATCATCTTCTGTGTCTGACATCTTGCTGAAATTTTCAGCAATGGCTTTCCTCTAGCTATTTGTTGGGTTTTATGCTGTGTATGCACCCAGGGGAGTGCTAGTGATCATCAGTAGGTTACTGGGGCACTTTTTACTTCAGTTAGTGGAGGTTTTTTTCCCCAGTTTAGCTTAGTTTCACTTATAGTGGTTTATAAGTAGTTTGGTCCACCTGGCACAGTTTATGGCCGAACCATGTGAACACACTTTAGGTCACATCTTTTATATGTGGCTACTGTACTCCTTTTTATTATTATCATATGAGCAAACGTGTTCCTCTCTCTCTCACACACGCTTCCTGTTGGTGTGTCTTCCAAAACCCTAACCCTAACCACTCTTCCCTACATATTGGTATCAGAGCAGGTTCGCCTGCCCTGTCCGTACAGGCCCTTGCCATCACCTTGCCATCAGCTGCAGCTCGCCATTAGCTGTCCGTACAGCTCGCCATCAGCTGCCCGTACAGGCCCTCGCCATCAGCTGCCCGTACAGCTCGCCACTCATCTGTGGTATAGTCCTGCACAGACAGCCGTCCAGCCCACGTACAGTCCTGCACAGACAACCGCACAGTCCGTACAGGCCAGATGTCTGTCCATACAGGCGCCGGCTATTCCGTACAGCTATTCCATACAGCAGACAGCAGTCGACCAGCACCTGCTGTGTATACCTGCAGCAATACAGTCACCGCTTCTCCTCCGTACACTGCTCCGGACAGCTGTTCCGTACAGCCTACAGCCGACCAGTACCTGCAAAATCACATGGGTAAAGTTTAAAAGCTTTACATGTTTTGAAATTTGGGCGTTTTCTTTGTGAAAGTTTTTCTGGCAGATACAGGGAGGTTTTCTTGCAAAGAAACCTCTACAGGCTTTTGCAAGGCTTTGGGTGCAGAAATTTTGGGCATTTTGGCACTGTGTGAGCCCCTTTTGTTGCTCTACTCAGTCAGTGGTGCATTGTTTTGCACATTCAGAGGATTGAGAGTGCAAGCATATTTGGGTCAGTTGTATTCAGTGGAGTACAGTTGCTTTCAGGGTGGTTGTTTTTGGGTTTTTTGATACACAGGTACAACATTGTGCACTGGCATAATGGCAAATCAACAGCAGAGTGATGTGTTCACGTACTTGTCTAAGGAAGACAAGCTCGATGGCATGAATTACTCCTTGTGGAGTTTCATGCTGAGAAATGTGCTCGTGGCAAAAGGTCTTTGGGATTTTGTTAGTGGTGATGAACCACGTCTAGGTCCATTGGCTCCACAGACTCCTCCTCAAGGGGGTGCTCGTGGACGAGGACAACAAGCACAGGCACCGGTTCAGCCACAGCCTGTTCAAAGAACAAATGCCCAGAAGACATGGGATGCCAAAGATGCACAAGCCTTATCACTTATTGCATTGTCAGTACAGAGGTCTATTATACCTCATATTTGTTCAGCTGGCTCTTCACGGAATGCATGGGTGACTTTGGAGCAAATGTATGCTGCTCGTAATGAGGCACGGATCTCATTTTTGAAAAGAGAGCTGGAAAACCAGAAGATGCATGAAGGAGATGATGTGTCTAGCCACTTGAAGAAGCTGTAGGATTTGAGAGAGCAACTCATCAATGTGGATGAGATTTTTCCTGAGACACAGCTTGTATCCACCATCTTAAACTCTTTGCCAACTTCCTACTTGGCTTTTCATACCTCTTTGAACCTTAGCATGAGGAATGCTATTGAGCCCCTAAAGTATCAGGAACTTGTTGCTGAACACAAGTGCTGAACAAGCATTTGTGACAGGTCAAAAAGGGAAAGGCAAGTTTCAGCCAAAGAGTTCAAATCAGAATTCAGGTAATGGTGGTTCATCTCAGGATACATGGACAGCCCAAGAAGAAAGGCAAATGCCATTACTGTAAAAAGCCAGGTCACTACATCACAGAGTGTAGGAAGAGGATTGCCAAAGAGGAGGAGGAGGAGTCTGGGATGTCTGTAAACGATGCCTCTAAAGCTCCTCCGGAGACTGCTTCCTTTGTTGTAAACAGGGATTACTGTTTGTACACATGCAGTTATGATGCCTCTTGGTCTTCACAGGCACTCAGTGTGACTGAGCATTGATAGTGGTGCTTCAAAGCATATTACATCTCGCATGGATTTGTTTTGTAATGTAAGCCCTGCCCCTGTTGGCAAGTCCGTTCAGTATGCCAATAATGCTTCATATCTAGTTCGTGGCATTGGGGAGATTCAGCTCACAGCCATTGATGGCTCTATCCTTCGCCTTACAGATGCCTTATATGTACCAGGGATAAAGAAGAATCTGTTGTCCATTTCTTCTTTAGCACAGTGTGGTATGCAAGTCAACTTTGATGATGACAAATGCATGGTCAGAGACAAAGCTGATGCCTTGACCTTGATGCTTACTGGTACATCATGTCATGGACTCTATCAGTTGGATGCATTTCAGCCAGTGGATCAGTCTGCTTATCATGCATTCGCTCTTACTCCAGCTATGGTTGATGCGGAGTTATGGCATGCCCGCATGGGGCATGTAAATTTTGGTAGTCTTAGGCTTCTGCAGCGACATAACATGTTGACAGACCTACCTCTTATGGAGAAGCCTCCAGATCACATATGTGAAGGATGCATTTTGGGAAAAATGCATCGGTTTTCCTTTCCACTCAAGTGTCAAATTTGTCAGGCAAATAAAGCTGAACTCTTTAGACAGGCTGGGTTGTTGCATCCTTTGCAAATCCCAGGTAATAAATGGGAAAGTATTTCCATGGATTTTATTACCGGATTACCAAGAACACATCAAGGCCATGATTCTATTTGGGTTGTGGTAGATCGCTTGACAAAAATGGCTAGATTTTTACCGACCCGGAAGACTATTACAGCTACGCAATTAGCTCGGCAGTTTATCGAGCAATTGTTTAGACTGTACGGGTTACCGCAGGACATAGTCAGTGATAGGGACTCTAAGTTTACGAGTGATTTTTGGAAACTTGTTTTTGAGAAGTTGGAAACAACTTTGAATTTGAGTTCCTCAGATCATCCTCAATCTGATGGCCAGACTGAAAGAGTGAATCAGATTTTGGAGGATATGCTTCGGGCATATGTATCCAAAAGACAGAGTTCATGGGAGGATTATCTTCCTATGTTAGAATTTGCATATAACAGTACTAAGCATACGAGTACAGGGTTTAGTCCTTTCATGCTTATGTATGGTTTTCAACCTAGATCACCTGTTACAATAGGATTCTCAGGACTTCAGCATGATGCAGCACGTAATTTTTTGCAAGATATGCAAGAAATGTTACAAGTTGCGAAGGAATCTATTAGAAGTGCTCAAGACCGAGACAAGTTTTATTCTAATAGACATCGTTCACCCAGAGAGTTCTCTGAAGGAACGATGGTGTATTTGCGAGTTCCGAAAGATTTCGAGACTTTACGAACAGGTAGATCTCCGAAATTATCCCCTAGATACTGTGGACCATTTCGTGTTACACGACGGATTGGTTCAGTTGCATATGAATTGGATTTGCCTTCTCATGTGAAAGTTCATCCTGTATTTCATGTCAGTAGACTTAAGGAAGTACTGGGTGGAGCAAATCAGTTAGTTACTCCTCAAGAAATTATAGATGTCCAGGACATGACATTTGTTTCGCATGAACCTGAAAAGATTCTCGGATTTCGTGAAAGAAGACTGCGTAATACGCTTATCACGGAATACAAGATCAAGTGGAAGGATCGTGTTGAGGAGGACGCTACATGGGAGACATTGACTACTCTTCAGAGAGATTACCCTGGCTTTTTAGTGAGCTCAAGAGTGAGCTCTTAGAGAAGGGGAGTATGTCATGTGCACAGTGTGTATCTACCGTGTGCTATACGCATGCAAGACTAGTTTCGAGGCTTGGGGAAGCTTGAAACTAGGCAGGCTGATTGACGAGCTGAGTTAGGGAAATACTAACGGGCGGACACCCAAGTATGGACGGGCGGGCAGGCCAAGTGTGGACGCACGATGACCGGCCAAGAGCCTATAAAAGGGTGGCCAAGGTTAGTTATTGAGATAGTCTCGCGAGTTTGTGAGAGCTCTATGGTCTTGGAGCCTGGATCTAGTGCAGACGTGCACCTGCTTTATGCAGCCAAGGCCGGCAGCAATCTCGAGGCCCCAAGGGCAGCTTCGTGGCGGTATGGGATGTCGCGAGGAGGAGATTGGTCGGTACGTCATCCTAGTTAGCTCGGCTCGTGGCTCGGTGGGGACAGCCAAGACTGTGGGCTCGCCCACGGCTGTCATGGTTGGGAGGTGAGTCAGGCCTGCACCCCCTTGCTTGTTTGTTTGTTCGTTTGTTTGCAGGATTCGAGTTTCGAACCAAGATCGATCACGAGGGGATCCATGGGGATTTGGCACTTCGGTATCACACTTTCGTACTTTTGGGTGTCTTGCATATGCACACATACCCAAAGAGTTGAGGAGGAAGTTGGATGATAAAGCCACAAAATGTATTTTTGTTGGGTACAGCCGTGAGAGCAAGGGCTACCGGTTATATGACCCACTGTCCAAGAAGATATTCATTAGTCGAGATGTAATTTTTGATTACAAATCAGAATTATCCATGGCTAGTTATGATGCAAATCAGGCTGAAAATGATGTGTTTGAAGGCCTACTACCTATGGAGTTTCATTCCACAGTTGGTGATTCAACCCATGAGGGTGCAGGGCAGCCAGCTAATCATGAAGGTGGTGCAGAAATTCAGCAGGAGATTTGAGCCAGGAGTTGAGCCAAATATGGGGCAACGGGCTCCACAGGTTAGACATATACCTAGATGGTATTTGAGGACATTACAGGACAGCCATCTAGAGGCTCCTCTTGCTGGCCGTACTCGTAGGGAGACACGGACCAATGAGCATGCACACATCATGGATTTAAATATGGTTATGGCCGCGCTAGTTTACAGGATGATGATGAGCCTGATTCATTTGTGGATGCACGAGACAATGTGCATTGGAACAAAGCCATGCAGGATGAACTTGATTCTATTTTAGCCTCAAACTCAGCCAAACAACAAATGCACAATCGAACTCTATTTCCACCCTTCAAACTTCCACACCCCTCCTCTCACAAAGGGCCAGAAGAAACAACTCTGAAGCAGTTGTAAGCCAGTGGAAAGAGAGAGAAAGATATTCAGCAAGTACACTGCTGTCCCTCAGTCCAATCCTCGTAAAAAACACCAGCCCTGAGAGTATAGTGTATGCTGTCCTGAATTGCAGCCACCCGCCTTTGCCCTCCAGAGCTTACATGAGGGGAAGAGAGAGAGAGAGAGAGAGAGAGAGAGAGAGAGAGAGAGAGTTTCAGGCTGCGCCTGCAGTCTTCATCGCCCATCTCACTGTGTACCCACTGTCCTGCAACCGCCTGCACCAGCCCGACTGTATACCTATGGAGAGAACCAGCCAAGCAACCCTGTACGTATCCCTTCACGCGACCCTCCTCCAGAGAATTAAGCGCCTTGTTTTTGAGAATCCCTCATGCCTTCCTCTCCACGCTGCCAACCGCCTTGCTCTTTCTAAAAGCAAGTGAGAGAAAAAAGGGAGAGAGGTGTGTACTTCCAAAAATGGAGTAGCCCCTTCTCTCCATAAAAATCCTAAGGCCCTAAGGTCCTTTTAAGTTTATTAAAACTTATGCCTAGGGGCCACTTATGCCTAGGGGCCACCCAAGGTTATAAACATTAGAATAGTAAATCCCTTGGTCTCCCTTCACACTTGGGGATGTCCACACATTAACCTTTTGTCCGGGCACCCAAGTATGAACAATTAAATATTTATCTTGCTCACCGACCACCATGCCCACACTTGTGCTGTACCAATTTCACAGGGTCATGACAGCAAGATTGTGGATCTTACGATATCTGCAGGGTACGAAGGATCTTGGACTCTTCTACACCACTGGAGGTGACATGAAGGAACAAGTTCGACTCCAAGGTTGGAGTGATCCAGACACGAGGAGATCCACATCAGGCTACAGTTTTTCCCTCGGCTTAGAAGCGGTTTCATGGAGCAACAAGAGGCAGCCGACTATTGCCTTGTCATCAACACAGGCATAGTACCGGGCTACTTGCGAGGTTGCTTGGCGAGATTGGGTTTCCACAGAAGGAGCCCACGGTCATCCAATGCGATAACTAGAGCTGTATTGCTATTGCTCGAAACCCAGTCTTCCATGCCCGGACCAAGCACATAGAGATACAATATCACTTTGTTCGTGAGAAGATCTTGGCTGGTGACATCTTGCTTCTTTATTGTTTGATAGAGGACAATGCGGCGGACCTCTTTGCGAAGTCTCTACCTCAGGCTATGCTCCGGCGGCACTCCAGCTCATTGGGGTTAGTTCCACATCCAAGAGCTGAGAGAGGATGTTAGCAGTCATCTCCTGTCTGCACACTATGTCAGGGCCTTTGTTGTGGGTGTGCCCGCCCAGTTTTGGTGTGTCCCCATTTTTTCCTCACTTCCATGTATTTTTTCCATTTCTTTCTGGGTGTGGGAGGGCTGTCGGCTACCTCCATTTGCTGTCTGACCCAAATTGATGTTCTGCCCTGGCCGACTAGGCTAGAACAGGTCGTGGGCTGCTATCAACTGTGTTAGTGCTGACCGACTGGCAACCTGGGGCCATATAAAATGGCCCCTTGCCCCCCCACACTATTCATTGTACATTCCAAGATTTTATTGGTGTATATAGCAGAGTTACACTAGCTTCTCTCTCTCTCTTGCATCTGTGTATTGCTCTCTACAATAGTTGTCTTCATTTCCACTGTGCATTCTGACAGAAATAACTCTTGGCGTCCTCCCTCACTGAATTAATGCTCACACCACCCTTGCTATGTTGCTTGCTTTCATGCATCCTAGCTCTTCGTGCTGATTGGATCCATGCATGGCATGATTGACTTTGTAAAAGAGCCCATCGTGTTAGTATTCGCAAGAGAGATGCGATGCCGACAGCACACTCACAGTACCCATGCTATTTTGCTTGGTCTCATGCACCACATATGCTATGTCCGCCTCTTGAACATCAAAGAAGGCCTTTGGGCTGCTGAAAGCTCACCACCATGTAACTTGCTTGAGAATCATGGGTGCCATGGGACAAATTCGCCATGGGCTTCTAAGTAGCAAATTTATGTGTACACAAAGTAATTGGTCCAGATTGTTGCTCTCAAAATAATTGTTCAAATATCAAAAGGGAAGGGCTCATTCCCTGATTTTATAGATTTTGGAGAGAAAGGGCACCAACTCTCCCACACTAATTCATAAGTTGAGAAGCATTTCAAAGAGTGATCCTAGTACGTAGGTCATGGCAACTTTTCTGTGTGTCGATCAAATTTTATCGAACATGGCTCGTAGTACCTATGGCTTTTCTTGTTATGTGCATGTACTAGATGTCATGTACAACCATACTAGAAAAGACAAATTAGAAGCGGACAGTCTTTCAATAGAGTTGAACAGAAAAGATCTGCCACTGTGAATAGCATTCTAAAAAGATACAACGTTTTTACATTGATTATTAGGTGCACTTGTATTCTAATATAGTTAAAGAGGAGAAAAGAAAATAATTGGCACTTGTACTTCTTGTCATTATAATTTATACAATCCCTTTGACCCGACGATTTCTGAGTCAGTAGACCCATTGAGATGTACCCACCCATTGTGCTTTACATTAGAACTACATTGATGCATATAATTTTCACAGATCATGTACTTGAAATGATATTTATTAATTAATGAATATGTGAAACATCAAAGCGATAACAATCTATGCTAAATATCAGTACATGATCCTAAGGCCGCCCACGTCGTGTCCATTTTTCCCACATTAAAAAATGTAAAACTTTGCTAACCCATGGCTGCTTACCCTAATGGCGTCTTCTTTCCGATGAAAGTCACGGGCGCGAAGAACATAGTCTTTGTGTTTCTCCAGCAAGCCATACTTTTGTCTTTCACTTCTGTAAAAGAAAGAAAACAGAAAACAGCAGATGTTTAATCTAAAGTTTTGCAAACCAAGACTGCTGAACGAGTGATTTTTAACTCACGGCTGAGAACGCTCTTTATGCGCGCGCCGTTTGACAGCATTCCTCAAAGACGACATGCCTGCTGATCGTAGTAATCAATGGCAAGCAACAAAAAATACACGCATACCATCATTAGGATTTCTTCTCCCTTTTTGAACGGATTTCAGATGAGCATATCATTAACACAAGCAAAAGTTCAGCTCTTTACCTCGAGCGAAGCCCTCGAACGGAAGCTGTGTTAACCAGTTTGTAAGGTGTGTTGAACCAGTTTGTAAGGTTTTCCTCTAAGGTTCAGTCTATTACCTCTCTCTTACATTTCTAAACTAGGGCTGAGTGGCAAATGCCCCTCAATTTTAAGGTATATGCCAAGTTTGGGTAGGCTAATCATCCATAATTCTTATCCAAGTACACCTTAGTGTGCGGTTTCACATGTAGATAGAGCAGGTCATAAGACAAGCTTTATGCCTTATGAGGCCATACATGCTTGCAAAGGATTTAAACCACTACTCTAGGATTGAGGCCATCTAACTTTACCACTAAGCTAGCAACTATTCCTTTTGTTAGATGTTACAACTTCTTGTCTAACCTAGTGGGGATATCTGGCCCATGGTTCACAGCTTCCCATCCCAAGCATAATCACTAGTATTGCTAGCAATTGCTAACTAGTTACATTCATTTTCTCAAAACAGTGTAGGGCATATCAAATATCTCAAAACATAGCTTCTAAATCCATTTGAGCTAATGTAGATAGCGTTGTAGCCTCACAAAAACAGATATACTCTAGAAATTTGCATTCATGCATGGTAACCTAACCAAAACTTGTCGTGGGAAGTTGTCAATCCACCGAGCTCGAGCCATGCTCAAGAGCTCCACCGTCTCGCCGGTGAGGATCCATAGGTGTAGCAGCTTTTGATTACGGAAGTAGACGCTACTTTGGATCATGATTGCAATATGCATATTACAGTCAACTTGTGGCTCCCAAAGCTAAGGTATCATAAGAAGAAGTTATAGGTAGGGTCGATGAGGCATGAAGTATAGTTATTTGGTTGAATCTAGGGTGATCAAGAAATCCCGGGGATGGGTCATACCATTGACTAGGTTTGTGCCCTCCATGGTCCCCCCATCCAGAGATGTACCTAGATGGATATCGATGATGAAGCTTTATGTGGTGTGTGCGTAAATGATAGAGACTAGGAAGAATTGTAGGTGCACTGCATGGTCAAGGGAGAAAGGTGTGCCCGTGGTCTTAATCACCTAGACATGCCTAATCACCTAGAGATGCTTAAGTGCATTCTGCGCTCTACATTTTTTTTTGTCCTCCTCGTGGGTGAGGACTTGAAGGTTGTTTATTGGTCGACACCCAAAAAGAGGGTTGTGTACTGATTAGCCCATTTGGCTAGATTTGTGAGCTTACCCTTGAGGTTATCTTTGAGTGGCTGTATAAGTTATGACATTTGTGGCACTGCCCCTTGGTTTGGTGATGAAGTTGAGGGGCGGGGTAGAGCTTCGTGGACACAGCTCTTTTTGTTGAAAGGACTGGGCAAATTGAGCTTGTAAGTGCCCATGCTTTGTGTGTGGGCAAGTCCGTGGGATCTAGTTGATGAAGAGGGGACTTGTTTCCTCGTGGCTGCCAAACCAGCTACGTGGATTGGGCAAGTCTGTGGGATCTAGTTGATGAAGAGGGGACTTGTTTCCTCGTGGCTGCCAAACCAGCTACGTGGATTGGACAGGTACTGGCTCAATTTGTGTGGATTGGGTCAACTTTTGAGGGTTATTATGTGGGACCCAAATGATGGAGTTACCATCATTAAAGCGTTGACTTCTAAGAGATCTTTTGGCACTCATCGTTATTGAGTGATGAGGAACCATGGTTGACAAGGCTTCTTGGTTTTTTGTCGATGGGGCTTTTATTTTTGTCGATGGGGCTTTTAGCTGTGAGTAGGTTATTGATGCTTAAGGACAAGCTTTTGTTTGGGGCTTTGGGAGCCACAGTTATGTGTTTCCTTCACACGGAAGCTTTGAGCTTTAAGCACGTTGGTAGACACCCATCGTTGTTGGCTTCATTGTGCTTGATGTTGCCGAACTTTCAGTCGTTGGGCCTTTTGTCGTGCATCTCCTTAGGGATGGGGCTTTTAGCTGTGAGTAGGTTATTGATGGGGCTTTTAGCTATGAGTAGGTTATTGATGCTTAAGGACAAGCTTTTGTTTGGGGCTTTGGGAGCCACAGTTATGTGTTTCCTTCACACGGAAGCTTTGAGCTTTAAGCACGTTGGTAGACACCCATCGTTGTTGGCTTCATTGTGCTTGATGTTGCCGAACTTTCAGTCGTTGGGCCTTTTGTCGTGCATCTCCTTAGGGATGTGCTGTGTGGTGAATGAGCATAGGCTACATTCTTGGGTCACCAGAGGTGGGTGTGGATGGTCGAGGATATAGAGTTAAGGGACGACAAGGCTTGATTGTTAGTATTGGATGGTGTCGACAGTGCCCCTTCAACCAACTTTAGTGAGGCAAGAGGTGTGGTAATAGGGAAGACTGTCGGTGAGATGAGGATGGGACTTGAATGTGGAGGGTAGAGTTGAGGGTCAAGCTGTGTGTATGATTTCCTCTTCTGGACACAAGAGAACTATGGTTTTTTGTCGTTGACTTCCATGGTGGCCGTTTCTTCTCGCCAATTGATTTGGCAGTGAGTGGCATTAATCCAATTGATTTGGCAGTGAGTGGCATTAATCCATTCTTTCCCACTTATAATCTGGCCTTGGAGTGCTCCTTCATCTATTACATGAAATATGCACTCCAACTGGTTATTTCCAATGGATATTTTAGGAATGAAATACCCAACACTCTTTAAATGCATTTCATGTGAGATTTGAATGTAAGTGCTTTCAGGTAAGTATGGGAGTGCTTTCAGGTGTAAGTGCGGGTTTTCCAAGAGTTTTCCAAGTGTAAGTGTGGATTTTACAAGAGTTTTCCACACCTCCAAGAATATGCGATTGGTGTGGACCATAGGATATATGTGGGCTTTGTTATGGCTCACCCCTAACCCTCCTTGAAACATATCCAACAAGAGATTACCTAGTGAACTACAACTCTCATGAAGGATCTTTCCAATGGCCGAGCTCATAACCCTTGAGGTCTCCAAGCTCTACAACTCTTTGAGAAGCAATTCCACCATGCCTCCCTTGAGCGTTGTCACACCGCCACGTTGCACTATGGGTACGCGTCCCTCCTCTCACATCACTTCACTCACACACTCTCACTAGCATGCATTAGGGAGAGAGATTAGTAAGAGCACGACTCAATTGCACAATGGGAGAGTATATTGTATTATAAGATATATTCACTTATATACATGGCCATAAGTGTTTACACTCACTTAAACAGTGGCCAGCTGGGCACTTTAGGCTCATAAGAGGCCAATACTATTACAATAACTACTCTCATAATATATTCATGAAGTAAATCACTTAGGACTTCATCCTAATTTGCTACCACACGCTCTTGAAGTGGAAATCCCCTTAAATACTCCATTCACACCATTACGGGCGCTCGTCCAAGTTGTAGCTTTAGACACATTGCTTCATATCTTGAATGTATGACCCTTTGGTGTATCTATCATAACTCCTTGATGTAAGATAATGGTGGTAGCTCTTGTTAACCCTAGGAATGGGTTAACATCCCCCTCCTTCTTAATGGTGGTCCTCGTGATCGCGTTGAAAACCTTTGTGTGGGGAGAATTGACAAGCTTGTAGATGGCTTTGATGTTGATTGATTTTCAATGGTCGTTTTTCCTTCGGAAGGAATAAGAAGGGCTAGTTAGTAAATGAAAAGGTTAGTGGTTAATTGAGAATTCCTAACGGGTTCAGGGGGATGGGGTTTTTTGCGAATGATTGCATTTTTATATGTATGTGACCATTCTTTTCTCTTTTTTTGGGAGATTTTTTACTCACTTTGTTTTTTTGCAATCATAAGCAAGGTTACATGTGATGTGTGTTAGTGGGGATGCTAAGAGATGTTAATAATGGGAGAGAAGAGAGGGAAGGATCCGGAGGAATTTAGACTTAATCATCAAAACGAGATGGTGATTCTTAATTCCTCATTTGATTCATTGAAGCGACATTCATTATTTGAAGAAATTGGCCTTCGATGATGTCCCTTTGTGTGGCAGGATTCTTGTCAAATGTTGTTGCGTAAGACCTGTTCCTACTTTCTTCTGCCCATGTGCTTTTTATGTTTTTATGTATATTTAAGTGCTCTTATGAAGTAGATATACATGACGTACAAGAATTGAGTCATATAGACTCTTATTGAACTGCTCAGTGGAAGTAGCCACTTGTTGGTGAGTATTGAAAAAATTACGTCGACTTGCGAGGCTAATATAGATATCTTCACTAAGGATTGAAGATCATTGATTTTTGAAGATTGTAGCGTCGTTTGGAGAGGTTTGTAAATTGAAGGAAAATTCTAGGCGATGGGTTGTACCATTAACCAAGCTTTCGCCCACCATGGCCCCCCCATCCACCAGAGATGTACCTAGAAATTTGTCGATGGGGTGAGACTTTGGTGCAAATGTCCTCCAATGCATGAGTATGGATATGTACTCATGGAGTAGCTACTACATTAATTTAGCCAAAAGAATAGTAAGCCATAAGCTTAACAATTATATAATAGCTATTGAATATCGTTATTGGGAAAGTGTTAATGCGTGAGGTGGCTTAATCCGTGATATGGCTTAACTCATGAAAGTGCAGGTTATTAAGATGTGAGATTGTAAATTTGTGAGAGGGGTTAATCCATGAGAAGCTTAAATTGTGAAGTACAGGGTCTTAAACTGTGAGACTCTTAACCTATGAGAAACTTGAACTTGTGAGATTGTAGGTTTTGACCCATGAGATTATAGGTTTTGAACCCGTGAAGTTGTAGGTTTTGACCCGTGAGATTACAAAAGATTTGACCCCGTGAAATTGCAGGTTTTGACCCATGAGATTGTAGTTTTGACCCCGTGAGATTGCAAGTTTTGACCCGTGAGATTGCAGGGTTTAACACCGTGAAATTACATGCTTTTACCTCGATGGTTTTTTATTTGAAATGATTCTATGGGTCAGCTAGGGTATGACGTGTGAGCAACAGGCTCTTGTGCACTTATGCTTCACATCTAAAGGGTAAAAAGAGCATTGTGAGTTTGTCTTTGATGTGCTCATAAGTCTCCATTGCAAATGTGGGAATTGATTCTTGAATTTTTGGCTCAAATGTTGTCGAGGCAGAAGATAAGACTGTTGGTTGGTTACCATTAGGGTTGCTTGAGCACACAAGCTCTTATGTAGGTGCTGAATACACGAGAGTGGTTGAGTGACTTGCTTAGTGTTGCTTGGGCCTCCATTCTTGTCAAACTTTAGGTGAAGCTATTGGGATTGAGGTTGATGTGGTGAGGCTTTCTTCACGTTGTTTGATTTTAGCAACCATATGATGGGAGTACCATCATAGTATCATTGTTGTTGAAGCACATGCAAAGGCACCCATCTTTGATGAACATTATAAACTGGTGGGCTGATTTTAGCAACCATATGATGGGAGTACCATCATAGTATCATTGTTGTTGAAGCACATGCAAAGGCACCCATCTTTGATGAACATTATAAACTGGTGGGCTGATGGCTTTGGTGCTAAGGTTTGTATCTTTGAACAAGTTGAGGAGACTTTTTGATTCGCTTGGGAATCCAAGCTTTGGTATTATCTTGGTAGTACCCTTGTGCTTGTAGTAATCTTTTGTTATTCACACTTGTTGACTTGATGGAGTTCTTGGAGGAACTCGCATAGGTTTTTGTGGACAGTGTTGAGTACTTTTCTTTTTCCTTTTCTTTAGCCTCTGATGAGTGCTACGTTGAGGAAGAGACTTTGACTGTCGAGGAACCCAAATTTGATTGGCACCTTTGTAATAGGCTTGGGCTACAAGTAGCTACTTCTCCACCCACATTTTGATACCATTAAGATACCTTGATCTTGGCTGTCTTGGTGGAGTTTCTTTTTGGTTGATGCGGAAGGTTTGGGGCCCTCCTTTACAGTAGTTGGCACGGAGGCTGTAGGTTTGAGACTCATTGGCTTTGTTGACAATGATAAGGCTAGAGTCTCTTGTGGAGTGGATGTCAATGATGATGAGGCTTTCGAGCATGTGGTTGTCTCCTTTGGTGGGGTTTATCAATGAAGAGGCATAGGCTCTGGGGATTTTTCTTTGAATTCCTTGTTAGAGATAGATGGTTGCGCTGGGGGAACTTCTTCAGGAATGGCTATTGATTGCGAGGTTTTGGCATCAAACTTTGTTGGTGAGGATGGGGTTGAAGGAGAAGATGCTTTATCGGAGTCGGGTCGTTAACGTAGATGGTAGGTTATTGTGTAGAGAGGCTTTCCTAAAAGAGGCTTATAGCCTTTTAAGTTCAGCATCATAGAAATCCATTAAAGTTGGATCCTCTTCTTTGCAATATGGTATTGTCAACTTTTTGTTGTTGACAACTTTTTGTTGTTGACCATCATGATGACTCTACACTAGCAATGCTGCACAGTGGTGCTTGGACAAAAATACTCCATTTATTCCCCAAGATCAAATCTGCTTCTAACACATATCCAACCACAAAAAACTTGCAAGTAAGGGGGTTAGTTTCAATATACATTGTATGCTCAAAGTACCTTAAACATGGCATGTTCAAGTATTGTGTAAAGGGAATTCTTTCAGGATGAGCTGTGAGTGTTGGTTGTCCTAACAAATCCCATAACTCGAGGGTCATGAGATTATTTTCTCGTGTTGGATAAAGCTGTGCTTGAGCTATGGTGATTTTATTGGAAAGTTCCAATTCAACCAGGATCCTAGGGATCTTTTCAGTAAGATATGCTGGAAGTTCCAGCTCCTCCAAGGTCTCTTCCTCTCGTAATAGCAATTTGTACATTGCCTGCATGAGTCTTCAAGGTGACTGTTTGCATGGATTCATCTATTGAATACAACGAGTCACGTATCCAAGTTCCACCAAGGATGACATCATACTCAAGGGAATCTAGGATAACATGGAATGTAAATTCCATATCTCCACCGATTCTTTGAGTGGCATAGCTAAAGTAACTTGGAACTTCAATGCTTTGTCCATTGGCTCCTCTTGCAAGACCATTGTCTGTAGGGATAAGTTTAGGTTGTCCCAATGACACACAAGTGTCTATTGTCATGATGTTATGACTGGCTCGAGGGCTAATCAATATGTGTTTGCACATGACATCATTGCCTGTTGTAGGGAAATCTAACCATATGATGATAGAATCTTCAAGAGGAACCATGGATGTTTCAGCCTTTGTGTCAGCTTCAGATCCCATTTATGTTTCAGCCTTTGTGTCAGCTTCAGATCCCATTTATGTTTCATATTCCCATTCACTTTCATCCTCTTTGTGGCTCTTAGCTTTTTTAAGAGTACCCAATGTGTACACTGGCACACTTGGCCCTTTGACAATTATAAATGAGGTCTGTTTGGAAACTCGTGAATCCTTATAGTCCTATTCTATGGAGTCCTTTATGTCTAGGTATAACTCATGTCTTAAAGGTGCAAGTGTTGATGTTATGCTGGCTTCACCACACGAGAGAAGAGCATTCCTCTAAATGAGGTTTTGAGAGACTGCTTTAATTTTGTAAGGGAATTATCAAATTCTTCACGTGCTTTCGTGCAACCTGTCTCGAACGACTCTTCTGTAGAGATTATGTCTTCCTCTTAAAAGGAGAAGCAGCACTCCTCTGGGTTTTGTATTTTGGTTACTTTTTTAGGTTTGGCATTATTAGGCTCAATCACAACCGGTAATCTTGTAAGACATTCAACCAAGCTAAGCACGCTCTCCTAAGCTTGCTTTTTACGTTTTGCATATGTCATATGGGTGTTTGGGTGGGTTTCCATGCGATGAGATCGAATTTTCTTTTGGGTCATGTGTCGCACATATCGGCTTTGTGGTTTGTGTAGTGGCTTTTGAGGTGGATGCTTTTGCATCATGTGTGGCTTTTGGCTCTTTTAGGTTTATGTTCTCCATAGGCTCCTTTTCCCTGTCTTTTAATTCAACCTTGGTTTCAATAGTTTGTTGACCCTTGTTTTTCTTGGGTTTAAAAGGTTTTGTTTTCTGTTTTGGGTTCTGCTTTAAAGCATGTTCTTCTACCCATATTAAGGTATTGTCTTTTGCGTTCTTTTTTATCATCTCTCGTGCCTTGGCTTGTAAGTATGTAAGCACATTCAAGGGTATCATGGACAATTTCTCGTTTTGTACACTTAAGATGTTAAGAGTTATATTTTGTGAGACAAGTTGCATTGAAGCAAATCGTCTTAGGTAATCTTGGAACATGTGATCAATGCCACATCGTTCACACATGGGTCACAAGGTGTCAGTGACCATGGGCATGAAAGTATTCCAAATTGTGTAATCAGCCACCTTGTGAGGTAAACGACAACAAAAACACTAAAGTGTTCGATTAATTGCCTCTTGAGTGATTTATACCCTTTGGACTGTTTCTGTTTGGTGCACGGGAGATAGAGGTTTTGAGTCAATTGTTAATAAATTGGGACACTCATGATTAAAGGATTTACAATATATGCGATACACAGAAAAACAGGTGCCTTGTATGTACAATGGGGATTGGGATGATCGTAGTGATTGCACTGAACACAAGGCATTTCGCTCCTCACTTGTAGAGGCATTAAGGATAGTTAGTAGAGGCATTAAGGATAGTTAGTTTTGAAGGAGCTCATCACTTGTAGAGGCATTAAGGATAGTTAGTTTTGAAGGAGCTCATCCTTTCTTAGAGATGTCAATTGAAAGCTTTTAAGCAAGACTGCATAGAATTCGGGGAATGACAATTCCAAGATCAATCTTTCTTTTGCCATTGCTTCTCTTGGTTTAGATGAGGAACACCTTATAGCACGATCATCTTCTAGTATGTTGTCATCTAAATGTACTGCCTTTTTACAACATTGATCTTGATTGGATACAATGATGAAGTTATGTAAGCTGTTTTTCTTTAAGCCCATCATGAAACATCTCTTCGATTGAGAATCATTTAATTTCTCCCATGACTCACATCGTGAGTCCAAAAGTTTTATCCGAAGGATAAAGTCTCTAATGGTTTCGTTTGGGTTACGCTCAATTGAATAGAGTTCTTTTGCTGCACTCCACCGATCACCTTGTCTTGAAAAACCGTCGAAAAACCATCGATAAAGACTGTTTTCAAGGTTCTGAAGCTGGTCTTAATCACCGGCATCAATGTGATAAACCATCAACTAGCCTTGCCCTCTAAACATAAGTTCAATGCATATACTTTGGTGGGGCAGTTGGGATTTCCAAAGGCTCCGCATCTCTTCAAACATTTGAATGAATTGAATAGGGTCTCTTGTTCCGTCGTATTTGCCCATAATTTTAGAAAATTGTATGGTCGTATTTCTGTATGAGTCATTGAGGCCGTATGTGAGTGCTCTTGTTGTGGGATAGACTCATCGAGTCCTTGGGCAACCCCCCTTCCTAAACTAGTCAGTAAATCTAAGGTGTGGGCATCCAGGGGTTGAAAAAGGTTGGTAAAGATGTTACAGGGGATGTAAAACTTGATGTTAGGTAAAGAACCAAAGTATGGTGGGTTTGAAGTTACAGGGGGTGTAAAACTTGATGACACGCTTGTTATAGGCATGGCCAATGGTATTGGGAGGTGCATTTGTTGCATAGATCTCAATGGCTCGAAGATGTCAGCCATTGGGTTCAATCCTTGTGTAATCCCTGGCAATCCCTCTATTGTTGCCATGTTTGATTGCCTGAATGCTCCTTAATGAGCAAGCACATGTTTTTTTTTTGCTTTTTATATTTTCTCACAGCCCGTTATAACCTGAAGAAGCCTTGCGTTCTCTTCGTTAGGTCAAGCAAGTGTCCGTTTGCCCTAATTAACTTAGGTGCTATACGCACGTGAACCTCTTAGAGATATTTTTTTAGAAAGTGCATGATAGTAACTTCCCAGATGGAAGAGGAGGTCCTAAAATCTATTTTTCATCACTGTCTCAAGACGAAAAACATTTCTAATTTTTTTTTTCATGTTTTGCAGTGCGTTTTTTAGAGTGTTCCAAAAGGAATTTTGAAAAACTCTGTATAAGAGAGATGAATATTTTTGGAGTACTACAACTTTGTTTCCTTGAGTCGTTCGTGATTTTGTCGTTTAGACACTAAAAAAGTAGCCCAAATATGGTTCGATGTTGTTTTCATATTGTTTTTTGTGTTTTTTCATGCTTTTTGGGCTGTTTTTTTGCCTTGATTTTCATTGAATTTTGAGGAAGACAAAATGATCGATTTTGACTTTGGATGGCCTAGACCAAAGTTGAAAGAGAAAGATGTTAGCTTTCCGATGAGCCTTAGAGTGCCTTCATCGAATTTACGGTTTAGGAGATATGAGCCTCCAAACCTGGGTGTTTTCGAGAGTTTTTTTTTTGGGCCGATGGACCCCCTTTCATGTCAGGAACTAGCAAGGTGCAGTTCACGGCATGAAGTGGACTTCACAAATTTTAACAATTTTGAATTTTTTTTCTCACGTGAGACACTAGCATTTCACGACGTGAAATCGTACTTCACGGAAAAATTAAATCCGATTTTTTTTGGCGTGAACGAAGTGTTTCATGCCATGAATAGGACTTCATGGAAAAATTAAATTTGATTTGTTTTTTTTAGCGCGAATGAAGTGTTTCATGCTGTGAAACCTTAGGGTTTCATGCCGTGAACCGGACTTCATGGAAAAATTAAATTTGATTTTTTTTGGGGTGTGAACAAAGTGTTTCACGTCGTGAAATCCTAGGGTTTCACGCCATCAATCGGACTTTACGAAAAAATTAAATTCGATTTTTTTTTGTGTGACCGAAGTGTTTCACGCCGTAAACCAGACTTCATGGAAA
Organism: Cibotium barometz; assembly: GCF_041138505.1. Lineage (NCBI taxonomy): Eukaryota > Viridiplantae > Streptophyta > Polypodiopsida > Cyatheales > Cibotiaceae > Cibotium > Cibotium barometz. The sequence continues at coordinate 39,422,435 of NC_141084.1, forward strand.
AATTAAATCCGTTTTTTTTTTATTTTTTGGCGTGAACGAAGTGTTTCACGTCGTGAACCGGACCATGGAAAAATTAAATTCAATTTTTTTTGTGTGGACTCCTAGGGCGTGAAACCTTAGGCCGTGAAAGTGCATAAATGGTTTATAGCGTGAACCATTTTTTAAAAAGAAAATTGGAGTCTAGTAGGAAATACGAAATTATTTTTTTGGGAGGATATTTTTTGAATTTAAAATTAAAGAGATATGGGCATTTTCTTAAAAAGGTAAGTGGGAATCAAAAAAGTCAACCTTTTTATGACACCCCTTATACCCTTCATAAATGACTCCCAAAATGGACAATTTGACAGCTCATGAGCATCTACTCATTGAATGCTCATGAGCATCTACTCATTGAATGCTCATTAGCCTTAATGAGTTGTGTAAAAAAGTGATTAAAACATTAATCTTTTCGCTAATCTTTCTCTCATTAGCCTTAATGAGTTGTGTAAAAAAGATTAAAACATTAATCTTTTCGCTAATCTGTCTCTCATTTACAGTAATCAAGAACTCTAATTAACCACTAATCCCTGATTAATTCACACAATTTAGCACATCAATGGAGATAGAGTAAGGGAATGCTAATCTATGTGCATCAACCAATGAGTAAATTAATCTAAAATAGGAGATTAATTAGAATCTTAATTTTGATCTCCTCTTTTAAGGCAAAATAAGCAAAGAGAGTCAATTTCCTCCAATTGATGAAGAAATTGATGTAATTAGGTGTTTTGATGCATCTAGATGCTCTCAAAACATTAATTTTGACTACTCACATGATTAATTTAAAGTCTAATTTACACATTTTCTAATTTTTTTATCTCTTGAATAAGATTAAGCTAAAATTAATGATTTTAGTTATAGGTTTAACACTAAAGAGAGCTAACAATCACTAAAAATTGCATTCTATTGCATTATTTAATGCAATGGATGCAAACTAAGCCTAATACAAACTATATGCAAGAACATGAAAAACTACAAAAAACAACAACAAAAACAACAAATTAAGTTAAAAATTAAGCAAAAAGCATTCCTTATAAAAACAAAAGAGAGAGCTATTCTACACGAAATCACCATCAAATCCACATCTTTGGGAAACCATTAATCAAGATAATGGGCAATGGGTAATGTATAGATTAGAGAAAAATGATGGAAAAAGCCAAGGGATGGCTCCCCCCCGGCAACGGCGCCAAAAATGTTATGGCTCACCCTAACCCTCCTTAAAACACATCCACCAATAATAGATTACATGGTGAAGTGCAACTGTTGTGAGGATATTTCCAATGGCCGAGCTTGCAACCCTTGAGATCTCCAAGCTCTACAACTCCTTGAGAAAGCAATTCCACCACCTCTCGGGACGGCGAGTATTGTCACACCGCCACATTGCACTATGGGTACTTATCTCTCCTCCCACCTCACTTCACTCCCCCACTTCACTCACACACACTCACTAACATGCATTAGGGAGAGAGATTAGCAAGAGAAAGACTCAATTGCACAATGGAAGAGTATATTGTATTATGAGAGATATTCACTTATATACATGACCATAAGTATTCACATTCAGGGACATTAGGCTCATAAAAGGCCTAATGCTATTACAATGACTACTCTCATAATATATCCATGAAATACATCACTTAGGACTTCATCCTAACTTGCTACCACACGCTCTTGAAGTGAAAATCGCCAATAAATACTCAGCTACACCATTACGTGCACCCATCTGAGTTGTAGCTTTGGACACTATTGCTTCATATCTTTAATGTATGATCCTTTGGTGATATATCGTGACTCCTTGACATAAGATAGTGATGGTAGTTCTTGTTAACCCTAGGAATGGGTTAACAAGCTACAATCCAATCCATATTCTTGGTAGGTTTGGTTCTTGTGGCAGTTTAGGGGCGGAGAAAGACTTACGAGTTTTTGTGGGTGAAAGAGTACCCTTTGTGGAAGCTCACACCATTACTGGCACCCGTCCAAGTTGCAGCTTTGGACACTATTGCTTCATATCTTGAATGTATGACCCTTTGGTGATTTATCTCGTCACTCCTTGACATAAGATAGTGATGGTAGTTCTTGTTAACCCTAGGAATGGGTTAACAGGCTTGCCACATTTGTAGACCATTTGCAGTCGATAATCCAATCCATATTCTTGGTGGGTTTGGTTCTTGTGGTAGTTTGGGGGTGGAGGAAGACTGACCAGTTTTTTGTGGGTGAAAGAGTACCCTTTGTGGAAGTAGTTGGTGTTGGCATAGGATTAAATACGATAGACTATCCTTTCCAAAGGATTATCGTTATCTTTCCATTGGGAAGCTCAAAGGTAGCTGAGTTGACTATACATGGGGTGTTCTTGACCCAGCTCTCCCTCCAAGGATGACTGCTTCTTTGGTCTCACATGTGGAAACCGCATAAAACTAACAAACCAATGGATTAGAGATAGTATGTACCGTTTGTGTAAAAGACCCAAGGCTTCATATCCTTTTTTGGCTAAGCGGCTAAATTTTGACATGAGCACTGTGAAGAAATGGTTTGTTGCCTAGGGAGACCCATGTTTCCCGTGGTGGCAAAAGATTGTGGCCAGCTATTATAGATAGCAAGGCACACTTCCTTTGTATATTTTTGCCAAAGGAAAAATCTAACCATACTTGAAGGGTTACAGTTTCGTGTTGGGGTGGTGCACTCACACTCATGGTGTTAAGCAAGGTAGAGGGCTTTTAGGGTTATAAAGGTACTAGTAGGTTGGGATCACAAATGTCATTCCTAGTTTGTGATCTGGGAGTGTATCGATTGTAGCCAGGATCTACATCCAATCTTGGCCAGCTTTGTTGTCCCCATGAGAGAAACGACTGTGTTTGGCTCTCACTCTTCATCGAGGAGTTGGTGTGACAAGCTTGGCAAACAAGGAGATCTTTAGTTTTGGATGTGGTTACAAAATCTTACGCGAAGGGACTTTTTATCATGGGATATGCCTTCTATGTATGTAGGCTTACTTTGAGCATTTGATCCTATTTGTAGAGGTAGACATGTAAGGTACCCCCCATCCAAAATAGGGGAAACACTTAAGATAGTCTACTAAGTCTTAACTTGGAGAAAATTTCCTACTCATCGACACCTTAACCATATAAACATTCAAGGGTACGATTTGTAGGTAAGACCTAGTCCTATCCCGCAGGGGAAGCGTGGTCTTCTAAAAATCAAATCACCCATAGGGTAATTGATCATAATTTGGGCAACTACTAATCTTAATTCCTAGAGATAACACTTTTTTCCTTATCCATACAAGGCATAGCCACTGGCCTAGTCTTTAGAATAGAGTTGCCTGAGAACCTATTTATCTAGCGTAGGGCTTTCACTTACTCTGTTGGAAAGCTACTCGACTAATCAGGTCCCCCCGTCCATAGGATGGTGCCGTCGTCCTTATCCATGCAAGGCATGGCCACTGGCCTAGTTTTTTAGAATAGAGTTGCCAGAGAACCATTCCATCCTCCCACTTTCCACCCTACTCACACGTCAATTTGTTTTCTAATTAATCCTATCACACTGTTTAACATAAATAAACATATTTCTTAATTAAGGCCCTTTCTCAAGGTTCGTTAAAATAGCCTCTTTCCACAGTATAATAATGCTAAGATATATATGAAAAAGAAAGTTTATACAAGAATCAATTCTATTCTTTTTCTTTATACTACTGATGATCTAGAATTCGGCCTTCCAGCCTCTACATGCTGGGCAAAACCATACGGGACCATACACCTCGTCTTGTCGGTAGAGCTGGCAAGGACTCAAGCTGGCCTGTCGCTCCCTCAGCCTGCTCTGTCGGTCGATTCTCTCGCCCCTTACAGGGATGTCAATGCACTAGGGTGGGCTTATTCACCGCACCAGTCTGGGCCCTCTCAGAACTACACATCATCACAATCACTCGCCTCAATCGGTAAACCTCATTCTCCCAATGGTGGGCAAAAACGTTCTGCTTGCAGAGGGTGAGGATTGTAAGTCTCTTCACACCGGGGGGAGAGAGAGTTAAGGACAGCCTCTCCTCTCAAAAGGGTGGGGTGATTGAGAATGGGTCTTATCTGAGAGATGACTGATTAGGGGGTGCTGAGAGGAAGGCTGCAGGTATAGAGTGTGAAGGTGCAGAGTGGCAGTACAGGCTGGCAATACGGCCTTGTGTAGGGTGTAGCCTAAGGGTGTACTCTACGCAAGGAGCTACTGGCCATGGAGTACCCGAGGGTTTATATAGTTGCACGGTATGGTTGTAGGTACTCAGCAAAGTACGAGTGAAAGGACGATGTACCGTAAAAGTGTACCAGTCTCACTGGTTTACATGAGCCCGGGGAAAGGTACGGTGGTGGTGTACAGGCAAAGGTGTAGTACGCATGTACCCTTTTGGTCAGAGGCATCATGGATGTCCACATGGTGGTACGTGTGGACCATACAATGGGTGGTTGGTCTTTGGTCCTTATGCGGCCATTGTACGGGCGCCCTAGTGAGTGTGTACGGGCCTTTTTGGAGTGGGGTCTCCAAATTTAGAACGTTGACCTCGATTTGCGTACCGGAGCGCCCGAGGGGCATTTTTTTTCCCAGTGAAAATGTCCGGCCTGATCGTTGGGGTGCAGGCCGTCTGTCAATCGGACACCCGGTCGTGCATTTATTAAGGTTTAAAGATCGTCATTTTTTAAAATTAAAAATAACTAAAATTCACGTATAGGTTTGATCCAATGTCTGTTTTGGATGTGTAAATTCCTATATTAGGGTAAAATCGCACGTAGATTCTAAATTTGGACTCAAATTTTGAAGATTCTAAGTAGAAATGGATTGTTTAATAAAAATACTGATTTTTACACTATAAAAACTCATTAATTCATCTATTACAAGGATATTTTTTTATTAATGAAGATGGGCATGTTACATCGATTAATTAGAGAACAAATTGATGCATGAGTAGGGTGGAAAGTGGGAGGATGGAATGCCTCGATGGCACCATCCTATGGGACGGGTGGACCCGATTAGTCGGGTAGCTTTCCAACCGATTAAGTGAAAGCCCTATGCTAGATAAATAGGTTCTCATGCAACTCTATTCTAGAAGACCAGGCCAACGGCTGTGCCTTGCATGGATGAGGAAAAAAGCATTGTCTCTAGGAATTGAGATTAGTAGTTGCCCAAATCATGATCAATTACCCTATGGGTGATTTGATTTTCAGAAGACCACGCTCCCCCTATGGGATAGGACTAGGTCTTACCTACAAATCATATCCTTGAATCTTTGTATGGTCAAGGTGTCGAGACGAGTAGGAAATTTTCTCTAAGTTAAGACTTAGTAGAATATCTTAAGTGTTTTCCCTATTTTGGAAGGGAGGAACCTTACAATTGGTATCAGAGTCAAGTTAGCTCCTAGGACTTGCCATTTAAGGACTGTTTTGTAATGTATGTTTTACCTGACATAATGCTAATTAATAAAAATGCCTTACTAAGAACAATTTGGAACTGATGTTTGAATGATTGTAGGAAGAGGAAGATGCCTACTTGAGATTTCTAGTTTTTCAATGCATCTTCCAGACCACTTGTCTCTCTTCAAATTTCGAATTTTGTGACACCATGGTGTAGATACTAGAGAAGATGTCCCTCCCCCATTTCTCTCGTATCGAAAGAGGATAGGGTAGAGATTTTTAAAGTCGCGAGCCGAGATATTTCTTCATCCGAGCGGATCGAGTTGAGAACCTTACCACCGACGGATTCGTTGGATTGAAAAGTTGAAGATGGGCCGTTTATTTTGGTTCGTGGTGGGTACTCGTAGGCCCGACGCCTTTGTGACTATAGATGGAATTCACATACCACAGGACCGCTGGGTGTATGACCAAGTGATGCAAGTCTTACTTGCAGACAGAGTAGCCGTGTTGGGACCTAGCCCAATCCAGAGTCTACCACCCTTACCATTAGTTTTTCGAGTCTTAGAAACTATAGTGGAATCCCCATATTCGACTTATGTGGACCGCTCTACCCTTATGTCATAGTCAAGCATAGGAATTTTCCTTCATGGATGAATAAGACTAATTATATTAGTCTTATTTTAGTAATTATATTAGTCTCAAATATTTGTAATATATTTGAGACTAATTATATTAGTCTCAAATATTTGTAATAAAACTTGTCCTTGTAAATATTTGGGAAATAAAACGATTTCAATGTTTTACTTTCAAAAAAGCTTAAGCGTTGTGCAAAGTATGAATCTTGTAATCTTAAAAATTTAATGATGGATAGGACGATCAGCCTCCACTTTCCAATGCATTGTACACCGATATCCAGGAGAAGAAGCTCCTGATCAAGCAAATGCAACCTCCCTCCTTTAAGGGAGAAGATTCAAAGATTGAGAAGGATACTAAAGTCTGGATTAAAGTGATGGATAATTATTTCTATGCTGTCAGTACTAGAGCAGCAAACTAGTCTATGCTTGGATGGTTTCGCCTCACCAAAGATACTAAACTCGAGTGGAAACAATAATGTCGTGATAAGGAAGCCGCCGAGCATTCTCAAACGTGGGAATACATCAAGCAGGCCGTGAAGGAAAGATATCTTCCCTCATCCCATGAATCCATAAAGATGAACGAGTTTTTTAGTCTCAGGCAGTGCAGCTTAACTCTCGAAGACTACTATTCCAAATTTATCACTCTTTGGAAGTATGCCCCATCTATGACTACTTCCCAGTAAGTGGATCATTTTGCCAAGGTTTAAATGAACCCTTAGATTCCCGCCTTGAAGCAATGAGGCCAAGTACATTACAGGATGCTCTCATATGAGTAAAGCCTCTTGTGAAAGAACTAAGGACCGACAAAGCTAAGCCTCAAAAGATATCTTACCGTGAGGCAAACCCTAAAGATCAGCCCTACAAGAAACCCCAATAGAATTTCCCCAACTACAACCGAGGGTGGCAAAGCAAGTCTTTGTTCCCCGCTCATATACTGCTTCTTCCTCCAGAGAGAAGATCCTCTGTGTTTTGAATGCAATGGGCTGGGACACTTTAGAGCCAACTATCCCAAGTTAGCAACATCTTTTCCCCAGGGTGGCAGAGCAAATCAAGGCTGTGGAACCCATATCCACCAGGGTGTAAGAGGCGGTGGATGTGGCAGAGGCCGCGGAGGAGCAATTGCTAAAACCGCATGTACTATAAGTGAAGAACCGACCTTGGAAATGGCTGAAGAAGAGCACACCACTGTCCATGCGACGGTAGAACATCAAGGTCCAAATCAACAATTTGGTGTAATCTAAACCCCAGTCACCCCCATCGTAGTAAGCCGTTCCAGCTTTTGATTGATTGTGGCAGTACCCATTCATTTCTTTCTCCTAGGTGTTTACAAAAATTAAACTTGGGTCAAAAAACTGCTAGAAGAATGATTCTAGAGTTAGTTAGTGGAAAAGAAGTAGTATCTTGCCACTCTGTAGGCAACCTTGATTTTGAGCTGGGTAATGAGCAAACTCATGGTGGCCACTTTAGAGTCTTACCATTAGGAATTTATGATGGAATCCTTGGGATGGACTGGCTAATTGCAAACAAAGCTAGTATCACTTTTGAAAATGAGCATGGCCAAGTAATATCCGTTCAAGGGAAAACAAGTAAACCTAAATCTAGGGTAGTCAAGGCAAAACACCTTCTCAAGGGAGCACGTAAAGATAGCAAGTTTTCCTAGTCAAGCTCAACAAAGCCGTTGAACCTAGTAAGAAGACAGAACCCTCTTGGCTCCAAGAATTCTTTGACATCTTTCTTAACGAGCTTACAGGGCTACTACCTCCTCGAGAAGTCGATCATGAAATCGAGGTGTTCCCTGGAGCTCAACCCATCTCAAAAATGCCCTATAAAATGTCCCTCCCCTGAAGCCATTAAACTTAAGGAGCAACTTTCCCAACTCATTGAGCAAGGATTTGTACGCCCCAGTAGCTCTCCTTAGGGAGCACCTGTTCTTTTCCAAAAGAAGAAAGACGAAACTCTTCGCCTCTGCATAGATTATCGAGGGCTAAATCAAGTCACTGTCAAGAGAATAAGTATCCTATCCCTAGCATCGACAAGCTTCTTGATAGGCTTCACGGGGCCAAAGTTTTCTCAAAAATAGATTTGAGGTCTGGTTACTATCAAATCAGAGTCAAGGAAGCAGATATACCCAAGATAGCCTTCAATACTCGTTATGGCCACTATGAGTTTACTGTAATGTCATTCGGGTTAACCAATGCTCCTGCAACCTTCAACCGTCTAATGCAAGATATATTCTGTCCTTACTTGGATGAATTTGTGCTTGTCTTTTTTGATGACATCTTAGTCTACTCCAAGTCAATGGAGGAGCATGAGGAACATGTGCGTAGGGTTCTGCAATTGTTGCGCAGACATAAACTCTATGCTAAGAGTGCTTTTCCAACAATCAACTGCTTGATTGATTTATCCACGGGCTTAAACATGAACATAAACTCTATGCTAAGAGTGCTTTTCCAACAATCAACTGCTTGATTGATTTATCCACGGGCTTAAACATGAACATATCCATAATGGTTTGGTCATTAGAGCTATCACCACTTGGGAGGACGTCATGGCTAATGCCATCCAACTTAAGGATAACTTAGGGAGTAACAACTTCAGATTCTAAGTCTTTTATATCTGTAGAGCCAACAGTCTCATAGCACTACCACTGCAAAACCGATAGCTTAAGGTAATACTTTAGCAAAAATAACTTAAATTGACTTCTCAAAAGCCCTCCAACAAGAGGAAATGAAGGCTACAAAGGCTTCAGACAATGCGCACATGTACCCAAGGAGAGAGATACATTGGTGTTCTATTTACCGTCAAGGATATACCACTAGTGCATTTCCAATGTTAAGAGCTCGTTACAATGGTAATTGTAACTTTTGTGGGCGCTATGGTCACGAAGCCCGAGATTGCCGAACACGTCTATAGGCTATTGCTAAAATAAAATGAGACCACAACCAGCACTGTTAGCACCACAATAAACGCTAGCCCTCAGTCTTGTAACAAATCAAGCAATGGTTGAACATTCCACGCAACAAATCCTATCAAAGGGCATGCACCATGCACCCAATATGCCATTACCTGCATCAGTGTTGGAACCCCAACCATCTCCACCAAGGGTGACAACTATTAATCAAGAATATGAGGTGGATGTCAAACCCACCCCCCACCTCTTTGAGGACCCCACAGAGATTCATCGTGACTATTATGTAGTGGATGGGAGGGGAAGTCAAGCCAGTTTACCAACTTGTTGTGATGGGAAGGGGCCGGCACATTAACACCACAGCTAGAAGAATGCCTCTTCAATGTTACCACTGTCAAGGTCCCCCATCGAGTTTCGGAATGCCCTCTAAAGTTTCCTTAACTCAACCAAGCGGTACCCTCAAAGATGCCACCGACTACTTGTAACTGTTGTGGCATCGATCATTGGATTAAGGATTGCCCTAACAAGATTGTGGTTACAAGCCTGCAGCAGCCAGTGCAGCAGCCAATGATGACAGGATCCATCATCACACCCCTAAACATGATTGGGGTAAGTAATCAAACTCAAAGGTAGATCCTAAAAATTCTAGATCACACACCTTTGAATGCTATCACCCGACTACAAGCCCAAAACCAACATGTTCTCAAGCAACGATCTGTGGTCTCGGTAGCAGAATCTAAGAAGAAGAAAAATAGGAGAAAAAAGTCATTTAAGAATGGGAAAATAAAGGAAACCAAAAAGATAAATCTTGGGATGCCTCAAGTGCCAGTTTTCGTTAGGGACCTAGATGAGGACTTGGAATCCTTGGACACAAGGGCCAATCCTGAAGCGAGACTTAACCCAACACCTTACAGCATGAGCTGACCGATACAGGGTAGGGAACCAAAACCAAGAGCACAGGGAAGGAGACCCCATAGGAACCTCTAATTCCTGAAGATAAGTTTAAAACGTGGCTAAGCATGGTTGAGGATGAGACAAGAAAGAAGCGACAAAACTTGTTTCTTACCCTGAGAGGAGATTAATCAGCAACTCCAAGAATTTAGCAATTTAGTTGTTTACGAAAACACAAGAGGAGCTTAAACTAAAACCCAAGAAATTGAGTCTTAGATGCTATACAACCTAGTACCTTAACGTCTACTATTGAGATTTGCAAACCTCTAGATGTGCCGAGTGTCATCATGGAAGAGACTAAAGCCTCCACCTCTCATAGTTTGATCTTTGATTGGTTCAAGGGACAACTACCATATGGAAACCCTAAGCCCATCTCAGAGATGGATTTTCTAGTCTCATCGACACCTATTTATGGAAAGGAGATCATGAATGCATCACTAAATATCCCCAAATTGTTAGACTTTATTGTATTGCCTCACAAACCAGTACAACTATAATTGCCTCACAAACCAGTACAACTATAATTGCACGATTGAGTGGAGACCTTGAATTGTTTGAGAGCTCTCCTTAATGGAGAACTCAATGTTGGATTACCAGGCATGTCCCCAGTAGAGAATGGAGACACCTCGACTTATACTCGAGAAGAAAATACCAAATCTATGGTTAAAATTCCACTTAAGGAACTGGGATAATACTTTGAAGGTGATGAGTCTAACACACTACTACCGCAGAGGGCATCACAATAATGGTCCTAGATGGTGGTGCAGGAGTGAGCATAATCACCAAGAAATGTTAGAAGATGGCCAAGCCACGTCTAGAAGTCCCAGACATCATTGTCAAGATGGCTGATAGAACTGTCGCCAAACCTATTGGGATGCTACAAGAATTTAAGATCAAGGTTCTCAAACATCGAGTTAAACATACCTTCATTGTTATGGAATTTACTATAAACAACCCGAATCATATGAAATGATCTTAGGTCGCCCATTCATGAGAGAGGTAAAGATGGTACATGACTGGTCTAAGAACCATGTCTAGCTCCAATTCGATGATTCCATCATTAGGGTTGATCTTGTGACGAGCTGCATATATCTTATGGGTAGTGGAGGACTTTTTGAAAACTATTCAGACACCACCACTTATTCAGCCCCATTACAATAATTTACTGCTATACTTGTAGAGAAGAGACTGATACAGGGAAGGATCCATCCCACAAGGATGCTGACAAACAAGCTATTGAGCGCGTGAGGATGATCTAAATTAGATACATATGGTGGCCACACTCGATAGTTAGGGAACCAGAGGATCCATCCCACAAGGATGCTGACAAACAAGCTATTGAGCGCGTGAGGATGATCTAAATTAGATACATATGGTGGCCACACTCGATAGTTAGGGAACCAGAGGATCTACATGGATTAAACCTCCTGGTGAGGATCTCCCTAAGGTTGTGCTCCTACGAATGATTCGTGCTCTACCTTCTAATGCCGAGGGGATTGGTTATAGTGAACTTGAGTCCACATCAGATGACTCATGCTCAAGCACCAAAAGTTGTGAGTGAGGAATCTAAAACAGAGACTGAAAGCCACACAAGCTCCTCGGTACCATAAGCAAAATAGAGCTAACAATATCAAAAGAAACTGCAAGGAGTAGCTTTGAATTTGACACTGATGAGTCCCAATCCAAAGAAAGGGACGAAGCTCATCAAAATGGCAAGGATCATCTTCGAAGATGGCGGAGATGTAAATGCTATGCAGCCAATCATCATAGAAGGCTACATGAGAGGACAACTACCACCCAATGGCTACAATACATTGGTGCATTTGATGCACATCGCAAGTTTATTGACAACTGGGTAGAGATATTACAAAAAGTTATGTACCACCCAATGGCTACAATACATTGGTGCATTTGATGCACATCGCAAGTTTATTGACAACTGGGTAGAGATATTACAAAAAGTTATGTACTACAAACCTCCTTCCACTAAGTTGATAGCAAAAATTGATGTTGCAAATGAACAAAAATTAATTATTCCGTGAGGCAGAAGAAGAACAAAGAGTTGGCCTAGAAAGAGAGGGAAGCAGAAGCTGCAGCTAAGAAAGGTGAAGAAAATCAAGAACTAATACCTAACTTATGCCCTACACTTGAGCATTACAAGTCATACACCATAAGGGAACGCAAGTTAATGTTTGATAATTCCAAACGTAACCCCACAAGTGAGAGTGGAGGAGCCTATGTGTGACGGGCCTATAGATGTCAAGAAGAGAGTGGAGGAGCCTATGTATGACGGGCCTGTAGATGTCAAGAAAGTAGGGGAACGCAAGTTAATGTTTGATAATTCCAAACGTAACCCCACAAGTGAGAGTGGAGGAGCCTATGTGTGACGGGCCTGTAGATGTCAAGAAAGTAGATGTAGTAGCTGAACCAGGAGAAGATCCTAAGCCTGTCTACATAGCCAAGGACCTTAATACGGCTGATTGCATGGACATACCATGATATGAAAGGAGTTCCCACAGAGTTGGGTACAACACACCATCCCCATGGTACTTGATGTTAAACCAGTCCAATAGCAACCCTATCCATTGAAACCTAAATATGAGAGGATTGTTAAGGAAGAGATTGATAAACTCATTAAGTGTGGATCATCTATGAGATTGAGCACTCAGAATAGGTCTCACCCATTGTGGTTGCACCCAAGAAGAATGGAAAACTCAGAGTGTGTGTTTGTTGATCTCAATAAAGTGAATGCTGCCACGTATAGGGATCACTACCCCTTTCCATATTCAGAACATTTGTTCGAACGAGTTACGGGCAAGGAGGCTTATAGCTTTTTGGATGGATATTCAGGCTATAATCAAATTTTGATTGAACCTGAGGACTAAGTCAAAATAGCTTTTGTCACTAAGCATGGTGTGTATGCTTGCAAATTTATGCCATTTGGTCTAACCAATGCACCAACCACATTTCAAAGACTTTTGAATACTGCTTTTAAGGACTTCTTAAGAAAGTTTCTCAAAGATATCTTGGATGATTTATTATTTATTTATCTTCGAAAGAGCACCTAAAGTGCCTAAAAAGAGTGTTTGAAAGGTGTTGATTTTATCGCATATCCTTAAACCCTTATAAATTCCAATTTTGGGTGAAACACAGAGTTATTCTTGTGTATATAGTGTCCAAAAATGGGATTCCACTTATGAGAGCAAAATCAAGGTTATCTTGGAGTTACAACCACCAACAAACTACGAGGGATTCCAGAGATTCATGGCTGTTGGTTTATTCTTTTCTATGTAGAAATAACTCATTCATTGTATAAGCTATTGATTGTATTTATATGGACCGAGGAGTGTCAACAAGCTTATGACACAGTGAAGCAAGCCTTGGCTAGTGCTCCAATCTTGCAAACACCTAACTAGGATCTCATCTTTCATGTATACATTGATGCTTCTAATTGTGCAATTGGATGTGTCCTAGCATAGCCAATGGAACACAAATTGGACTATCTTATAAGTTTTGCAAGTCAGAACTAGATGAGGCTGAAATCAATTACACCACCACTAAGCGTGAACGGTTAGCATGGTTTATGCTGTGAAGAAATTTTTGGCATTACCGTCTTGCTCTAACAATTTTGTTTTCTATGTTAATCATCAAGCCTTGTTGTATCTAATAAACAAACCATGCTCCATGGGTGGGTAGGATCACAAGGTGGTGGTTAATTCTTCTCAAGTTTGATTTTACGGTAGTTGTTGTGAGGCTTGGCAAAAAACATGTCATGGGATCATCTATCCCCAATACCTAATGGTGAAGCACTAGTTGGAGTTGATGTGACGAGTTATTGGATGCTACACTATTCAAGGTTGAGGCTATTTCAGAATGGAGTGAGAGAATCATTAACTTTCTAGCTAATGATTTTCTAGAGGCCAAAAAGTTAGGGAAAGATCAAGCATGGAAGTTGCTTAAAGAAGTAGAACCTTACCAGTTAATTGCTAGAACTCTTTATAAACGTGGTAAGGATGACATATTAAGACACTACCCTAGAGGATGAATATTTATATATAATCAAGCAAGCACACCAAGGGGTAGATGGTGGACATTTTGCATGTGATGTTACAACAAGAAAAATACTCCGATCTGGGTATTGGTGGCCTACGCTCTTCAAAGATTCTGTACTATTTGTCAAAGGATGTGACGAGTGCCAACGTTGTGGAAAGCCACAGAAGAAGGACATGATGCCACTGCATCCTGTGAGAGTCAACCAACCTTTTAAAAAATGGGGCTTAGATTTCATTGGCCCTATTAGTCCTACTACATGTGGCACACAAGCACGCTTCGTCATTGTTGCCACAGATTATGTAACCAAATGAGCTGAAGTAAGAGCTTCACGAAAAGCAGATGCCATGGCGACTGCTAAGTTTCTCTATGAGAACATCATTAACCTCTTCGGTTGTCCTTTTGAGCTGGTGAGTGACCAAGGGAAAGAGTTTATAAATAATGTAATCCAACAGGTCACCACAATGTTCATGATCTCACACCGCAAGTCCACACTTTACTACCCACAAGCAAATGATCAAGCTGAGAGAACCAACAAAGTATTCATTTCCATATTAACAAAAAAATGTTTTGAACCTCGACGCAATGATTGGGAATTCAAGCTCACAGTAGCTTTATGGGATTATCGAACCTCTTACAAAGTTGCAATCGGTTTGCAAACCATTTAAAATGGCATATGGGGTTAAGGCGGTAATGCCCTCGGAATTCATGATACCCAGCTTAAGGGTAGCAGTGAGACTGAGACGAGTGACACACCTTGCCCATGAAGTTGTAATCTAGGTCAAGGCATATTGGCTTCTCGATTCATATATTTTATGCTCCTGAGTGTGGTTCCAATAAGCACATGACATTAGTTTGTTCCTGCACTCTTTCTATGGTGCAAGGGCTTCCTTGCGTGAATGCCCCCTTAAGGTGAAATAAGGTCTTTTTAGGTGTTTTGTGTGTGTAAAAACCACCCTATTAAGTCCGAGAGGTAGACCTTAAACACCTCTAAAGATTTGAAAATTTTGGAAAAATTCGCTGGGGAAATTACAACTCACAAGGTGCTTCAAGCGCGGGACTATGGTGGATGACATTATTCGGGGATGCCATGGAGTTTGTAAAAAGATACGAAGAGTGTCAACAATTTGCTATTTCACAATAAAGAGACAGGATGCCACTTACCCCGATCGTTATTGTAAGACAACCTTTTGAGAAATGGGGAATTGATTTTGTTGGACCTATTAGTCCAGTTGCGCATCCATCACAAGCCCGATATATGATTGTGGCCATAGATTATTTCACGAAATGGGCAAAGGCCAGAGCCTCTAAGTGAGCCGATGCATGAACAATGGCTAAGTTCTTATATGAACAAATCATTTCGAGATTCAGCTACCCTTTGGAATTAGTCAGTGATCGCGGCTCACACTTTATTAATGAGGTGATTGATCACTTACTTGCTGGCTTCCTTTTAGTCCACTGGAAGTCATCCCCTTATTGTCCACAAGCAAATAGTCAATCAAAGAGTACAAATAAGATTTTGTGTACTATCTTGACAAAAACATTAGAAGCAAGTCGTACGGATTGGGAACATAAGCTAATTGCAACTCTATGGGCATATCAAACATAAGGTAGCGAGATGGGATATACTCCCTTCCATCTAGCTTATGGCATTCAGGCGGTAATGCTTATAGTTCCAAGCTTGCGAACTGCAGTGCAAGAACGATTAACTGAGAATGCATTAGCCGAAAGGTTAGTTGACTTAGAGAAATTTGATGAAACTCGACTAATTGCATCACATGATCTTATGGTCAAAAAATTGCAAAGGAAGCATTGGTTTGACAATAACCTTAAACAAAAAGAACTGAAAATGGGGGATCTCGTCCTCATGTATGGTGTCGGAAGCACCAGAACATGGGACAGACTAGGGAGTCTACACAGGAATCCCCAGTCTGCCCCAGTTCTTTTTTTTAATTAAATAGAGTCATAGTTTCAATTTTATGACACACAAACGCAAACATAAGAAACACCTGAACTATTCAAGAATGCAATTGAGCCCAAATTTTATTTTATTTCACGAAGTGTCGGGCATTTGGCCATATATACAAAAAATGTCTACAATGAAGAGATGGCTAGCTGGAATCCTCATCAGATTCCGAGTGATCAACTTCATCATCCTCTTCACTTACTACAGCTTCATGCTCATAATCTGGATCCTCCTCTTCCTCTTTCCCTTCATCCTACATACATGCCATCAAGCCCAAGATAAGTAAGGGCAATAAAATACAATTAGATGTAGAAAAGAGAGAGATTTTAGGTTCACTTACCTCATCTGCTTAAGTCCCCCAAACGGACTCATCCAAGTGTACGCCTCGCGTACGCATGGTACGCATCCATGCCCACAATTGCGGACGGGGGGGCTCTATACCCATAGTCATACTCTTCCTTTGTTGGGTCATGCCCAACAACCTTCCTCTACAAAAAACAATACAATTAGTTAAAGAAAACAATATAGTACAAAACAAAATGAAAGAGGAGAAGAAATGATTACTAAAAACGGTACTTACGAAACGAGCATGAAGGAAGACTTTCCTCCTGAGCCGAAATGTAAAGCCCCTCGATTTCGTAGTCGGGAAGCACTCGCCACCACTTGTTGTCGAAAAGCACGTAAGTGCTTTCTCATGAAGCTACATGCATGCCTCCACTCCTCGACCGTACAAACACTTATGAAACGAGCATGAAGGAAGACTTTCCTCCTGAGCCGAAATGTAAAGCCCCTCGCTTTCGTAGTCGGGAAGCACTTGCCACCACTTGTTGTCGAAAAGCACGTAAGTGCTTTCTCATGAAGCTACATGCATGCCTCCACTCCTCGACCGTACAAACACTGGGCTTCTCCAAATTCCTATTTGCTGCTCTCTTGATATTTGCTCTCCTATTAGAGAGCAAAAGCTTGATTCGTCTCTTCATCCAGTCCTCGGAGAAGCAAAGACCTACATGTGGAGCAGGGAACTCCGACTTTAGCACATCAATGACATATTGCTTCAAAAGTTCATCCTGTGCTTTCCACTTTTGGAAGTTCATGAACTCCAGGTTTGCAAGTACATGCATGCGGTTCATGGCTTGCTTTCCTCGTGCATCCATCCAAGGGCACTATCGACATTCACATTGTATGGTAGGGTGTGTGGCTTGAATGGTGGAATGGATCTCCTGGGGGGGCTAGCTCATAGTGAGTAGATAAAGAGTCCCCCTACTAGGAGACGCATCGGGAGACCTGGTGCTGCATTTGCCAAGCCAAAGTAGCATGCTCCCCCCCTCCCCCCTACTAGCACGTCTATTGTATATACCCTAAATCAATTTTGGCAAGGTTAAAGATGTCTGACAGTGATCATCAAGGGCCGGAAGTTGGTTCCGAGGCATGGTTGAGAGAAAAAATTTGTTGTGTGTGTGTGTGATCGATGCAAGGGCCAATATATACAACAATGTCGTATAACAATTGAGCATGTCTGGACATATGGTCTTCATGAGGCATTAGCATGACCAAGTGCGGATGATGATATGGAGGAGAACCATAGGAGAATGCTAGGTAACATGCCATACCATTCGGTGACATTAAGCAGAGTGCGGAAGGTGGCAAGGCTTCATATGGAAAGCATGGGTGAGACTCATCTTTCCCAACCAATGAATGAGGTGCCTCCGCCATTGCCACATGAGGAGGAAGAGAATCTGATCATGGAAGACGTGGCAAATTACTTCTTTGGATGGGAGGTCATATATAATAGTGAGTAAGCTCTAATGTCACAAGAGGAAGAAACCTTGCATAGAGAGGCAAGCACCCCTTTGTATGAGGGATGCTCATACTCCACACTGCGAGCAAACTTGGAGCTATTAAACTTGCAAACAACTTGTGGATGGAGTGATGCAAGTGTCACAAGTCTTCTTCGATAAGACTGCCTCATTCTATTCTCTCAAAATAGAAAATGTTTCATGTTCTATATACTCTCCTTGTGCTAATATTTTGACATATAATTTCTTATGTTTTGTTGTAGGCTTCTCAAGAAGATTCTTTTTCCTCAAAATCTATTATCGAAATCAAGAGATGGGTGTCATGAAATTCTCTATGCTAGGTTTTGTTGTAGACAATTACACGCATATCCCAATGATTGCATGCTATTTAGAGGGGTTAATAAACTCTCTGGAATTTCATGGAGCAAAAATAGCAGTGAAATCACAGTATAGTAGCTAAATTTCATTGCTACAGGTGCTGTTCAACAACAAAATTTTGCTACTATTAGCGCTGGGGAGCAGCAAAAATTCACCTATTGTAAGCACTGCTGAGCAGCGAAATTTCACTGTGGAGCAGCGAAGTGGAATCCCCGACATCCTGACAAAATAAATGCAGCTATACCCCGACGTGTTGCAGTGTATCTCTTTCAAAGATGGTTATTGATTAGAAATTCCAAGTGTTAAAGAGTGTCAATAAGGGTTCTCTGCCTGCGATGTTTCCCGAAACATGTGTTTGTAATCGCCTTGTGTTATAAAATGCTCCAGTACATCAATTTATTACTGTTTTGAGTCAAGGGGGATAGTTTAGGATGGCTAGCATATATCACATACATGATGGTCAAGTCCCTTATTAGGCTTGGCATGAGGGTCCAAGTGTGGCCATTATGATCTTTTGTATCACACGTGTAGTTGTGGGCCCAAATCACAATAGATATAAAGGTTAGTCCCTATAACACCACTATAACTTTGAAGGGGGGTTATATCAGTGTCTTAGTGAACGGCCAAAAAGGCCATTGTTCTTTTATGTATGTGTGAACACATGTGAGTAAGTAAGTAAGAGTGTGTGAACCCACTCTTAGAGTGGAATAATATCTAGATATTATATACCTGTTTGACATAAGCTACAACATCACTCAGAGGAGCCTCTAAGGCTATAAAAACATTGTACTTGGTGAAGCTTCTATCAATTACATCAAGCAATCATTGTGCCATGCAATCTCTCTCTCTCTCTCTCTCTCTCTCTCTCTCTCTCTCTCTCTCTCTCTCTCTCTCTCTCTCTCTCTCTCTCTCTCTCTCTCTCTCTCTCTCTCTCTCTCTCTCTCTGTAGACCTCCATACCATCATGTTGAAATAGTAATTGATGTCAGGTAATGTTTGGAGCAAGGGGGAGCGGTATGTGACCCTCAAACATTTCTATCAGTTGCATAAGTCATAAAGTCAAAGGGAGCCCAAAGATTGGAGAATATGTGGAATGACCAGCCCATGTGAAGGCCAAAAGTAGGTGTCTAGAAGAAGTAAGAAAAGATGCCAAGTGGATGTTCATATGGTGTTCAAAGCACACTTCAAGGGATATGGTGCTCAAATCTAGGAGAGATTAGGGAGAGCTTAATCGAGCTTATGGGCCACATCAAGGGATATGGTGTTTACTTCAAGGGATGCGGTGTTTACTTCAAGGGATGTGGTGCTCAAATCTAGGAAAGATTAGGGAGAGATTAATCAAGCTTATGGCCCATGATAATTGGCTAATGGAGATGTACTCAAGCCTATAAAAAGACACTCTATTTAATGGATCACACGCATGAGCTTTTATGCTAAACCTCTTACCTTGTCATTATGCTTCATTTTCGTCATTGGTAGTATCATTAGTGTTAATCTCTTTCTTGCATTTCTAACATGCTAAGATGTTGACTCTAATCTATTTATACACACCATAATCTTCTCTAGAAGCAAATCTCAATTATGTACTTCCTTTGTCAACTTCTCAAGGTTTACAACCTTATAATTTATAACACCTTAGAGGCCAAGTGTGAATGGCTTTTGTAAATCCTACCTAATAAAGCCTAAGGCTTAAATTGACCAAAGCCTCTCTCCTTCTCTATTATGCATAATGTCAAGAACTCTCCCTATGCACTTTACCCCTTGGCCTTCCCTCCTCTTTGTATATGGACAATATGGGCCCATCCACACATTTGTACTCTCTCTCTCTCTCCATATCTCTCTCTCTCTCTCTCTCTCTCTCTCTCTCTCTCTCTCTCTCTCTATATATATATATATATATATATATATATATATATATATATATATGTGGACAATATGGGCCCATCCACACGTTTGTATACTCATGTGCACATGTAAATGCCCATGTGTGCAAGTGGATTGGTGGGCACTTGTGAATGCATGCAAGCATTAAGAAAGTTGATTTTAGCATAGACACGAGACAAAGTACAAAAGTGAATAGATTTAACTTATTTGATCCTATTAGGCACGTAGAGTTACAAAGTGGGAAAATAGAGCACAATGAAATATCAAAGGCAAATTCAAGGTTAAGCATGTAAATTTGTAGCATTGGTTGTTCTCTACGTCACTAGTAGTAACCAAATCTAATTTATACTACTATGGATTACCACCAATAAATAAGTCTTGGTCTCTTAACCAGACTACCAAGGGTCCTAACCAACCTACTAGGGGTAAAAGCATGAGTAAAAGAAGCCTTCATGTGATGCTTATTATCTCTTGGTCGAGGTGTGTATGCTCAGGTGTCTCTTTGCTTGGCAAAATTTCTCAAACTATGTGTTAGGGAATTGTGTAAATAGATAAGGCACAGTAGCGCTAGGTCTATTCTACATAGTACATGAGGGCATTGGGGCCTTTACTTCCCTTCAACACCAAGTTGGAGGAATGAGAATACATCTTATTTCTCAGAGATTGACAAATGACCGTATAAAATGTTCTTTACAATGTTTAGTTTTGTAGGCATTTTCATTCCAAAAAATTACAAGTACATTAAACCTATGTTTTTCATGTCCTTGCCTATCGAAAGGAAAGGTGATAAAATAATGTCTTAAGTGGTCTATTTGACAATGTAAAAAACTTGAGTAGCTACTGGAAATCCTTTATACAAGATTGAAAGTTTAAAAAAGAGAACACTTTTTTAGCATCCATTGGTTAAACTTTCCTTGTATGCTAAGGGACATGTTCTTTCTAAAGTATAATCTCTAAAAACAAATGATGGAAGAAATACGAAACATGGTGGTGCATTTGTTAGCAATTCCAACTAGGCCTCAACTATATTATATAAATTAGTCATACCCATACCCATATGGAAGAAATATGGGAGTGAACATGGTGGTGCATTTGTTGGCAATCCCAACTAGATCTCAACTATTCCAACTAGACTAGGTCTCAACTATGTTATATAAATTAGTCAGACCCATACCCATATAGCAACATTATATGCAACAATATGACAAATATATGCCTACCTTCTATCAAGCATTTCCCACTTCAACTCTCTGTATAATAATAGATAGTATATTTTTATCTACTTAATAGAGTAGTGTGTAAAGGTGTTTGGTGCCATAAGTTGAGCCTTCTCATGGAGATTCTAGCCTACCAATGGTTATCATGTTTCAAAACTATAGTAGAATAAAGCTACTCTTCGCATAAATTACTTTAGTGTTACCAACAAGGCACACAAGAGGATCTCAAAGCCCTCAAAGTTGAAGGGTACAATAAAATTTCATTTCGAAAGGCAATTCTTAATAGTAACTTCTTACTTGTATCTAACGGTGTAATAATCACATGTACTTTGAATCACAATAACTTGGCCTTTTGCATGTAGCTTATGCCATTTTATATTCAAGTTAATTTTACAATGTTAAAGTTTTGCATGTAGCTTACCCATTTTATATTCAAGTTCATTTAACAACATTAATGTATCTCTACACTTTTGACATAAAACTGTGTTACACTTAACCAAATGACAATGCAAGATATACTAAATGCTAACAAGAAAATTCTAGATGTATACGCCTTGCTTTCTGTATTCAATTAGAATGCTAGTAGCTTAGCATCAAAGAATAGGTGCTTGAATACATAAAATAATCGATGTCTTGTATCATGCTTAGTTTGACACCATTATTAAAGGCTATCCTTGTTCAATCTTGTACAATGCTTCACTTAACCTAAATGGTTACCTAAATGGTTTGAGATTTAGTGGCTCTTGGATTGGTGTGGTGCTACAATGCATAATAAGGAGGAATTATGAAACGAGGAGATGGTGGGGCCAAATTTAATGCAAATGAACTACCTTATACTCTCGTAGTGTTGCAAGAATTACATATCCTCCATGGATTTTTCATAGATTATGATTCAATACCTTATACTATTGAGCTCTCGTAGTGTTGTAAGAATTACATATCCTCCATGGATTTTTCATAGATTATGATGGAGACAAAAAAAGCCCCTGTCAACATGGAAATCAGAGGAATGCAAGACGCATGGAGATATATGCCACATGGCTTCAGCCATAATTTAACTGATCAATCAAGACATTAAAACTTACCAACACGGATGTTAAGAGCCATCCATCTACTTTTTTCATTTGAAGCATAGCCATGAGTGTGAGGGAAAACGTTGGAGTTAAAACTATATTGATCAAAAACCTATTTTTAAAGATCTCATTTCCACTTCTCCCCTTCTTCAATGCAAGACATGCACCAAAGTAGACTCTCTCATGGTAAGTAGCAAAGTCTTCTAGATTTCAAATATTTTCTTCTCTTTAGACCATCTAAAATTTTAATGTACATACACTCAACTATTGCAATGACATTTATTTTACTAGATTGTAATATACTAGATTCATCCCATATCTCACAGCATCATTGAAGCGAGGACTTACAAAGAGTGTCATGAGACGAACTTCTATTATAACAAAAAACCCTTGTATGTGCAATTTACTATTGTGCAAAGTCCCCTTGCTAAAGAGTAAATGGAGTTATTGTTCACCACATTTACATCTTGAGAAACTTCATGGTTTGTGAAGTAGCATTTGTGCTCTAAGATACACCATTATGGATTGTTATTATTAATAATAATATACAATTGATGATTCTCTTTATGTAAAATGTTGATTTCTGTTGCTACATTTTTATTGTCCATCTTGCACTTGAACTTTTACAATGCTTGATTGATCGAGCTAAGACGAATTCTTGAGTGCATCATATAAGCATTGATTGAGGCGTCCACTTGATATATATGTTTTGATTATTCCTTTATGGTCATGATTTGGTGATTTTGGTCTAAGGTTAAGATTTTGCTTTAACTTGCCAAAGCAAGAGCTCACATGGCCATGTTTACTTGATTGTGGGAAAAAGCCTCAATAAATTTTTTTCCACCCAAGTTTTATTTTTGAGAGCTCCCATATAAAATATACACTGAATTTGTCCCTAGGGCGGTAGCCTAATGGATAAGACTTTAGCCTAATGGATAAGACTTTGGACTTTCTTACGGAAGGTCCTGAGTTTAAATCCTTTTAGGGACACCTTATACTAAGGGTGTGTTCACGTGCAGGTGGGCATGTAGGCTGCCATCCGCACACCTTAGGCCGTCATCGTTTGATCATCACGGCGCTTGCTTCCACTCTCCCCTCTTTGGTGATCTTGCAAATGACAACGGTGTGCAATGCTTGTCCTTCAAGCTTGCGTTTTGGATCAGGGACAATGGTTGCCATGGACATGAAAGATCGCGACTCAACTTGCGACACCCAGATTGAGTGACTAACTTGTGGGGTTCGTCCCGTGGCTTGTCCACCATTGCCTACAAAGTGGCCAATATTTGGAAGGGTGGTACTCCCTTATGGTAGTGTGGTGAGTAGTATGGTGTGTGTAGTCGGGTGAAATTCAAATGTTGGCAACCAAGATGCGCCTCTTTTTTTGAGAAAGCTTGAAATATATTAAAACGAAGGGAATCTATAAAAAAAACCTTATGTTCACAATTTTTGGGCGATTTTTGTTTGAAATATTTATATATATTACTATAACTGCTTTTATCAATTTTTGGACGATTTTTCAAAGTTCTGAGTATTTCTTATAATTATCCTGCAAGTGTTGCATTGGAGGGTGGATTATAGCAAAGTTAAGATGGACGCTGCATGCCCTTACATAACTCACTGACGTGAGTTGTGTACTTAAAAAAAAGAAGGAAAAAGCAAAAAATACAGGTGATTGGGCAAACCATTGTTAAACAGAAGGCATTTGGTGAAGCTTAAACATCCTCTCAAAGTTGACAAAATGATCGTTGTCTCTCGGAACTGCAAAGGGGATCAAAGGGTCATTTCAATTGATGATACTGCTAATAAGCAACGCATGCAAACTGTATAAATAAATAAATGAATGAATAAAAAAATTTAAATATATGTACATGTACTAATCAAGCGGTTTGGGACGCTGGGTTGTAAGTTGTCATCAACGCATAGAACCGTTGAACATAAATTAAATTATTATTTCCAACAGATCCTTCGGACTTCCAAATTATTCACCCGTACACTGGAGTGATTAAAAATCGTTTAACTATACGTAAAGTGTTGAAAAGTCAGGTGAGAGAGTTATGTGTCTTTTTGGTAAAATATATATATACATGCAATATTATTCGATGTTTTAATAAAAATTCCTTCCATGTTTTTAATAATTTTGGGGGGAAATCGAAAGCGGGCGCTAAATTCATTTGAAATGAGAATGCAAAATTTGGAATGTGGGGTGCCCAAAAAAGCATTAAAAGCATTTGCAGAGAGAGCTATTCGTGCAGGCCCATGATGCCGCCCATCATCCTTTCACAATTTTGGAACCACACGCAGGCGGCCAGATTCCAGAATGTCCCCCCGGCCGCCCCTTTTTTTAATGGGGGGTTTTTTTGTGGTGCCCCCCCCCCCTCCTCAGAATTTGTACCCATTCATCACCCACCAAATTTATAAAATTAATTGGGCGGGAAACATAACTTAATTGGTAATATAATGTACTTGTGGCTATGAATCTATCCATCCAATTATTATTTTTGGAGCCAATCTAGACAATTGCTAGCAGCGGTTTGACGTGGCCGCAGTCATTCGACCTCCCTATGCTATCTGAGTGGATGCACCTCACCTCACCCTTCCACTGGGCTTCCACCACCCAAGGGGACTGGACCAATGTGATCTCGCCTTGACGTTGGCGCTCCGGCTTATGGAGAAGAGACCAAGGCCTTCTCCAACCAAGAGTCACACCAAAATTCAAATATTGCAATCAATAAACTCACCCAAGCAGGGAACTCCGAGTTCAATCAAGCATGGGAAGAAATAGAAGAAGAGATGAGGATCATCAACCAGAGGAATGAATCAGTAGTAGAAAAAATTTCAGAACTTGTAGTATTTAAAAGTTCTATGTAATCGATTAGGTTTTGTTTTTTTAAAAATATTATCAGTCATGCCTTTAAAAAAGAAAAAGCATTTCTCACTCGTTATCTGTCCCTATTATTCGCATCTCATTATTATTATTCGAATGAGTTAAATTTTAGAGTGGTTTAAATGCTCAATTTTCTCTCTCTTAATTTCTCCAAATACAAATTTTACATGATTTTTTTTTGGTAGAGGGATAAAAATGGATGCGACAATTTCAATGAGATCGATGGATGGTGAAATTTCAAATCTTTTTGCTGTTTCATAGAGATAAGTTTGGATTCGATGATGTCAATGGGATTGATGTGATACTTCGAAATTGCATTCTAGAGGATGGGATTAAAAAGATCAAAAATTTTTTTTACGGCGGATTTACACCTCATTCTCTCTGTCTCTCTCTCAACAGCGGCTTGAAGGCGTGGGCGATTTATCTGCTGCCACAGAAGCACCCATCAGCCATAGCTGTAAATGTGATGATTGGTCATGCTGTGAAGCAGGTAGAGTTCATGTGGGCGATTTTTACAGCAAGCGCCTGCCCAATTGGCAATCAGACATAGCTGCGGACTGTAGAGATCTGAGATGTGGGCAATGTTTTCACTATAGCAGAAGCATCCAGTAATGGCTACACTCTTCAGTCTGCAGGCTCTTCTTCACCATGGAATTTTTAACTTGCCGGCTATGGAATGATGAAAATCTCTCTCTCTCTCTCTCTCTCACACACTCTCTCTCTCTCTCTCTCTCTACATTTCATTGTTGTACCGTCAATAAGCAACAAAAGCACACTGCTTTTTGGGCAGGTGCCAGTCTTCCCTCCTCTCTCCTCTCTCTATCTCTTCGCCTCCTCTGTTTCTCTCTGGAGTCATGTTAGGAGAAAAAGCCCACTGCTTTCCCGTGCTCTTTGATTGCCTAGGCCTTGAAGGCAACCTATAGAGCCTGCTGCCTATCCACCACATCGAGCCCTTCATTGTCACCTCCTCCTTTTCTATGATTTTCGTAAATTATGCCCGAATTCAAAAAGAAATTTTTTAAAAAAGGGTCACTGTTTTTTTTCCCTCCCGCCGACAGCGCCATGAATCGAATCAATACAATAACAATCAAAATCCGCATGCATAGGGCCACCTTCTCTTAACCTTCCACCCACCCCCCCACACACACACAGTGACACACTCCTCTTCCAAAACACACACACCACGCACACGTACTCTGTCATGTCATTTTTCGCAAAACAGTCTGATCATAACCCCCCGTTATCGCTCCTCAATTCAATTCACCAAATTCCATTCCAGGGTTCTCTTGAATGCACTTCATTTTTGAACTCCACTTAGCCTCCGTAGTAGAAACATTCTCAGCTCCAGCATTTGAACTTTGAAGCATTGAGCTAGCAATGCTTCGTGTAGGGTAGTCACGTACTGGTAATAATGAATTGCACATGAATCCTTTGCTCTCATGAAGCTTTAATGGCGATCTCCACCTAGTCGTCAGTGTAACAATCTCTTCTTCATATAGCATTTGTATGCCCAGCGCCCACCCACCATTTTTTAAAACTAGGAATGCAGTGAGTGAGTGTGTTCAGCCCTTTCGAAGCTTCAATGGCGTCTTCTTCTTCTTCTTCTTTGAGTAGTAGAAGGTCAGGTTCCCCTTTTGGGTTTTACAAGGCCGCCTCTGTCGACGGCACACTTCCCAGCTTGTCGCATTTCAACGCCTCGTTTTCATCGACGCCCTCCGATTTCTCAGCAGGAGGAGGAGGCGGCCGGACGCCCACCGTAGCCCGGACTCCAACCCCCTCCACCTCCACTTTCAAGTTCAATTTCGGCAGCCCATCTGTAGTAATCGCCTCTGCTCCTCCTCCTCCTCCTCCTCCTCCTCCTCCTCCTCCTCCTGATGGTGCGATGGAATCCCCCCTCCAACAACAAGAGGCAGCAGAACCCAAGGAGTGCGTCTCCGTCACAGTCCGTTTCAGGCCCTTGAGGTATTCTTTTACCAAGGTTTAATTAATTCAGTAGAGGTTTTGGCAACAAATACACAGCTGCAATTTGATTCTCCAACATTAATTAATTTAGTTGGATTTTTTTCAACAAACACACATCACTTGCGGCTGCAAATCTGATTCTCCAACATTATTAATTTGTCACACGATCTGGGTTTGATTAAATGGAGATTTCGAGAGAAAATCTCGACTATCTATCTATCTATATACATATATGTATATATATATATATATTTTGTTTTGAATGCCCCCTTTGGCTAATAACCTTGCAGTTTGAGGGAGATTCAGAAGGGCGATGAAGTGGCTTGGTACGCAGACGGCGATGCGATTGTCCGCAGCGAATACAATCCGACAGCCGCCTATGCTTTCGGTGAGTTGGTTTTAGCTCTGGCCGCACAAATTAATCGATGGGTCGTTAGCATTAATGAATATAATCATGACCCAATTTTGCATTACGAGTGCTTCCAGCCTGTGGGATTTTAGCTCTCTTCAACACGTCTGGTTCTCTCTAATCCATTCCCGGGGCGCTAACACCCGTGGATAAGAGTCTTAATCCATTCCCGGGGCACTAACACCCACGGTTAAGAGTCTTAACTGGGTGTCAAATTAACATGTCAAATGGTCTGCCTGGCTATTGCCTAGGGTTGGATCTCGGGTAATTCAAGCAAGTGTGGACTTCAGGAAGCTCGCATAGCCCCCCTTAATCGCACAGGATACGGCAGGTGCAACGATCACCCATAGGGTTGCTTCACCATCTAATCACGGTTAGGCTCAGGTTCTAGAACGATCATCCCATGCCTTATGCCTTATACCTTTATCACCCATAGGCTTGCTCCCTCTCTAATCAGGGTCAAGCTCAGATTCTAGAATGATCATCCCATGCCTTGTACCTTTTGTTGCAAACACAGGTGTGGATTTGTAAGTCAGGTGGCTTGATTCCTCAAAGTCTGGCTCGAAGGTTTAAGCAAATGGGAGAAGATATACGTCAAGCTGGCTTGCCTAATCTCATATTACTTGAACCAGAACGGGGCTTGGTCACTACTCCCCCTGTCTACAACAGATCGTAGCCACATAGCAATTGTATAAGGCGATACATGTCCACATGCCATTCAAGGCATTGTAAAAAATGGATATTCAAATGGAGCTATCTTTGAGTGTACCACAAACATGCCTTGGGGTAATGCTAACTCTAGTCTTCAAATTTTTGTACCCTTGTAATCTGGGGGAGTGTGATTTGAGGGGGGGGAGGAGCCTAATGTGTCAAGGCTACCATAAGGCTTAAGTGACACTTAAAAAAGTCTTGAATCTGGCCACTTTTAAGAACTCGTGGAAGGCAAACAAGCCAAGTTTGCTTATGAATGCTCAAATTGGTTCAACTGACAAGCCACACGTTTCATATATCATTGATTGAGACATAATAGAAATTGAGGGCTACAATCAAGTCTACTGCATTTATCCCTTGCGCATTAGTTACTTAAACTATTGGCTTGGTGATTTGCAGACAGAGTATTTGGCCCTGCCACAACAACTAGAGGTGTATATGATGTTGCTGCTCGAAATGTTGTACAAGGTGCCATGGAAGGCATCAATGGTACGGAGTTCAATTTTAGCTGATTGAATGCTAAGCCAAGGGTTTCAACTATTCACTGGTGTTAGGCCCTAATCAATCAAAACCTCCATGCATGTATAAAAGTTTAAGCGTTTAAATTGATATCTTGTTTCAGGCACGGTTTTTGCTTATGGAGTCACAAGCAGTGGGAAGACACATACCATGCATGTAATCAGAATTTCTGCTTGAGCTTCCAGGCCATATTATTTAAATCAAATAGTAGATGGAATGGAGCTTCTGATTAGCAAGTCATTTTGCTTACAGTTTTTACTCTCCATATTACTTTAGATGGGCTGTAGGTACCTTGATTCTCATTGGGCTCTTTTTTATAGAAGAGGGTCCAGACGTGTCAAAACGATAGTTCCAATATTCCTGTTATTTTGATGACAGGGGGACCATAAATCTCCAGGAGTCATACCACTAGCAGTGAAGGATGTTTTCAGCATTATCCAAGAAGTATGTGCTCTCGAAACCATGGTTTTCTTTTGTGGTCCAAAAGCAAATAAATTTGCCCTCACTAGTTTTATCTCCCTAAATGATGGACTGTTTGGTGTACAGACTCCAGATCGAGAGTATCTTCTTCGTTTATCCTATTTAGAAATATATAACGAGGTTAGCTTCTCAAGAGTACACACCTCTATCTCGATCCAAGTATTAGTCACAACAGTATCTAATTCCTTTCACAAGGGCTGTGTTCTCTTTTAACATGCCTTGCGACAGGTTATCAATGACTTGTTAGACCCAGCTGGACAAAATCTTCGGATAAGGGAGGATGCCCAGGTATTTGGTTCCTCTTTGCCTGGTCAAATGAGAAAGCAAAATTATTATTGATTATTCTGATCACTAGGGTTTGGGTCATTTCACAGTGTCACTTTTAAGCAACTGACAGTAGTATTTGTGTAGGGTACCTATGTGGAGGGTATCAAAGAAGAAGTTGTTCTTTCTCCGGCACATGCTTTGTCACTGATTGCAGCTGGAGAAGGTAAATTAATGGAGTTGAAAGATAGAAAGGAGAAAAGGAATGAACTCTCCCCTCTGCTATGTTATCTTTTGGTCTTCTCTGTATGACATGCTTGCTCTTGATTTCAATTATCAACAACATTCTGTGTTGTGAAGCTTTTTACAAAGGGTTTGTTTCTTTTGTTAGAACACCGGCATGTGGGTTCGAATAATTTCAACTTGCTCAGCAGTCGGAGTCATACAGTCTTTACCCTGGTAAGTTGTGACGGTCATTTGGAAGCTTGGTTTGTCCGTATTGGTCATCATGAAAAGTGATCAGCTTATTAATAGCCACTTGTGCAGACAGTTGAGAGCAGCTCAAGAGTATCAGATCAGTATGACGATGGTGATGAAGTCACACTGTCCCAGCTGGTACACTGCATTGGAAAGCAAATAATGATCTCTACTTGTCTGTTTGTAGGTGCATTGGATTTTTATTTGAGACTCATTATGCCATGTGCAGAACTTGATTGACCTTGCAGGGTCTGAGAGTTCAAAAACAGAGACTACTGGACAGAGAAGAAAAGAAGGGTCCTATATCAACAAAAGCTTATTAACTCTTGGAACTGTGAGCTGGCTTCAATCCATCATTCACTGAAGACACAGCATTCCATACTTGTTTTTTATGGTAGTTTTAGTGAGCTAAATATATACACTATTTGATCTGTTGTTGCTACAGGTCATAGGGAAACTAAGTGAGGGAAAAGCTTCACATGTACCTTATCGTGACTCTAAACTAACTCGGTTGCTGCAATCCTCTTTGGGTGGTCATGGGCGAGTTTCGGTAATAAGAATTTGGAATTTTGCATTATAGAGAAGGTTGTTTAAAAGTGTGCTGAGCTTTAGTTAATAATCCAATGTCTGTACAGTTGATATGTACACTTACCCCGGCATCCAGCAACATGGAGGAGACACATAACACCTTAAAGTTTGCACACAGAGCAAAGCGTGTGACCATACAGGCTATTCCTAATCGGGTGAGACTTTTGATTTTTTCCATTGCAGTCAACATGTAGTTATATTTCTCAAGTAGCAAAGGAGTGACATATGTAGATGCTCGTACGGGGGTGTTCTTGTTGTGCTCTCCCATAAAAATCCTTGAGTACATGTATCACTATAACCTAAAGAACAAAAGGGCCCATGGCACTCACTCTTGCGGCTGATCTCCATTGGTTGGTGGCAAGGCCACCAAGTAGAGAGCCAAATAAAGGAAGATACTTGTGTCCTCGTAAGAATGCCACAACCTCCTCCAAAAAGTCCTTTGAATGTCTAGTGATTCATCTTGTACAGTGAAAAAGACTAGTGCATCATCCTCCCACGGAGTGGGGAGGTCCATAACCTCTAGAGGTACACTTTATCCCCTATGCAGAACCCAACAAGAAGTCACAAATGAAGCAGTGGCCAGCAGCACTTGGTTGACCACCAAGGCTCTAGATGCCACATCAAGCTTCCTGTTTCTCCAATGCTGAAGTTTGCTTTTAATAGCTCATGCGTACAGGTACAAACTATTGTGCTGGTTGGGAGATGTCAATGCCAACCTGGCAGCCAAGGTATTTGGCAGTGCATCCTCTCTCAATCCAAGCGAACATTGAACCCCACATCCAAACCAAAATTTGTTTGCAGAGAATCACTGATCCAAAATCCCATAGAATTGTGCCAGTTAACGGTGGCTCTTGTTGCCAAACAAAACACCTCTAAAGCTGTTTGAAAGGCACACACACATGCATGTGAGGCCTCCAAAAACATCGCAGTGTCATTTGCTAGCTCCGAGTCCAATAACACTTCCTTTGTATGAAGAGGCAATCTGAGGCCCCAGACTCTTGGGGTAGCCCGAATGAACTCATTGAAAGAGTGCACAGAGCAGAAGCATACAAGCACTAGAGTGTGCTGAGAGAGAGAGAGAAAGAAAGAAAGAAAGAAAGATATATTAACGTCTAGGAGAGGCTAAAGTCGGGCCTATGAGACAAAAAATAATACAACTGTGTTCTTCCGGTCATCGGAAGAAAAGAAAGAAAAGAAAAAGTGTGCATGTGTCTGGATACAACTGTGAATCATCATGGATCGGTGGAGCCCATATACAAACAATATAAGGGGGGGTGGGGATGTGGATGGAGTGCTAAGGCAAGATGCATCTCTATATGCTGAAGGGGTAGTACAAGCATGCTATGCAGATCTATGTCTAACTCCATCCAGTGCCATAAGAGGGATATAAGATATCATACATCGCCGATGCTGAGGCTGTGAATGGCGTGAGCATGTACCCTGAGTCTGAATGAAAGCGAGCTAGCCTCTCCTGTGTCTCCATCTAGTGTCTCATTCGGATAGCTGCTCTCGGTGACGGAGTCGGGGTGCTCTATGTCCAGTCTGTCTAGGTCTCCTCTTGGCTCTCAATTCCTCTGCTCTCTGTGCGGTCACCCCACGTGGTACATCAGCTGGCACTGGCATAGCTCTCTGGAAGAAATTTGTGAGCTGGGACTGTCTCCCACCCCTAGTGGGAGCGGGTGTCTGGAGGAGTCTCTCTCGAGAACTATGAAGCTCTAGTAGTAGTCTGGCTGTCGTTGGTCCGAGGCTGTCTGCTCTGAGTCCGTGCATTGAAGTCCCCCATCAAGAAGACTTCTCCCAGTGTCGAATAGTGTAAGATCTCCTCAGATAAAAAGACAGAGTACGGAGACTCACTAGCCTCTTCTCCACCCGGCTCCTCGGTGTTGGCAAACCGCGACCCCTTCGGAGGAAAGTAGCACAGAGCGGTATAAATCCATCTGGTCTCCGAGAGGCGTAAGCTAATCCACATGTATCTCGCCTCCGAGTCTCGTGCTACGACTCGAACATGCTCATGTAACCCATGTCTGAAAAGCACTGCAATACCTCCTGAACCTCGGGAGGTAGCCTGTCTCATCCCCTGTCGGTGAGCTGACTCCCACTGATAACCCTCAACCCGTGGTAAGCCCCGGCTCTCATGTGTCTCTGTCATTAAGATGATATCCCGGCCCTCCATCACCTCCTCAAGTCTCCCTGGATGTGTCCATAGGACTCCATTACAGTTCCAGATTGCTATGTGTATCTCTTTGTCTTCATGTTGTTTCCTCCGTGTCTCATAGACCAGATGGCGCTATTCGACCCTCTTCCCATCAATGTAGATGTGACCATCCCTATAATAAGCCTTCTTCCCTTCTTTGCGTGCCGCCTTGATCTTCGGCATGCATAATCTTCTGTGCTCCAGTTGCATCCATGTGAGGTCATCATCGAAGTAGATGGGGTCCCCTGGCAAGCTCCTCAAGATAGCCCGTCTTCTCATAAAGCTCATCCTACTCTCCTCGTCCGGGAACCGTAGCACTAAGGCCTTGTCTTTGGTGGAGTCCTTTGGGGTTGTTCTCCATACTCTAGTGAATGGGAGCGGCTCATCCTCCTTTAGTCCTAGCTTGGTACATAGGTTCTGCCCGTCGATCTCGGGCATGGAGGTAGTGCTCTCTGGTATCCCTGTGACTCGGATGTTGAGGCGCCGGATCCGTCGCATCTTCTCTTCATCAAGAGTAGACTGCATCATGTGTACATCTTCTTGTACCTCCTTCTTGATGTTCTTCTTCATCACTTGTATATCTTCTTGCACCTCCTTTTTGATGTTCGTCTTCATCACTTGTACCCATCCTTCGCGGGCCGCTTCCATTTTCCCCTCGATTGTGTGGGTGAGGGTTTTGGTGATCTCTTCTTTGATTGCCTCTTTGTCCACCTCAAGAGTCTCTCCTTCCTCCCGTGGACGATCGCGTAAGGATGCCACTTCGCCCTTCAAAAGGTTGATTTCCTCCTGCATGGCGAGCTTTTCCTTCTCCCACTCCTCTTGCATGGTAAGCTTCTCTTCCTTCCATATTTCCGCTTCGGCCTCCAGCTTCCCCATGCGCGTCAATAAGTCCTTCTTGATGGCGGTGATGGTGCTGTCCAATGTCTTCTTCTGGTCCTTGATAAGATCCCTAAGGATATGATCAAGCTGGCTGATTTTATCATCTACAGACCCTCCCATTGTAGAGGGAGGGAATGTTTGAAAGGAGCAGGTAAATATGTGGGGGGGAGAGAGAGAGAGAGAGAGAGAGAGAGAGAGAGAGAGAGAGAGAGAGAGAGAGAGAGAGAGAGAGAGAGAGAGAGAGAAATGAAATGAAAATGAAATGAAATGATATATTAACGTCTTCAAAAGGCCAAAATGACCTATGAGACCAAAAAGGTTACAACAATTGGTGGATCTGATACAATGTCTGTGTAAGGAAAGCT
Source organism: Cibotium barometz (assembly GCF_041138505.1). Lineage (NCBI taxonomy): Eukaryota > Viridiplantae > Streptophyta > Polypodiopsida > Cyatheales > Cibotiaceae > Cibotium > Cibotium barometz. The sequence goes on from NC_141084.1 coordinate 39,456,447, forward strand.
AAAAACAATTAAACAACTAACTGAAACTGAAACAACTATGAGGAAAAGTATGGTACCAGGAGCTCCTAATGGATAACATGTGGGAGGAAAACTCCAGCAACAAAGGTAAGCATCATACACATCACTATCCAAAGATGTCTCTCATCGGTCGATGGCGGATATCCTCAATGTCCTCCATGGTGAGTACTCTGACTGGACGTCTCCCATGCCGTGCTAGTATGGTCTTGATCCTCTGTTGTAGTCTCCGCCGGTGTCGAGATGGACCTCTCATCTTGGGGCGCCTGGACCGCCCCAGCTCTATAGCCCGATCAATCAGTGTACCTCTGGTGCGGCTGTACTCTGGGGCTAGTTGCAATGCCTGCTGACCTGACTGCTCAATCTCTGGTCGAAAGAAGTCTGTAATCTGCCTCTGTAGGTGTCTCTGCCTCTCTGATCCCCTCCCTCTCAGGAGACCCTCTCAGAGAGAGAGAGAGAGAGAGAGAGAGAGATGAAGCAACTATGCTGAATATACTGCAATGAAACAGTCCTAAGCAAGAGACATAAGAAGTCTCATAAGTGAGGGATACAAAAGGAAGACTAGACAATGAAAAATGAGGGAGGCAAGCCCACCTATTTATAGGTAAATAGGGATGGCCGACTAGACACCTAGAGCTGGCCGACTGGACAAATGGAGCTGGCCGATTGGACATGAAGTACGCGACTCGGGAAAAGTGCCAGAAAAATAGGGTGGCTAGCCCACAACCAAGGGCCATGAAAAGGGACCAAAAGGGGACTCCAAATATGAGCAAAAATTGGGGATGATTGTGCTAACACCCCCTTTCAGCACCAGATGTTGGACAAGAAGCCGAAGATGAGGAGCCAAGGAAGCTTGAGAAACCGGCTTGGTGAACAAATCTGTTGCATTCTCTGTTGAAGGACAATACTCCAAACGCAAATCTCTAGCAAGAACCCATTCACAAACATAGTGATATTGTATCTCAATGTGTTTTGTATGAGCATGAAACATAGGGTTCTTGGTGATGGCGATGCAGCTATGATTGTCACACCAAAGAAGAGTAGATCCAGTAGGAGGAAAGCCAAGTTCTCCCAATAATCTCCGCAACCAAATCGCCTCACATGCAACATAACAAACTTCACGATACTCTGCGTTTGTAGAGGAAAGTGCCACAGTAGGTTGCTTTTAATTGCTCCATAAAATGGCTCTAGACCCAAGTGAAAAACACAACCAATGGTCAAACGTTGAGTATCTCGATCTCTAGCCTAATATGAATCAGATCATCCAAGAAGAGTGCACCCTTGGCCATAGAAGATGCCAAAGTCCAAAGTACCATGCAAGTACCGAAGAACTTTGAGAGCACACCGCCAATGCTGCTGACGGAGTTTGGATGTAAAGGAACTCAATAAGCTGATTGTGAAACAAATGTCCAATTAGGAGTAGGTCAATCAAACCAAACAATCGACGAGAACTCGATACTGTCCTTGATCAATCCTTGGAGAAGCATCAAGAAGAGAAAGCTTCTCACTAGTATCCATAGGAGAAGATATTGATATGCATCCAGTCATCTGAAACCTATCAAGTATCTCCCGTGTGTACTTCTGTTGAGAGAAGAAAATACCCTTAGGTCTGCCAAATCTCAAAGCCAAGAAAATAAAGCAAAAGACCAAGATGCGTCGTCTCAAACTCTATCACTAAAGCATCCATAATTGAACGGATCCTCACAAAATAAGAACTTGTAAAGATGAGGTAACATAGACCACAATGATAACAATCAACCCCCTCTCAAGGAGGATATAAAGGTTCGAATCTGCATGAGAACGACATAGGTCAAGCTTTTGAAAGAACTAATCAATCTGCTAGTACCAAGCCCGCGGAACCTGCTTCAGACCATATACAACTTTCTTCAACTGGTACACTTGATCTTGTTTGCCTCGAATCACAAATCTCGACGGTTGATCAACATACACTTGTGTAAGCTCTCCAATCAAGAAAGCCGACTTGACGTCCATTTGGAATACGGACCATCTATGATGTCTTGCAAGAGCAAGAATGGTGCGAATGGTAGTCATCCAGGCCGTCGGAGCGAAGGTCTCATCAAAGTCAACTCCAAAGCATTGAGCATAACCCTTGGCAACCAACCTCACGTCCAAGTTGCCATCAACTTGGAACTTTGTTTTGAGGATCCAACGCACACCAATTACCTTACATTGTAGTGGCCTAGGCACCAAAGTCCAAGTGCCATTCTTTTCAATAGCATCCAGCTTTGCCTGCATAGCACGACGCCAAGGCTCATGTGAAATAGCCTCGTTCATAGAAGTGGGATCAAAAGGACCACGAGTAATAGAGGACATAAGAGCATAGTTAACAAACATGTTGCCCTCATGAATTTGTTTCCCTAAAATGTTGGAAGATCGCTTGAGAGAACCAAGCGGAGGAGCAAAAGGAATCACGAACTGACTGAAAATACTATCCAGGCACAGATGTGCTCGAACTCATTGGAGGAGGAGCAGAGTCATCATCATTTGAGTGAGAATCCACAGCTGGAGGTGTAACAGAAGCAGGGAGAGGAGGAGGACGAGGCGGAGAAAGAGGAAGCTCACCACTCCCCTCAGAGGATGTAGGAGTCTCGTCGAACACCACATCATGGCTAACAACTTTGTCGACTTGTTGATCATGTAGACGATATGCCTTGGACATAGAACTGTATCCGAGGAAAGTCATGCGTTGAGACTTCGAGTCTAACTTGGAGCGATGCTCCTTAGGCACATATACATATGCCGAACAACCAAATACTCAGAAATGAACAACAGAGGGCTTTTCACCATGGAAAGTCTCATATGGAGTTTTATCTGGAAGAGCAGTTGTAGGAGACATGTTTTGAATGTAGACAACAGTAGAAGCCACCTCAGGCCAGAAATGTTGAGGTAATGAAGAATGCTCAAGCATAGCGTGGGCCATCTCCATGATGGTCCTATTCTTCCTCTCTACAACTCCATTTTGTGAAGGAGTATATGTTGTAATAAGCTGTCTCCGAATGCCATGATCCTTGCAATATTGTTGAAACTCTTGGGATGTAAACTCACCCCTTCTGTCGGTCCTGACCAAAGAACTGGTCTCTTTTTTCACCTCAACCCTCCAATCACAAACATGTTTTAAGTCTCATCCTTGGACTTAAAAAAAAAGATCCAAGTTTATTTGGAGAAGTCATTCACCATCACGAGCATGTACAACGCCTTACTCAAATACGCGGTACTCATAGCACCACATAAGTCTGCATGAACAAGAGCAAGTGATGTTGAAGATATGTGTGTCACCTCCTTTGGAAAGACGGCTCGATGTTGCTTCCCTTGTAAACAAGAGGAACAAACAGAAGATGGAGCCTTGATGGTCGGTAAACCCTCAACCAACCCATCCTTCGAAGCTCGTTGTAGAAGTTGATAGCTCAAATGGCCAAACCGAGCATGCCAAAGAGTTGAAGAAGAATCGGAAGAAAGCAAAGCAATCAACTTGTACAAACCACCATCTTGGACTCCTGAGTTAAGATGCTACCAATCTCCTTATTACGAATGGTAATCTCATAACGAGAGAAGATCACCTCCACACCATGAGCTGTAAGAGCACTCATTGACAATAGGTTAAATGCCAAATTTGGAATGTACAGAACGTTAGAGAAGTACTTCTTGTCCTCAGAGGAGCGGAAGATGGGGATGGTGCCAAGTCCATGAACCGGCATAGAAGAAGAATCACCCAGTGTGATCTCGCCTATCTTGATAGTAAAGTCCTCGAACCAATCTCGATGGGGTGTCATGTGAGTAGTAGGACCGCTATCCACAATCCACGACCACGACTGAGAAATCACAAGAGCAAGTACATGACGAGTACTTGCTAATAGAAGAATACCATCATCCTTCTTGGTTTGAGACACCGTTGTAGAGGTAGAGTTCTTTGCTTCTTCATCTTGCTTCTTGTGACATTGGGGCGATTTTGTCACATGCATCACGTACTTGGATTTCTGAGTTGGACTATGCCCGATGTGTTTCACGTCAGTTGGTTAAAGCCATATGCAGGTCCTATTCCTTCAGAAGTCAAAGATGAAGCGGAACTAGATATTGTTGATGAAGCGGAAGTTATGGTTCCAGAACAGATCCTTTTGCATCGTTTCAAGCATGGCTCAGGCCGAAGACTAAGATAGTTCCTCACGAAGTTTCAAGACCGAGGTACCCATGAAGCGGTATGGCTTGACAAAGAGTTTTTTCAAGACTATCCGGCGTTATTGACAGATTATTTGGAGGCTATCCAGCTTCCGTCAAGCTAAGCAGAAGGGGATGTCACGTGCATCCCGCACTTGGATGTCACGTAGACATATCTGTACAGAAGGTGTAGGACCTGGGATGGTGAACTGGTCCCATGTGAGCCCAGTCCGAGACGAGTCAGCCAAGGATCCATCTCAATCGTCCGAGGTTAGGTGTGCATTGTCCTGCACAGGCGTCCAAGGTCAGGTGTGCACTGTCCTTCACATGAAACAGTGCCAGTCCGCGTTGTGAGTCTTCCTTTGGAATGATGTTAGTGATTCTGTGTATCTGGTATGGTACCGGATGCCAGATCACTGTGTAGTTAGTTAGGGTTTGCTTTTAGAACAAGGGGTCAGCCCATAGGGCTACCCCAAGTCTTAGTGTGGGCATGGGGATGGTGTGAAACCACCCCCATGGGGGCCAGGAAGGCCCTGGCTGAACCCACCAGCCATGGAGGGCTATAGGAAAGCCCCAAGGGCAGACTAGGGGAAAGCATACAGGCTGTACAGCTTGGCTATGGCTGTAAGGGTAGCCCATACAGGCTGCCCGGTCCCCAAACAGCCTAAAGACTATGCCCCAGCCCCTAAGGAATCATGCGCATAAAGCCCAGCCAATAAGGGAAGAAAAGCGTAGCTTTTATTGAATTTTGCTAGCATTTAATGCTAATATTCAGTCGTGGGACAGAACTAGAACTGGCCGCCTGGATTAATGTGGCCGACTGCTCATCCTGGAGTAGTATAAGTAGATGAGCCACAATCCCACAGACCAAGAGCCAAGGCAAACAAGGGCTAGACAAGCCAAGGAGTTGCTAAAGCAAAGGGGTGAAGGACTGCAAGTCAAGGGTAGAGATTTCTCAGCCAAGAAAGGTCAAGATTTCTATATTTTCTTTTCAGATTCACATCATTCTAATAAAGCAAATACACCATCCATGGTGGGGGACCTACAGAGGGTATTTGGGACCCAATACTGTGTCCTCTCCATCTCTCTCTCTCTCTCTCTCTCTCTCTCTCTCTCTCTCTCTCTCTCTATTTTCTGCACATCTTCATTCAATTTTGTGTGTTAGTTCCGTCGTGAAAAGTGTGCTGATTTCTGAGCATTGAAGTTACTGATCTTCTTCGAAGCTTCCGCATGTTACAGTGGTATCAGAGCCTACTTCAAGTGCAAAGATTCAGCAAAGAAACCAGAATTTTTTCTCGCTCGTGTGGTTGGTTTTTAGACGCCGGTGGACTCCCCCTTTCGGAGTGACTCTTGTCCCTCGAAGGACGGTTGGTTTTCAGCCTTCGGAAGCCTCCGGAAGCCTTCGGACATCTCCCACACACATAGTGTTTTATATTGTGCTCTGGAAAGGAAGTGCATTTTCTTGCTATGGCGAGCTTCAACGACGAGAGAGACCAAGAACCATGGGACCAGAGTGCACCAGGCAGCCTAGCTAGGGCACCAGGCTTGAGTGTTATAGATATGTTCCAGCAATGATGCGAGCAATCGCAGACTAGACAACCAAGTTGGACGAGCAAAAGGCGCAGATCTTGGCTCTAGAAGAGCGTACTTGTTCTCCAACGTCGCGTTTTCCATCTCCTTCCTCTTCTTCCGTATCCTAGATTCCAAATCCTCGACACAGGGACCCTCTCGCGGGGTCACAGCCGCAGCCGCAGCGGAGCTCTTTGCTTGAGTTGTAGATGCATGCATTGGAGACCCGACAACGTGAAGACGAAGCCATGTGACGGGTGGAGCACGAGCGTTACCTAGCAACTTTGGATGCCAGATTGACACCGGCGGTGCCCTCAAATCATTTTCTTGAGAAAATGAACTTCAGTAAGTACAATGGTAAACTCGATCCCACAACTCTCTATTCATGGTTGCATCAATTTGAAGCTTACTTTGCCGCAGTTAGAAAAACAGATACTGACAGAGTGATCTTATCCAGTTGGTACTTGGAAGGTGAGGCCATTTCTTGGTGGACTCAGTGGGCTCATGCCCACACCAGATTAGGTATGGTTGCTTATGTGTGGGACGAGTTTGTCCGTGACCTTAAGCAACGGTTTCTACCGCCCCACTACCTTGAGCGACTCTAAGACGAGTTCAAGGGAGCGCGTCAGAACGCGCAACCAATTCTTCAGTTTACCAATAGAATTTCAACTTTATGTTTGCAATTAGGATTATCTGATACAGACAAGAAAGGGCAGTTTTTGTATGGCCTTGATACTCAAATCTAATGGGAGGTGCGTATGTTTAGGCTAGCCACCTTCGAAGACGCACTCTCGCTTGCGCAAAGTGCAGAAATGAAGCATAATGGTGGCAAGTCCAAGACTTCCCAGCCGGCTTCTCCCAAGGCTATCGCCTCGGGGAGCAAAAGCCAGAACCAGATGGGGTCTTCCCCAGGATAGAGCTCGGGATCCTCTGGCTCCAAGAACTCAAACAGTGCGTCTAAGCTTACTCCAGACCATAAAGCGGAGGCAGGCAAGACAAGTGGCAAATTGATTGCTGAGGAGCTTTCTCAGTACAAGAAGGAGGGTAGATGTTTCTTTTGTCATACAAAAGGACATACTTCTCGAGATTGTCCTAAGAAGTCTCCAAAGCTCATCGCCAATGCCTCCACAGCTTTCGTGGTGAGCTCAGCTCCCACATAGACCCCAATGGCTACCCCTAGTTCTCCAAACCCCGGTGCTTCAGTTGGAGTAATTATTAGCCAGGATAAGCAGAAGGGCACCCATGACCAGGAGTATGAGCGCAACGAATTGCTCAAGTTCTTTGGCTACATAGGTGGCCAGAGAGTCATTGCCTTGTTTGACAGTGGTAGCACGAAGGATGTGGTCATGGAACAAGCCGCTAGGCGTGTCCATTTCGACCTGACTTCGGTGGACAAACAGGTTGAGGGTTTTAGCACAGGCATGACAACGAGCGTCAAGTATGAAGCTCTAGGTGCTAAGTTAGTTATTCAGGGCATAGAACTTGTGCATGATTTTATGGTTGCCCCTCTTGTAGGAGCAGACATAATTTTGGGCATTCAGTGATTTCACAAGTTTCTTCCTGATGTCAAGTGGAACAAGCACACGTTCCAGGTCAATCGTAATGTGTTGAACGCCCCAGTGACCATTAAGTGTGAGCCAGGAATTCCAAACTTTTCGCTCTCATAAGCCACTTGCAGGCTAAGTGAGCAGTCAGGAAAGGCGCACATTGTGCAATGATTTACATCCAGACAGCCAGATGGTGGCCAGTGCTTTCGAGAAGTACTCGGCTCTCCATGAAAAGTTCTAGAAGATTTTTCTTCGGGACAGTCTCCCTCCCCATCTCCTCTCGTCCAGACCAGAGGACCACAAGATTGACCTCCTTTCACGCTTGGAACCCCCGAGCAAGTTTTCGTATCGCCTTTCGAAGACAATGGAATCGGAGTTGACCGCTAACTCCGAGAATTGTTGCAATCTGGCTTCATCTGCCCCAGCGTATCACCATTTGCAGTCTCGATCTTATTTGTCAAGAAGAAAGATGGGTCTTTCCGTTTGTGTGTCGATTATCGTGCACTCAACAAGCTGACTATGAAGAGCAGATTCCCGATGCCTCGAATAGATTATATTCTCGAGAGACTGAATGGAGCAAAGGTGTTCTCGAAACTTGATTTAAAGAGTGGGTACCACCAGGTGCGGATTGTGGAGGGGGACATTCCCAAGATCGCCTTCTGTGTACAGACTATGAATTTGTGGTCATGCCATTTGGCTTGACGAATGCCCTAGCTACATTTAACCGCATGATGATGCGTGTTTTCCGGGATTTGATTGGAAAGTGTGTGTTTATATTTTTGGACGACATATTGGTATTTTCACCTACGGTTGAGCAGCATGACATTGATGTGGAGAAAGTTCTGAAGTTGCTGGAAAGCAACGAGCTCTACGTCAATGAGAAGAAGTCGGAATTTTATCTGTTCCAATTGCATTACTTGGGATACATAATTATTGCCGAAGGCATTCGACTTGATCCGGCTAAAGTGGCCGAGATTGTCAATTGGGAAATATCTCAGACAGCCTATGACATCAGATCCTTTGTGGGTATATGCCAAGCATACTCCACCCACATAAACAAGTTTTTTGATCTCTTGACGGATCTCACCGATTTGCTAAAGGGTGTGAAGACACGAAGGCAAAAGATTCGAATGACTCCACGAGCTTTAGAGGCATTCAAGAACCTCAAGTTGGCTTTATCAAAAGCACCTTCTTTAGCACTTGCCTCGTGGGATGAGCCATTTCATTGTGCGAGTAATATTGCAATTGGTGGTGTGTTACAGCAGAATGGTCATCCAATAGCTTACATGTCTCGTAAGTTATTGCCCGCAGAGAAAAATTACTCAGTCTCCACGATCGTGAACTCCTAGCAATTATACAGGCCTTGAAACATTGAAAACATTTTCTTTATGGGCGTGACTTTGAGGTTCGCAGACCATCAGGCATTACGCTGGATTCAGACAATGCCAAGTGCACAGTGGAGTGATCGACAACACCGCTGGAGTCAAATATTCCAGCAATTCGGTGGTATGATTGAGTACCTTCTAGGAAAGGCCAATCCAGTGGCCGATGCTTTGAGCCAAGAAGGGACAAGTGACTATGATTCAAACCACTAGACTCGATCTTATTGGTACAGGGCTAGATGACATGAAGCACATAAACGCGGATTTTGAGGAATTCGGTACACAGTGGGAACAAGCATTGGATGCCATAGGACCATGCCACTTTTTGATGCGCGATGGTTGGCTTTTCTACAAAGGCCGACTCTGTGTCATGAAGTCGTTCAGGGCAGCTCTTCTCCATGATGCCCATGATGCCATTACTGGTGGTCATAGGAGCATGAATTTGACTCTAGGAAAATTAGAACGGCAATATATTATTGGCCAAAGATGAGGCGAGATGTGTTTACATATGTACAACGCTTTGATATTTGTCAAAAGGTGAAAGCTCCTCGCGGAAAGAAGATAGGGTAATTACAATCCTTGCCAATTCTTGAGCGTCCTTTTCAAGACATTTCAATGGACTTTGTCACGAATCCACCTCCTAGTCCGAGTAAGCGTAATACGCAGTGCTTAACTATTGTTGATAGATTTAGCAAATTTGTTATGCTTATTTCTTGCAGGGCCAATGTGACCCCCCTGCTGAGGATGTTGCCCAGTCGTTCATTCGACATTGGTACCCGATTGGTAGGGTTCCTAGGACCATAGTGTCAGACTGCGATGCCAAGTTTACCAGTCATTTTTGGAGGGCATTGTTTGATAACTTTGATACTAAGTTGAATTTTTCGAGTGCATTTTGCTCACAGACGGACGGCGAGACAGAGATTTACAACTAGTTGTCCTTTGATGTGCTGAAGTGTTATGTCCAGGGAGTCATATTTGTCTTTAGTTCAAGCTATTTTGAATGATTCTTTTTCTTTAGCTATTGGCAAGACTCCATATGAGGTAGCGTTTGGAAGACCTTTCCAGTCATTGTTGACCAGGACCTCGTCTTCAGTACTTGAAGCGAACAGAGTGACGAAGTCTTACCAGGAGATTTTAGAGTCACTAAAAGACAGATTGGCTAAAGCGCAGGAGGCCTACACTCGATAGGCCAATAAAGACCGAAGGGATATGAAGTTTTCGAAAGGGGATTGGGTTTGTCTTCGTATTATGAAGCAAAGGTTGAAACAAGTGGGCAAGCGATGCCCAAAGTTGTCTTTCAGGAGCTTCGGACCTTTTCCCACCATCAAGAAGAAGAGTAATGAGATTCTCTCATGGTATCAAAGCGTTGAGGTTCTCAAGCTCTTGCTTCTACACTCTATAGAAAGACTATCAACCAATGTTTTCTTTTTTGCCATCCCTTCCTCCTTGCAATTTAATGCAACTTTTTTGTAGCATTCCTAATTTTTGTATTCTGTCTCTAGTGGTAGCACTGTGCACTTGCTCCATAACCTCTCCCCCCCTTGCTTTATCGCGCATTGTGTGCCTTGATCTTTGGAAGACGTACAATTCTACGTCTTTCTTTCACCTCACGTAGCGTCTAGGGAGGAGTGGGCAATCCCTAGGTACCTACTTGTAGCCTTTTCGTTGTAAACTCAAGAGGAGGATTCCATGGCTTCTACATGGAGTGTCATCTCTTCATCTATTTCCCAACTTCTTAAGGAATCCATCCTAGATGGGACCAACTATCTTGATTGGTCTTTGCAGATGAAGACTTTACGTCGGTATCATCGACTATCGGGTATTGTTACCGAGGTCAATGCCCAGCCAGCTCTGCTGTAACTTCTCCTCGGGTTGAGATTGATGCTTGGCTTGATAAGGATGCTTGGGCACGTGCGTTTATCATCTTCAACATTAAACCATCTATTGCTCATTAATTTGATGACAATGATGATGAGCCTGCAGGAGAATTGTGGGATGCCATTCAAAGGAGGTAACATCGAGAGAACTCCTTAGAAGATTGCCTTGAGAATCAGCTTGCCAACTTGAAGATCTTCAATGTTGCCAACATCATGGATTCCATCATGGAGTTTGTTACCATCCCGAAGCAATTGGTCTCTTTGTGGAGCAAGGCTATTGATGAAGACTTTGTTCAATGGCTTCTTGCCAAATTTCCCGAAACTCTCTCATCTTTTTGTGATACTATTTCACTTCTTCCATCTACTCCCAATTTGCATATTGTTGTTGGCATGTTTGAGGATAGAGCTACAAGGAAGAAAACAAGCCATGGTGCTTTCGAGACTCTTCTTTAGGTCAAGGGCAAAGGCAAATGACACAAGGATTCCACCAACAATAAAGTTGACTCTAAATTTGCTAAGAATCTTGCACATAAGAATCTTACTTACCATTATTGTGATCATGAAGGTCACATTCAGCTTGATTGTTGGAAGAAGAAGAGAGAAGGTGGTTTTGCTAAGAAGCCTACCAATCAAACCTCTTCGACTACCAACCAATCCTAGAGTTTCTCTTCCGCCAAGGAATCTGTCTTCATTGACATTGAGGAGCTTCTTGTGGACTCACATGTTCTTGCCACCTCATGTCTTACGGATCGGGTGGTCGATAGTGGGTACACTACTCACATGACTCATGACAGGTCCACTCTGCATGATATTCGGCCAGCTCTTTGAAGGTGTCCTTTGGTGATGATTTCAATCTTGAGGCCTCTTGTGGGGGCAATGCTCTTTTGTTGGCAAGCCTTCTACCAATCGAGATGTACTTTATGTTCCCAAGCTCTCTAGCAATCTACTCTTAGTGTTTCGGATTGCAGAGAAAGGCTATGAAGTGTAATTTGATAGTTTAGTTCTTGAGGTCATCGACACCAGCACCTTGCAGATTGTTGCCATAGGTATATAGGAAGGTGGTCTTTACAGGTTGAAGGACTTTGGTGCCTCCTTGAATGAGTCACATTCTCATTTGCTGCAACTTCTTCAAAGCTATCATGCCTTGGCAGTTGAGGAGGAGGATACAACATTGTGGCATGCTCGCTATGATGCCTTGGTAGCTCATGAGGATACAACATTGTGGCACTGGAACTATGCTTCTCTTCAATAGTTGTTTTCTCAACAGATGGTCGAGGGTCTTTTGTACGTAGTCACAGAGAACGTCGTCCCCGAATGCTTGGAACGTGGGAACGCCACTTAGCACATGTCATGTGCATCCATTCATCCCAATGCTCATAGACATGTATATTCTCATTAGCAAATAGCAGATTTAGAGTGGATTTTGCAGCCCCATAGGCTCCGAGAAGTTCCCAAGACATAGCACAATGGTTGGGACACCTTTGGGGCATAGTTTGGACACAAAATATGATTTTTGGACAATGTTTTGTGGGTAAAATAGACAAAACCGATTTGATTACGAATTCATAAAAATAGGAATCGTTGGGGACGGGAAGATGAACGATACAAAAGGGAACTAGAACGCTATGCTCAGTATGAACAAATCATCGCAAGGGCTAGGTTTAGGCAACAACTCATAGAAGAGCTTCAAGAAGAGGCGCTTCAAGGCAAGCTTTCGTAGTACGAGCAAAGATGGGTACAGCTCAAGGAGACATGGGCACAGTTCATGGAAGCATCAACAAAGGCCAAGAAGGAATCACATAGGGTTGTGAAGCAGTCCATGACCGAGAGCGTTTAAGACAAGAGTTCTCGGGAGACGCGATCACAGAAAGAGGTGTTTTCGAGGAGGTGCCAGTACTCGGGATGCACATGCCAAAACTAGAGCCAAAGCTAGAGCTAGAAGCCAAACCAGAACTAGAACCAAAGATCGAGCATGTGGATATTTTCAAATCCTATTTGGAGGAGGATGGATTACGGATTCATATAAATAGGATCATTAGGCATTCAATAGAATGATCATTCAAAGATCAAGAGGATCCATTTGTCAGAGTTTGCAAGGCAACAAGGACACAGTGGTGGATCAACAGGAGCTTCTCTTGTTTGATTGCAAGTAGAGGGTTGTAGGGGTCTTTGGTATGCATCATGAAGCTGTGAATCAACAAGATCATTGTATATATAGCATGTTTTGGCAATATACAGTAGATTAGGTCTCTCTCTCCTTCTCTTCTGTGTCTTTGCTGAACGTAGGATTAGCATTAATCTTCTTTGCCTAACGTTAATCATGAACACACTTTCGCAACGCATGTTACAACACATGTGGGGAGCGTGGGAATGTCATACGTGTGAGGCGGTTGGTCACACAACTCACGTTTCGAGAACGGATGGAACATGTTCTGAGAATGGATTTATGTGGGGAGCGTGGAATGGAACAGAATGTCATAACCTCTCATTCCTATAGATATGAAGTTACTGAATGTCCACATTTTCTATCTTACTGACTTCTTTAGAGGGACTACCCGGGAGGACACAGAGTCGAGAGCCCAACAGTGGGCACCTTGCGGGACTCTAGTTAAAAGAGCTATCTAGTTGGGCAGATCCAGACGCCCGAGGGTTCGCAGATCCTTACATCAGAGACGGTGCCTACACCGGAGGATTCAGAGCATCATTGCGAGGCATCGGGCTCGTCCGACCAGGCATCTCACTATGGCAGATATCCAGGCCATCCGGCACAGACCCATGCTAGAGCTCCTAGGATGATTACCACTCCAGCCATATACTGTTGTACTCACTGTCACTTTTGTACTCCCGCATATTCATGTATTCATGTATCCATGTACTCATGTACCCCATTTTGACTAGTAGCATTAGCTTCCCACTCTCCCTAGTTGCTGCTTCCGGATGCTCCCTATTGATGTATTGTAGGGCTAGATACTTACCTTTAGTCCTTTCTTTTCTTTTCCAGATAGTGTATCAGATGTCACATGGTTGTAACTTTGGTCTCATAGGTCACTTTGGCCTTTTGAAGACGTTAATATAACATTTCATTTCATTTCATTTTATTTCTCTTTACTAACTCACTCTACTCTTTAGAGTTTAGACTCTCTCTCTCTCTCTCTCTCTCTCTCTCTCTCTCTATATATATATATATATATATATATATATATATATATATATATATAGATCAGTTTACACGTGAGACAGTTGGGGTTTATCGAGATGCAGTATCTGATGGCTTGTTCGCATTAGACTCGCATAGCCCTCTGGACGAGATCACGAGAGGATTGGCAGGTGTACTACATGCATCTGCCTCATATGCGTTTCCTTGCACTATGATCCCTTCCACCCACCCCCGGAGCAGTGCCCCACAGAATAGTTGGTATGATGATGAGTGTCGTGAGACACAAGTACAGCTACTATGGCGTGAGATTGCCATTGGGTCTCACACGCATAGACAGGCCAGGATGATCTTTCAGTGCCTTGTGTGGAGGAAGAAACGAGCCTATCTGGCTAAGCTAGAGGAGGAGATCTACCAACTCCTCTCGGGGAAGGACAGCAAGAGAGCATGGAAGATGTTTCAGGAGAGACAGTCTGGTACTCCGATTATTATTATTTTTTTTTTTCGAGAAAAGATCCTTTCATTAGTTATGTAAAAAAAAAACGCCCGTAGGGCTACAAAAGAGATCTCTCCTGCTCCTAACAGAGAGAGGAGCAGTGAATACATCAAGGCAGCCCGGGAGACTCTCCCTGGGTGCTGCAAAATACAAGCATCAGTCTAACGGACTGAGCGGCTAAATCATACAATGGGGGGGGGGGAAGAGCCAAACAGGTGGCCTGTAGTGCCAACGGGGGGATCCCGTGTGAAGGGTGTAGAACGGACCACAGCGCCAAGTGGTATGGAAGGCCTGGCGCCGTAAAATCGCCTCATCCGAGTCACCCCGGATGCGGTCGTACTGTCCTCGCAGGGTGTGGATCAACTCCTGCCAAATCCCCCGAACAGTCTCTGCTGGTGGCTCTAATCTCCCCTCAAAGGCCGTAAAACACCGGGCCCTCCAGGTGAACCAGATGGTGAGGCTGCTGAGGAGCTCCCATCGTAAATCCCTCTCCTGTGTCCAGCTGGCGGACGAGAAATCCGGTGCCGGAACCAGGCGAGGCTGGCCCCTAATAAATCTGATGGCCTGACTGCCCTGCTCCATCTCATAGCCCATAGCAGGCCCTGACAAAGTCGACCAAGCAGCGGCACCCCACGTAAACATACCCTCTGGAGAGAGGGGGGCCAGAATACGCAGCATCCGCAGCCAAATCTGCTGTGCCTGAGGGCAGTCCCAAAGGCAATGTCTCTGTGTCTCCATAGGGTGGCCGCATCGGACGCAGGCCGCCGGAAGACCGCTGTAAACAAGCCAAGTGCCAACTGCTGAGCCCCTGTTGGCGACCAGCCACTGAAAAGCCGAGATCCTGCGGGCCTGTCGACTAGCCCAAAGCCGAGCCCAGAAATCCTCCAGGAACTCCTGTGATAGTCCCTGCAATCGCCAATGCCCCGCTGCCGCTGGAGAAACCGTCCTCCTCGCCGTCAAAATATGCCGTCCCAGCCGAACAGTATACTGGAAAAAGGTGATCTCTGTGGCCTCAAGGGATGCATAAGGATCATGCCACTCGTACTCTCCGGGGTCCCACTGTAGCCGGGCCAAGGGGCGCGCTGCATATGCCCATATACGCCAATCCGGGAGCACGTCAGCAGGGTCGGGGTCAATGTGCCACTTCCGAGAAGCGGCAGCCACTACCCGAATCCTCTGAAAGGTGCACTCTGCGACCAAAGGCGACTCCACCTCCACTCTCTGGAGTCGGCCCTCATCCTGAATCTCATAATAGAGGCATCTGCCATCCTCAGTGCTAGCTCTGACAGCAATCAGGATCTCCAACTGTGTAAAGGCTCCCATCCACCGTGGGGCCACTGGCTCGAGAGGTGTGAACCACTCCTCTGTAAGTGCCTCCTGAATATCATCCCTTATAATCAACCCCCCTCTGAAGTGACTCAGCCTCTCCACCTGGGTCTCCTCTGGTAGATTGCAGAAAGCCTGCCAGTCTCCAAAACTACGAGCTGGGCCTGCCGCTAAAGGTCCCCAGGCTAGACGAGGCCGAGAACCCAGCATATGACCCTGCTCTGTACGAACCGCTGGGCTCCAGATAAGCGGCTGCCTGGCCCACTCCTCAACACAAGACGGAGGCCGCTGAGAGAGCCCCAGGCTCAGCAGCTCCCAAGCTCTCAGGATACTCAAAGCAAATCTGTCCTCCCATCCTCTACTGAGGCCTGTCCTCCTCATCTCTATGAATATCCAGCGAATATCTGGTGCCCAAGTACCCCCTGCAGGAGGCGCCCGGGCCTGCAGTCGCTGCAAGAGGAGCTCTTTCCAAGGCTCAGCGCCGCCTGGAAGCAACCCCCGAACAATAAGCTTCCCCAATAAGGCTCTACTCTGATCGACTGGATCTATAATGCCCAAACCGCCCTGAGCCAGCGGAAGTGTAATAACTGCCCATGCAACCTTTGCCCGAGCTGGCTGACCATCCCGCCCAGACCACAGAAAGTTCCTGATCAGCCTCTGTACCTGGCTGATGCAAGAGCTCGAGAAAATCCAGCAAGACGTAATGTACCACATAGTCGCTAACAGCACCTGATTTGCCACCACCACCCTCCCAGCCAAGGATAGTCGAGCTGTACTCCAATACAATAGCTTCTTCCGAATGCTCAGAAGAAGCGGGGCAATCTGCTGCTCAGGTGACAAATCAAGGCCAATCTGGCATCCCAAGTACCGCACTGCTGTGCCGGGAGGAATCCATCTAAAGCCGGGGTCCGGACTCCATGCCGGAGTGGGAGCACTACTGATCCAAAAGGCCACTGTCTTGCGCCAATTGATCAATGCTCCCGAAGCTGCACTAAAGATCTGGAGCGACTGCTCTGCCCGAATAAGATTGGCCTCTTGGCCATGCAAAAATAAGCCCGTGTCGTCTGCAAACTCAGCATCAAGCAAATCCTCCCCCCGGACTGGGAGCTGAAGTCCTCTCAAACCAACCTCCTCTGCCGTCAAATACATACTCATAGCCTCCGCAAAGAAGAGAAAAAGGAAAGGGGCGAGAGGACACCCCTGACGGACTGATCTGGTCAGCTCAAAACTCGGCCCCCGACCTCCTGCAATCAGCACCTGGCTGCGAGCTGTGGAGTACAAAGCTGCCACCCCTCTGATCCATCCTGGCTCAAAGCCCAGGCGTAGCATAGTGCCCTCTAAGAATCCCCAATCAACTCTATCGTATGCCTTCTCAAAATCGAGAAGCATCACGACCAAGTCCTCGCCAAGAAACCTAGCTCGGGCCGTCGCCTCCCAGAAAGTAAAGATGTTGTCAAGGATACTGCGCTCCTTGACAAATCCTGTCTGAGTAGCATGAATCAACTCCCCCAGGAAGGGCTGGATCCTCAAACTCAAGGCCTTTGCCAAGACCTTGTAGACAGTATTGAGGATCGTAATAGGCCTCCAATGCCGAATATCATCTGATACTCCCTCTCCCTTGGGGATAAGATAGATCAAGCCCTCGGAAAAGCTCTGCGGCATCATCCCAGTGTCCAAAACATGCTGAAAGCCCCTGCGGAGGCCTGGCCCCAAAAGGTCCCAATAGCGCATAAAAAAGGCCGGCGTCAGTCCGTCCTCCCCTGGGCAACTATGTCGCGGCAGGACCCTCAAGGCCTCGGCAAGCTCAATCTCTGACAAAGGCGCACCTAGAACTGTGCGCATATGGTCTGTGACCCTCCTCTGCACATGGGCCCACACAGTCTGTCTGCATACATCTCGATCCTCAGTGGCTGGCTCCGCTGAGAGCAAGTCACGATAAAAAGCAGTGGCAATGGCTCTGATCTCCCCGAGCTCAGTAGCTATCGATCCATCCGGTCTACCAAGCTGGCGAACACCTGCTCGCGCATGACGGGGTCCAGTGATCTCAAAAAACTCCCCAGTCACTCTATCACCAAGCTGTGTCCACTGAGAGGCCTGACGACGAAAGTAAAACTCATGTCTCTGCTCCTCTGCCTCTCTAACCTCTTGGCGTGCCTGGCTCAGCTGGGACGCCACCCACTCACATGCAGGCTGCTGCTCCTGAAGGCGCTGTAGCGAAGCAAGGCTGCGTCTCAGCCGTTGCTCCCGCTCGCGAATCTCTCCCAGTCGTGTCAAAGCTGCAGCGTGTAGAAAAGAGCTAAGATCAATGAGTCCCTGGGCACACTGGCCCGCTGCATCCTGGTCAGAGCACTGACTATCATGCCAGATCCTCTCAATGTCCTCAGCGAGACTGGGGTCTGCAAGTACCCTCTCTGGGATCCTCAACTGCAAGCTGGGCTCCCGTGTCCCCTCCTCCAAAGTCAGTATAACTGGCGCATGATCTGAAAATGAGGTGCCAGCAAGAATGCCGACGGAGCCCCCTCGCTCCCCCAACCAATCGCCCACATAAAAGCGATCAATCCGAGATAGATTAGTCCCTCCCTGCCGGCGATCCGACGGAGAGAAACTAAGACTGTCCTGAGACCGGGAGAAAGCCCCATGCCGCCATGCATCAGTGATCCTCAGAGTCATACAAAACCGGTCCCAAGCTGCAAGCTCCGTGCCGTGCACTGTAACATGACTGCCTCCCACCCTATCTGCCGGGTCCTCAAGCATGTTGAAGTCTCCCCCAACACACCAATGTGCGGCCTCTGGCAATGCATCTGTAACCTGAGTCCAGAACTCTGCTCTGGCACTAGCATGATTGGGCGCATAGATGTTGAGCACACCCAATAGCTCATCATGCATCCTCAGAATGACATACTGTGCTCTACCAGGCACAATGATCCCTCGATCCACAATGGCCTGCCGCCATGCATCTGCAATAACCATGCATACTCCTCCCTGTCCACCCAAAGGACCAAACCCTGCAGACCAGAAAGTGTCCCATCTACCAGGCATCACCGAACCATATCTCCGGATCCTGCTCTCACCCAAGTGGTGCTCCTGCATCATCAGAATGTCAATGCTGCCACCAACCAGGCATCTCTGTAGCTCCTGCCTCAAGCAGCCTCGATAGCGTATAAAGTGTGCTCCGCCAAGGCCCTGTACATTCCATGAGATGATCCTCATGGATGTCATACTGAGGTGGGGGCTGTCTCAGCCGTGCGGCGGGCCTTCGCAAGCGGCTTGGATGGAGAGTAGTCCCCATCCGAACGGCTGCGAGTCTGCCCACCCGGTGTACTGCAAGAATCCCGGATCAGACGCCAGTGGCTGTGACCCATGGCGACTGCCTCCTGCTCTGACATAGTAACCTCGTGAATACTCACATATCCTGGGTCGCGTGCCAGATCTGCAACTATGCGCACGACCAAATGTCGAATCCCGGATGTATCCACACTCCCGGGATCCAAGACAAAATGAGCCAACTCCCAAAGTCGGCCCAGCACATCTGTAACCTCCAAATCGCTCATGTGATGAGAAAACTCAACTGCCTGAGCCTTCAACGTGCTGAGAGCGAGCTCTAGAGTCCACTCCCGGTCACAAGGTCCACATAGAGGGAATGAGAAGGCCACCGCTGAGTCTAGTGCCTCCTCCCCGCGGGCCGGAGGTATCACTACATGCACTCGGATGGGTGCTGGCTCATGGGGACCCTCTGCTCCAAAAAGCCGTGTGAAGGTATAATCAAACGCCGCCGAGCGCTGTCGAATGCCGAGGCGACTCAACCGACTGCGGATAGATGAAATCCGTGAGGCCCTAATCGGCATAGGTCTCCTCTGTGGTGCTCGAGCGAGGTCAGTGCTCAGCGCCCTCCGGACTGCAAGTGAGCGCCAGGGAGCTGCCAGGACCTCCCGGGAAGGCGAGGCGGGCGGAGGGGGAGGAGGGGGAGGCGAGGGAGGAGGAGAGGGAGCCGCTGCCGAGACCGGAGCGGGGACGGGAGGAGGCGATGGTGGAAGCGAGGCGGTGGGAGGGGATGGGTGTGGGGGAGGTGAAGGAGGGGGAGCTGGCATCTCCTGGTCCTCGGTCGCTGCAGGGGTCTCCTCCTGAAGGGGAGCAAATCTGTTCCTCACGGGAACCCAGTGAGACTGAGACTGCGGCTGCTGCTGCAGCGGTACCTGGGCGTGCTGTTGTGGCTGTCTCCCTCGACGGCGCCCCTGTCCAGGCTGCCACTCCGAGGTCTCTGTGGCCTGAGCAGGTGTCCCTGAGGCAGCCTGCCGAGCCGAATCTGTGGGCGGGCCATCCGTGGCCTGCTGCTGTGGTGAGGGCCGAGGTCTCCTGCGAGGGCAGGCCTTGGCCAAATGACCGACCTGCCTGCAAATGAAGCACTGGTTCGGGAGCCCCGAGAACTCCACTCTCTGATCTATCCACCCCCCCCCTATCCTAGGTAGCTGAATGACCTTAGGAAGGGAGGAGATGTCAGATACCAACACTCTGACAGAAGGTAGCCCCGCTGCTCTGGCCACCACTGAAGCTGCTGAGGGGCCCGTCTCAAGAACCGAGCCCACCAATGCTCCGAGCCTGGAGAGGAGCGGAAGATACTCCCGGCGGAGACCAGGGAAACAAACTGTAATATGGAAGAGGCGCTCTCCCTGCTCCGCCGCAGCTGGGTCAAATCCATGCTGCCAAGGCCTGAAAAAAGCCCGAGCACCCCTGATATCCAGAGGACTCATGGCAAGGACCTTGGCAACGCTCTGGGCGGCCTCGAACTCGATCTGATAATGTCCCCGGCCCAAGAGCTGTACATCCAGGATCTTGCCCACATCTGCAAGAAGGCGAGCCTGAAGTAGATCCCTGATCTCCCCTCTGCTGGGGCGAGTGCCGACTATACGGCAGATGGTGGAGTGAGCCTGAAGGCGTTCCACCTCTGCGGTGAGGCTCGCTTCCTCTTCCGGCGAAAGAGAAAGCTTGATGGGGATGACCTCGGGGGCGGGCGAGGGGGCTGCGGAAGAGTCCCTCTGAGGCGAGGCGGGAGGAGTCTCCATCAGAGTCTGAAGCTCAAGCGAAGGCGAGGCGAAAGCGGAAAACCTGCAAGAAGCGGGCTGCACACCAAGAGGCGGAAAGACGGATGACGAAGAGGGGAAAAAAATAAAAAACCCCCAAGGGGTAAAACAGCACGACAGAGGAGGGAGGGGGGGGGGCGGCGAAACGCGAGAAGGAGGGGGGGGGGCGCTGCTGAATGGAGGCGGGCGAGAGGAGGCGAAGAGGCGGGGGGATGGCGAGCAGGCGGCGGCGGGGGGAAATGGCGCACAGGCGGCAGCGGGGGGAACAGCGGCAGCGGGGGGGATGGCGAACAGGCGAAGAGGGGGGGGAGGCGCAGCGGCGAGGAAAGGGAGAGGGGGGGGCGGCGCAGCAGCGTGATAGGAGAGGGGGGGCGCAGCGACGAGCAGAGGGGGGAGCAAGCGGAGGGCGGAAGGAAGAAGGCGCGAGGAGGGGGGGGAGCGATGGTGCGCAAGCAGGGTGGAGGCGGGAGCTTCAGCGAGCGAGTGGTACTCCGATTATTGCACCTGAGGCATGGCATACTTATGCTAGAGAGCTATATGATGCACTAGTACGGCCCCCCACCCTCCCTCCATTGGGAGCTAGATCGGCTAGCAGCACCTTTTTTACTATGTGGATGGTGCTAGATGCGATCAGGGTTAGTTCCGTACGTCGTACGACTGAAATCGTACGTACTTGCTATACGGTACGGTACCGTACGGATTCGTACGATACCGTACGATTTTTTTTTTGGGGGGGGGGGGTCGTCGTCGTCGTTGTTGTTGTTGCTGTTGCTGTTGCTGTTGCGTGGAGCAATTTCAGTCTTCTAGAGAGCCATTCATCTATAGGGAGCTGTTTGTCAGCGTGTGCACTTGCCATTGCCATATTAGGCAAGCGATCATATTGCCTGATGAGGAGGACGAGGCAATCTTCATGGAGCTCTATAGTGAGCTTGTGGCAACAGATACTCGCAGCACCAGGAGTCAGCATGGACGGGGGCCGAGCAGTTGGAGTTCATAGGCCTCCGCCTTCGGCATCGGCAAAGGGTGGCCTTCGCACATATGTGAGGCGGGGATCCTCGAGCTCCAATCCCCGCCTTCATGATGATATTCCATTGCCCCCTCATGATGATACCCCACTGCCTAGAGAGCCCTTGTTTGATGATGATGGCAACCTACTTAGCGAGAATGATCCCCAGAGTGTCTCGTCCACCTTCGAAGAGTCCTCTTCAGAGAACTCTCTTGATGGACACTCTAGTAGTGATCATGTTGATGATCATGCAGATGTTGGTGATGATGTAGACTTTTGATATGTTATAGCTCTCTAGGCATTGGGCATCTATCTCCTTCTAGCCCATCGATGATGTATTGTAGTATGTAGTATCATGTATGTACGCATGTTGGCGGTCGCCCATGCCATGAGTTTTTGGCCTATCCTTTTGTAGCAATTTTGTACTCTAATGGCATGATGACATTATGTTCATGGTTCTACTATTTTGTAACTTCTTGTCTACAATTTTTAAGTTTAGAAGTATTTTTTAAAAAAAAACGTACTAATATCGTACCGTACCTCAAATAATTTTAAGGTACCAATTAGTACCGTATTTTATCGTACCGTACTGTATCGTACCTTTCGTACTAACTAACCATGGATGCGATAGACAGGTTACAGAATGGAAAGGCACAGGATCATGATGGGCTAGTTGGAGAGCACTTCTCATATGCATGAGACACTTTGGCTTCGCTCATCATACATGTGTTTAATCGTGCCATTTGTGAGGGTTTCTCGACAAGCTCGACAAAGCATATCATGTACCACTCTTTAAGAGTGGGGACCCCATGGTACCAGGCAACTACAAAGGACGGTCATGATTGGTCATTACTTGGCCAAATTATATGGCTCTATATTGGAGTCGGAGTTGAGCCGATGGGCAGAGAGGCATGGTCATCGAGCACATGGACAGGCTGGTTTCAGGAGAGGATTTACCACCTTGGATCACATACTGACACTTCGGGTACTTATTGAAGAGGGCAGGGCACAGAAGAGAAGGATATATTGTTGCTTTGTGGACTTTCGCAAAGCCTTTGATATCGTACCACGTGCCAGGCTTATGCACAGATTGCATGACATTGAGGTACTCGAGGATATGCAGTGGGGGATATATGCTTTGTAAGAGTCTGTGAAACAAGCAGAGTCCGAGCTCCAGGCACACTATTTGATAGGGTGACGACCTTCACGATAGGGGTGAAGCAAGGATGCGCGCTATCGCCCACCCTCTTTGGACTGTACATTTATGCGGTCTCTGATTATGTAGACACACTGGGAGGCCCAGGGGCATGCTTGGCAGGGGTGTTGATTGATATATGCTGATGATATTGTTCTAATCTCAAACTCTCCGGGAGGGATTACAGAGACACCGGGATGCATTACAGGCTTTTTGTGCGGATAGAGATCTGACAGTGAACCTTGGGAAAACCAAGGTTATGGTGTTTAACACCACACAGGCATGGGTGACGAGATCAGAGCCTCAGTTCACTTTCTGAGGGGAGCCGGTAGAGTACGTCAGGTCATATGTCTACTTGGGAGTTACTTTCACAGGATCGTGTTTCTCCCTGAAGGAGGCAGCAACAGCTAGATTAGCTCGAGGGCATGCAGCCTTGGGGGCACTTGAGAGGTAGTGTGCACACATACAGTTTCAGGAGCCACGCACCAAATTGTGGCTATTTGATACGCTTGTCACACGGACCCTCCTGTATAGGGAGCTCCAATTTGGGGCCCAATACACATCATAGATCTCAGAGAGGGACAGATAAGGGAAGGAGGCAAATGGAGAGACCACTGATTATGATGATTGCTTGCATGATTCGGAGCAAATCATCAGTACCACATGAGATTGTTCGGGCTGAGCGGCTGGGTGCCTCACCAAGGCCCCTATTCCAGGCAGTTACCTTTTTACAGCGGCTATGGGAGCTCCCTCAGCAGAGGTACTCCCGATTGGCATTGACCTCATCCATACAGTTGACAGAGGATGGAGATACTCATTGTTGGTATGCTCAGATGAGATCATGGTTTGACCTACATGGTTTGCGGATAGAGGCACTACCACCCTTTCAGTACAGTTTGGATTGTCCATTTTTGGATCTCACCCGCTTAGTGCAAAACCGCGTGATCAGGATGGATATCATCAGAATGGACACAGAGAGGACATAGACTAGCCCCTTGAGCCCTTGGGCACGAAAAATGGCTCATTACAAGAGCCATTTTCTACACCTCTCACCGGATGATTTTATCACCCGCCTGGTGTACATGGATGTACACCTATCACATGGGATACCTTGTGCCATTGGACAGATCCGGACCTGATCACACCAGCTGCGGATTGAGACCGGGCGATATGTGCATCGGATCTTGGATGACCGCATTTGTCAGCTATGCTACCAGGAGGTAGAGACAGAGGAACACTACCTTTTTCGTTGTATAGTCTATTATGAGATCCGAGGGAGATATCACTGCCTCTTCCGAGAGGGTTTTGGGCCGTTACGTAGGGTCATGGAGTTTGAGGATTAGAGATGCTTGGGATTGTTTCTACTTGAGCTTAGGAGACATAGAGACCCTCTTGGCAGACAGGAGGCGGAGCCATGATGTACCTAGACAGAGGACCCTGATAGATTTCTTCAGCACTAGCACCAGCAACCCAGCCCACACACCTCCTGATACCTCCTCCATTGGGTCATCGGGGCACCGACCACGCTCCTAGGGAGTCACCATTGATAGAGCAATTATCTTATGTCGTGCTCGTCGGCCACGCCCACTAGGATCCCGACCACGGCATCCTCACCACCATCGCTAGATCAGAGCCATTATTACTCGGCATCGAGGCACCTACCTCGCTTCTACGACCTCTCCATTCTAGACAGCCCCATGGCGGAGATACTTGATCTAAGGAGAGGGCAACACTTCAACTGATCAGCATACATGGATCTCCCTGATATACATTTTTTTAGTATTTTCCAATATTTTCTACTCAGTATCATCTCGGAGTCTTACAGTTCTATTCTTATAATTGTAGGACAATCAATTTATTGTACTTTTTAGTCTCGTTTAGTTGTTCTCGTTGATGGGACACCAACTTCAGATGTACTCTCAGTTTTGGTCTCATAGGCCACTAGGCCTCTTAGAGACGTTAATATATCATTTCATTTCTCTCTCATGATGACGTGTTGTTCTTGTTCTCGTTCCGAGTCTAAACGTCCTTGTTCCCCGTTTCGAAATTGGGCCTCGTTTCACGTTCCATGTGACTATGATTGAAACCCTCCCACTCCCACTTGTGTGGCTTGTTTGCATGGCATGGCAACACAGAGAGCCTTTCCCTCACGAGGCTACTCATCGGGCTCCTCACATCTTGGAGCTTCTCCATATGGACTTGTGCGGTCCCATGCGGACTACTATCCAAGGGTGATGCTAGGTACATCATGATTATTATTGATGATTGAAACGCGAAAAGTTCGGGTGTATCTTTTGGTAGAAAAATCTCACGCTTTCAAGAGTGAGTGGATTTGGTCAAGAATGTGACCACACAGTAGCTTTGACAAGTTTGTTCAGGCAATGGAGGAGAATTCATCTCCAAAGCCTTTCACAACTTTTGGTCACAGAAACGTATTGGCCGTCAATTCTCCACACTTGTTAGTCCCCAGTAGAATGGTGTGGGTTGAATGCCAAAACAAGATTGTTCAGGAGATGGTCCATACCATGCTTTCTTCTTCTGATCTTCCTTCCTCTTTTTGGGGAAAACCTATGACCATTATTGTCTACATCAACCGTTCTCCTACAAAGGCGGTTGCTAATATGACACCGGAGGAGGGTTTTACACGACAAACCTTTGGTTTCATATCTCAAGGTTTCCAGCTGTGATGCTTATGCTCATGTCCTTGATTTTGCCACGTCCAAATTTGATTTCAAATCCAAGGAAGTGTAAATTCCTTGGTTATAGCTCTCGAATCAAAGCTTACACATTATGGGATCCGGAGATGAAGTCCTTAGTGATTTCCCACGATGTTCACTTTGTTGAACCCTCGTTTGATGATTTCTGGTCTCACCTCGAGCTTACCATAGAGGCTCCTCATCCTCGGTCTGGCAAGGCTGTCCATTGCCACCACCTTATGTATTTTTGTTTGTAGTCGACGCCATGAGTAGCTTTCTCTCCGCTCAAGAGATAGGGCTCTAGGGATTGTGTCTTCCCATTCGCGCGTAGGAGGAGCTACTTGATTTCGAGTTTGCCAATGACATAGCAACATACTTGTCCGTAGATGAGGGGAACCTCCAGAGGTTCGCCGAGGCGATAGAGATCTTCTGCCATCTGGAGCACAGATCAACTGGCACAAGTCGTTTGGATTTTGGGTTGGCTCATCACCCATGTTGACTTGATGTTGAGTTGAGGCTTTTCAATGGATTTTTGAGGGGCATTCTAGTTCGTTATCTTGCATGTCAGGTGGGCATCCTGGGAGCGGTAGCTAGCTCCTCTTTGTTTGAGCATTCATAAGAAGTTGTTATATTGGAGTTCAGCTAGGCTTTCTTTAGCTGGTCGGGTTTGGTGGCAAACCAGGTTCTTCTTGCCACCATGTGGTATATCACCTCTTGCTGGGTCTTCTCTCGGGCGTGCATTTGTCAGGGTCCAACGGTTGATCCGCAACTTTATGTGGGTTGGCAATGAGATGAGAGGCCTGCAGACAACAGAGCCCCCCATGGAGGACTTTAGGGGATGCTTGCTTCACTGTTTGCTTGCATCTGAAGCTCCAGCTCCCGTATCTGCAACTCAAGTGGAGATAGGGCTTGTTGTGTTAACCCTTCAGTGGAGTTAGTATAGGTGGGAATTGGGCTAGGGATTTGGGTGAGAGCATTGGCGAGAGGGGGGAACGAGGAACAGAGACTTCAGCCCTTTGTTCTTGACGATGTATATAACAATGTAATGAGAATAAGAGTGTAGAGAGAAAAGAGAGACCATGCATAGGGTTGGGTCCCAGATATCCTTTAAAGGGCCCCACCACGTATGTTGTATTGCTGTATTGAATGAGTAGAACGATTGATTGGTGCTTGTAAATTACCATGACTGAATTGACCTTGGAGACCTTCACTTGGCTGAGGTGACTCTCAGCCTGTAGATGACCCTTGATCTTCACCTTCCACCTTGCCCTTGGCTCCAATTGGCTGTCTAGGCCCTTGAAGCCTGGCACTTGCAAAATATATGAGATGAATTATGCAAGGAACTGAAGATCGCTTATATATGTTATCCATATGCTGGTCGGTTATCTTACAGCAGCTGTCGGCCTGTTTATATGCTCACGACTTGGAGAAAATAGGCATTAAATGCTATTACTTTCCTTTATGCCTGGCTGGCTGCTCTTGCTGCTGGCTGAATGGCCTTTTAGGCCTGGTCATCTGAGGGATGGCTGGACTATTGTTGGGCTAGTCCCGTAAGGTTGGCCGATTGGGGCCTAATCTCTTGGTTGACCCTTGGTTGGCCCTTGGACAAGCCCTACATGGCTGCCCATGAGAAAGACACTTCAAAGCTTGCCTCTTGAACGTAGACTGGTGCTTGTGTATACGGCTGGAGCCTAATAAATGGCCAGTATACCTGATCATCATTCCAGAGGTTTACATAGATGTGCGGAACATGCATTGACTTCATGTGCATGACATGCACACTTAACCATGACCCTCTACATCGAGCTGACTCGTCTCGGACAAAAGCTCACAAAGGGCAGTTACCCCTCTAAGTCTTGCACGTGTTGCATGGATATCTTCACGTGGCATCCGAGTGTGGGATGCATGTGACACTCGCAAAGAGAGAGAGAGAGAGAGAGAGAGAGAGAGAGAGAGAGAGAGAGAGAGAGAGAGAGAGAGAGAGAGAGAGAGAGAGAGAGAGAGAGAGGAGAGAGAGAGAGAGGAGAGAGAGATTAACGTCTACGAGAGGCCAAAGTCGGCGGCCTATGAGACAAAAAATAATACAACTGTGTTCTTCCGGTCATCGGAAGAAAAAAAGAAAAGAAAAAGTGTGCATGTGTTTGGATACAACCATGAATCATCATGGATCGGTGGAACCCATATACAAACAATATAAGGGGGGGTGGGGATGTGGATGGAGTGCTAAGGCAAGATGCATCTCTATATGCTGAAGGGGTAGTACAAGCATGCTATGCAGATCTATGTCTAACTCCATCTAGTGCCATAAGAGGGATATAAGATATCATACATCGCCGATGATGAGGCTGTGAATGGCGTGAACATGTATCCTGAGTCTCTGAATGAAAGCGAGCTAGCCTCTCCTGTGTCTCCATCTGGTGGTGTCTCATTCGGATAGCTGCTATCTCTCGGTGACGGAGTCGGGGTGCTCTATGTCTAGTCTGTCTAGGTCTCCTCCTGGCTCTCAATTCCTTTGCTCTCTGTGCGGTCACCCCACGTGGTACATCAGCTGCTGGCACTGGCATAATAGCTCCCTGGAAGAAATCTGTGAGCTGGGACTGTCTCCCACTCCTAGTGGGAGCGGGTGTCTGGAGGAGTCTCTCTCGAGAACTATGAAGCTCTAGTAGTAGTTTGCCAAGCTGTCGTTGGTCCGAGGCCTCCATCAACTGATGTAGTGAAGAGTGCTCCTCAAACAATCTTGCATATCTATCTGTGACCCCGTGGTGGGCTCTACATCTACATACAAAGTGATCCTCAGTCTCCACCTCCTCGCGGCACAATCTGCATATCCGCTCAGCTCCTGGGAACCCGTGCCGCTCTCCCAGCCTCCATCTCTAGTAGTAGTTGATGTGATGAGACTCGTAGCTGTCCAATAGCAACGCGAGAGCTGTGTGGCATGTATACATCCATGTACGCGGTCGATGTATAAACCCATCCCTTGAGATGCTCATAAAGTGGTCTCTGTAATACAGCATCTTCGGTGGTAGTGGGCTCTCTGGTGCTGTCCATGTCTCCTGTATGTAGTGCTGCCATATGTCTTGTCTCATCACTCTGTTCCTCTCATCACTATTATCTTCGGTGGTAGTGGGCTCTCTGGTGCTGTCCATGTCTCCTGTATGTAGTGTTGCCATATGTCCTGTCTCATCACTCTGTTCCTCTCATTGAGAGAGAGGTAACCCCGTGAGCAGACTGATCATACTGAAAAGGTGGCAACCGCTCAATGTCTATCCCATGATGTGAGAACCACTGTAGCATCTGTGCATACCAAGATCCAGTGTGTCTAGCCTCGGCCAGCTGTTTGGGATGCCTCAAAAGCTCGGCGGGATAATCTCTCCGTGGGCATCTCCCTCATCCTGTATATAAAGGAGATCGTCTGGAACAATGCCTCCACTGCTATAGGTGGTGCAACAAACTCAGCTCGAACAATGTCATGCGGGACGGATGGTTTGTTGCGTATCATCCTCAAGAAGCATCAAGATCTGTGGTCTCTCCAGCTGTACCCACACCCAACCAGCATAGAGAGAGAGAGAGAGAGAGAGAGAGAGAGAGAGAGAGAGAGAGAGAGAGAGAGAGAGAGAGAGAGAGAGAGAGAGAGAGAGAGAGAGAGAGAGAGAGAGAGAGATTACTGATTTTTTGTTATACTTTATTTTCATACAGATTATAGATGAAAAATCGTTGATCAAGAAATATCAAAAAGAGATTTTGAGCTTGAAGGAGGAGCTTGATCAACTAAAAAGAGGCATTTTCGAGAAACCACACATCCGCAGCACACCGCAGGATGATTTCCTTTCTCTACGTCAACAGGTGTTTCTTCGTCAACCATAGACTTGTGATATGATTAAACTCGTCTTTGAGACATGCTTGCTTTTGAATGCTCAAGAAGCAAGTTTTAAAGGAAGAACTAAGTTTCTTTGTTCTCTCAGTTCACCAATTGGTATCATACATGGGTTCAAGTTTTGGTCTTTTTGTTTAATAAAGATATAGAGACTTTTATAAGGTGGTGCACATGCATCTATTTGCCTATTTGTGCTCTGTTTGTAAGGTTTTGCACATACATCCATATGTACAGTTGTAAATATATGTATGTAGGCAAGCTCTTTCCCTAAGCTACCACTGAAATAGAAGAGAAAGGTCCAATATCGACACGATCATAAATCATAAAGCACCCAACCAGCATAGAAGAAAAGGGATGCTTAAGAAGGGATCATTGAGAGATTTTGTGTTTGCAAAAGTGGGGAAGGGCAAATATGAAAGAGGATTGAGGCGATAGCAAATGGTAGGAGTGCAGATCATCTTCCTTGTCTTTTGTTGATAAAAGTAACAACTCTATGAAGGGCAACAGGGTTTTCCTGGGCAAAAATATCAGTTGCATTTGATGTGTTTTAAGTGGCTTTCTCTTAAGAAGTATGAGAGAAACCAATTGAATCCTCTTGATTGGGTATATCCACATGCAGCTCGAGGCAGGACAAGTGAAGTTGCAGTCTAGATTGGAGGAAGAAGAACAAGCAAAGGCAGCTCTTCTGGGAAGAAATTCAAAGGCTTACGAAGCTGATTCTTGTTTCTACTAAGAACAGCACTAAATTGCAGGAACCTGAGAAGCTAGGGCACAGGAGACGGCACTCGTTTGGAGATGAAAAAGTAAGTAAAACTCTCTAAAGGTTTTTTCTGTTTATAGACAATGAGAGGGGGGAGAGTATAGAGAGTGGCCAGGGTATACGCTATGTGCACATTAAGTTGGTCTTATGGATTGAACACTCTTGTAGCAGTTGGCTTCCTTGGGAGAGAAAAGACAAGCATTTGCATTGGGTTTCAATGATGATTCGGGCTTAAATTGGACATGTCTTGGAGCATTGTTTTGAGGGTAAGATAGATGTCGGTGGCATTGAGGACACCACCAAAGAGGAGAAAAAGAGCAAACACCGGGGTATTCTCAGTTGGTTAAGCTTCGGGTAACTTCTTAAACTGAGCCCTTAACTATCAATAATGTGCAATTCTTATAGTGTGTTTGCATTCATGCATGTATATTGCTTTTGAAGAAGCAAACAATTAAATGTAGGACTATGACAATTATGATTTGCTAAAGCCACCTTGATGTGATGCATAGCTATTCAACCTAACCAAACTATCATGGGTAAATGTTCTCACACTAAAGCAAGTAGGTCTAGTGAGTGGAGGATCCCTCTCCTTGTTTAACATCTTGTGCAAATCATTAGGAGCAACTACAAAAGCGAGAGAAGTGTCACATGCACCCATGCACTGAGGTGCAATGTGGCTCATCATTAGCGCTATACTTGTATACATATAGTACCTTTTTAGGATTATTTGTCGTATGCCGATTCTTTGTCATATACCGTGACCCCATCATGAGCCCTAGTCCTTGGACATGCCAAGCATGAGCTATGTAGGCATTTCCAAGCCTTATGTGTAAGAGTTTGCCACTTAACCCACTTGGAGAGCAGTCAATTCATGTAGGTCACCCTAGCATAGACCAAGCATGTAGAAGCATGTAGGGCATAAGGCATAAAGCTTGCCTTATGGCATTGCGCATGGGCTGCCAAAAGGGACAAACAATGGCTTGCGGGGTCGGCCAACAGCAAGGGCAGGCGCACTACACGTGTGAAACGAAGGCAACATTTAATGCTTGTGAGCATATAAACTAGCTGACAACAATAGGTATTCCAGGTATTCCTCTTGACCTTGAAAGGTCTAGGCTATAGTAGACTAGGATGTTCCCAAGATTGCTCACGCGATTAGATCATTTGTGGGTCTTTGCCAAGCCTACAATACCCATATGGACAAGTCTTTCGACCTTGTAACACCTCTCACAGATCTACTCAAGGGAGTGAAGATGCATTATCAAAAAGTCTCTGTTTACGGACAAGGCTCTTGAGGCCTTCCATGCATTGAAGAAAGTGGCCTCAGAAGCACTAGTTCTTTTTTTTTTTTTTCAGAAAGGAGACTTCTATTAAGTATGAAAATTTTTTACAAAATGGAGATTTCACACCAAGTAAGGTGGAGATCTCAACCAATCAGGAGCCCTGTGCTACCAATAGGGACGTGAAAAAGATACCAATGTCCCACTCTCTCATAAACTGGCCGCGCTTCCTCTCCGCAGCCCTCGAAGATCCCTGGATTTTGGCCCAGGTAGCCATGATGGTGTGAATAATATCACTCCAAATCTTGCAAAGACACTGAGAAACAAGAACGGGAGTACCCTCAATGCCCTCGGTGCATCTAGCCTTCCAGATATTCCAGGCTGAGATGCTAGCAATAATGTCCCAAGAGCTGTCTAACCTCTGTGCCGGAGGGACAAAGTGTGAAAGTGGCAAATCCTGAAGACAACACTGCCGAGCAACTCCTTGCCTAACCATAGTGGCCAAGCTCGTGTCAGTCCCCTCGAATCTCAGCTAAGGCCCAGACTGTGTCAACCAAATGATAGAACCAAAAGAAATGATAACATCCCTCTTAATCCTACCAAAGAGGTGTGCAATCGCAGACCAAACCCTGTGTGCTTCCCTGCATTCCCATAAACAATGGTAAACTGACTCCGAAACTCTTGCACATCTATGGCATGTTGGGCAAGCACCAGTTATAGACCTCCACTGATTGGTGGCCAGACCACCATGAAGAGAAACCTAGACAAAGGAGGAAATCTGTGGCATTCCTATAAGAATGCCACAATCTCTGCCAAAAAACCCTCTGAATGTCAGTCGAAATGTCGTAAGATTCCCAATGGGGTCTAAGAGTAGGGACACTCTGAATGTGTCCCAAGATAAGATGTCTGGCATTCTGCACCGTATAACTGGAAAAAGGCATGCTTTTCAAAGGGTTACAAGCATCCTTCCACTCCCACTCACCGGGGTCCCAATGCAAATGTCTGATAGGGCAGCCACCATACAACCAAAGGCTAACACTCTCTGTGATCATCCCTGGGGGGGGGGAGGGGGGTTCACAAAGATGTGCTTCCCTAACTTGCCAACAACTCTGACTCGACGAATCTGGGGGTCCTCAATAAGGTCCTGCACGTCACATCTCTCTTGTTGCCATCCATCCTGTACAGAAAAAAAGATCGGTACATCATCCTCCCTAGGCAAGGGGAGACCCATAACTTGAAGAGGAACATCTATCCCAGAAAAAACCCCAAACCAAGAATGATGACGGCCTTCCAAGAAAGATCCAGTAATCCAATGGTTGGGAATGGCTGCATCAATCTGTGCAATCCTTCGGCTAGAGCCTCTCAAATGTTGCGTGAAATCCAATCTCTGTACCTCGGTGAGGCTCTGAAACCTTTTCCAAGCCAGCATTGTGGGGCATAGGGTCTCCCAGCCAGCCCAAAGAATATGCATAGCTTCCCCAAGAGGCCTACCATGCACATCTAAGATCAAATCATTCCACAGAATGGGCTGCCGGTTAACTTCCTCGGCTGAACGCGGGGGGATGTGTACCAAAAACCTCCTCAGCCAGTCCCAGGTCCGTAGGAGGGACCTAACCAGGGGGGATAAAGGGGAGCGGTGAACTGCATGCGAAAAAATAAAGCGTGAGCTGAGAGTCCAATCACCTCCGCGAACAGGGACACACTTCGTGATCTGTTGCATGAGAAAGTCCTTCGCTAAGTGCCTAGAAGAAAGCCCCTAACAACCAGCTTACAAAAAGCAAAGCCTTACATTGCACCTCAGGGTCAATGATATTCAATCCTCCTTCCTGCTTAGGCTTGATAATGGTTTCCCAAACAACTCTAGCCTTGGTGTGTGCATTTCCATCAAGCCCTGACCAAAGAAAGTTCCTAATAAGGCGACGAAGTTGGCCAATGCAACCCTTATGAAAAATCTAGCATGAAGCGATAAACCAAGTCGTGGCTAGCAAAACTTGGTTAACCACCAAAGCTCTAGAGGCCAAGCCGAGCTTCCTCCTACTCCAGTGATGAAGTTTGCTTTTAATGCTTAAGAGCACTGGAGCAAACTGTTGTGCAGGGGAGATGTCAACGCCCACCTGACAACCAAGGTATCTTGCAGAGCATCCTCTCTCAATCCAAGTAAAACCAACATCTGTACCCCAATCTGCAAGAGGAGAATCACTGATCCAAAAACCAATTGACTTATGCCAATTGATAGTAGCTCCTGCTGCCAAACAAAAGGCTTCCAAGGCTGTCCGGAAAGAACATAAACAAGCATGTGAAGCCTCATCTGCTAACTCAGAGTCCAAAAACTCTTCCTCCGTGCATAAAGGCAGCTTGAGACCCACAACACCAGGGGCAGCCCGAAGAAACCTACTCATAGCCTCAGCTACAATGAGGTACAGTAAAGGGGCGAGGGAACAGCCCTGCCTCACTGAACGGGAAATCTGAGAACGCTCACCGTGCCCCCCACAGGCTAAAATAGCGCTATGAGCCTCCTTGTATAGGCAAGACACCCCTTTGATCCAGTTTTGGGAAAACCCCATGTGTGCCATAGTGCCCTCCAAAAAATCCCAATCCACTCTATCATAAGCTTTTTCAAAATCAAGCAAAAGAATGGCAAGAGGCTGCTGACTAGACTTTGTCCACTCGTCGACAGCTTCCCAGAAAGAAAAAAAGTTATCAAATATACTCCTTCCTTGGAGGAAACCATTCTGGGTATCATGGATAGTCCTTTGGAGAATCGGCTACAATCTTATACTCAAGGCTTTAGCTAAGATTTTATATGCAGATCCAAGGAGGGTGATGGGCCTCCATTGCTTGATGTCAGTCTTGTCCCCACTCTTGGGGATAAGGTGAATCAGCCCCTCCGTGATGTATGGAGGCATCATACCCGACAACCACATTTCCTGAAGGGCAACAATGATAGCATCTCCAATATATTCCCAAAGAATAAAGAAAGCGGGAGAAAGACCATCATCCCCTGGGCATGAACCATTGGAAAGAGCATGTAGTGCGTGAAGGAATTCATCCTTCGAGAAAGGGGCATCCAGGGAAGAACACATAGCATCTGTAATGAGCCCTGGCATGCACTCCCAAACTTTCTACCGTGCCACATCTCTCTGAGGAGAGGGCACCTCTGCAGTCAACAAAGACCGATAAAATTCTGAAGCAATACCCCTCAATTTATGAGGCTCAATCTGAACCTCACCCTATGAGTCCTGCAAGTACCTCACAGAATTCTTGCAATGGGAAGGCCTGTGTGCTGAAAAAAACTCTTTGTTGCATTTGCCACCTAACTCGTTTGCATGAAAAGCGAACTTAGCCCTCCTATCCATGGCTAACTGCAGGCTGCAGCTCTGCTCTAACTTTGGTCAAGAGGTCAGTAATCCAAGTCGCATGTGGATGCTTTTCATGTTCCCTCCGAAGAGCAGCAATCCTAAGCCTAATAGCTCTCTCCTTGTCCAGAGCCTCCTTCTTCTTAGACAAGGCAATGCTATGATAATGATGGTTGGTCCTCTCAAGAGCTAGCACAATATTATGACGAGGATCAGGACCGTCACAAGATCTCCATATCTCTCTGATCTCAAGGGAAATGTCAGCATCAAGATAAAGAGAGTCAAGGATACGGACACGGGGAGAGGCCGAGCGATGGTGGTGCCAGGCATAATAGCAATGGTGCCTTCTCTGTCCAAGGACCAATCATCCACATAAAACCTGTCCAGACGTGCAAAGATGCTCTTTTCCCCGCTCCTGCGGTTATGCCAAGAGAAAGATAAGGAATTTGGCCTTCTCTGGAAATCATCCTCAGTCCAGCAATCCCTGCGAAAAAAGGAAAGCGTGAATCTCTCCCACGAGTGCCGAGGACCAAAAGGTGTGGCCAAAAAGCATCTTACTAGTTTTGCCACACTGAGATCTATCCAATTTGTGTTCCTGCAGCAAAAGCACATCCATAGACCCTCCTGTAATAGCAGGGTGAAGCTGGTCCTTCTAAAGGCGCTTCCTACCACGGGTGGGAAGCCCTGAACATTCCATGAGACGATTCTCATGGAAGTGAAGAGGGTTTGATCCCTGATCTAAGAAGACGACAGGCAGCCTGAGGACGCCTCTCATAATGTTGTAGGACGGGAAAATCCACAGGGCAAAGTCCACTGACATGCCCTTGTCTGAGGCCCTGCACAGTACCTGCATATGTATGAGAAACTTGTTCGCCCTGCGGGGCATCAAGGGCAATGGCATCATGCGGAAAATCCTGCAATACATAATCCCCACTGTGCTGAACATCCTGCATATCGCCCCCTCCAACTAGAAAGGACTCAACAAAATCATCCTGATTTGAGATATCATCTCTCCGCAAAGATGCATCAGCTGACACATCCCTCTGACCAAAAACATCATCTATTTGTACATGATTCGAGGAGGCCTTTCCATCAATCGCACCAGGGGGGGCGGGCGTGAGAGATAGTTCGCCACACCTGGCGGACTGAAGGACGGAAAGGAACCAAGGGAGGTGGACCTTGAGAAGCACGCTTGCGAGGCCTCCTGCGACCTCGAGCCCGAGGACAATCTCGAGCAAAGTGACCCTGTTGTTGGTGACAAACCTGGCACTGATCGGGTTTACTTGTAATCTCCATACCTTGCTTCAAAGGGCCACAAGGGCCAGGAAGCAAAACATAGTCCTCAAAGAGCTCAATGTCACGGGCAAGAACCATGACCTTGGGGACAGCATCCGTCGAGGCAGTGAGACCACCTGGGCAAAAGATGTCGGCAAGGCGTGAAAAGGGGGCACTTGAAGAACCAGCCCAAAGTCAGACCCGATGGCCTCTAACATAGGCCAATATGCGCGAGGAAGACATGGGAATCTGAGAGTAATCCGGAAACGGTTCCGGTCTTCCTCAACAGGGTCAAAATAGTTGGAGTAGGGAAAAAAGAATATCTTCCTCGGGCCCAATGGCAAAGGGTTGCCCTTCAAAACCTCTGAGGCTGCGTCCTCAGAATCAAAATCCACTTGGAAGAAACCTCTTCCAAGCAACCTGACATCTTGAAAGTGTAGAGCGAGGTCGGAGGGCAGAGCCGCCAGAACCCAGTCCCGAGCTTGGAGATGGGACGGGTGAGATCCAAAGATTCTGGCAATAAGGGTCGTTTTGGAGTCTCTCTCTATTTCGGCGTAGAGGACCGCAAGCTCGGCTTCGGAAAAAACAATGGTTCACTCGGCCGAGGGAGAATGATTAGCCATGATGCTAATCGAAGAAAAAGGCTGACTTGAACCCATATGAGGAGCAATCCGAACCAAGGGGGGAAGAGGTAGGCAAGGAGGTGGAGGAATGGAAGGGAGGGTGGAAAATGGAAAAGCAAAAAAGGAAAGGGAAGCAAGGGGGAGATGGTTGGACGCAAAGGCGAAGAAGGGCGGGGGAAGGGCAGCACAACAGGGTTGCGTAGAGGGAAGAGGCGGAGGAAGGAGGGGAGGCGGGGAGAGGAGGGGAGGCGAAACAGCGCAAACTGGAGGGCGAAGAAGGGCGAGCAGAGGCAGGGGCGAATGGCGATGGAGGAAGGATGGGAGGCGGAGTGTGGATGGGGGCAAAGCACGCACAGAGGCAGAGGGGCGCAGCGATGGAGGCCACAGAGGCGGAGGGGTGCAGGTCAGGGTTCGGGGAGCTAGGCGGTCCTCACTCTCTGTTTCCCGCTGTCAGAAGCACTAGTTCTTAAGTTGGCATATCTTGTGAATGGAGACAAACTGTCTCTTAAACACATGCTGAGAATCAGGTCAAGTTGTTGGCTTCACTCGGAGGTCCTTCCACTTGGCAAACACTTTTATGTTGAAGCATAATTTGAATGTGACTAATACGTTGAGCATGAGTGTACTTGTACAAATTAAAAAAAGTGGTCCACTTCCCAAGCCAGCTATCCAAGTAAAGTTCCTCACTCTCTTTCCATCGGATAAAGGTTCTGGATGGAAGGAAACTTGCATAGGAGCACACAAGGCATCCCACACAACTTGATTATATATAACGGCATGTCTAGATGGCTAGAATTTGGAGGACGCTTTCCACACTGAGGAAGAAGTAGTACAGTGGACCACTTGATGGGCTCTCCGGCCTTTACCCCTTACATACAGGATTTCATCATAGCCCCTCCCCCGATTGGAGCTGATGATACATATCTTGCCTTCACTATCTCAAATCTCCCACATTCGGTGCCATATCCCATACAACCCTTCCCCTACACGAAGGTGCACTTCCACCATGATCTTGACCAGTGTTGCTAGGCGTTTCTGAAACGGCAGGTATGAAACGGGTTTCATACGTTTTGAAACGTTTCATAAAAGGTAAGAAACAGTTACAAAAGGGTTTCATATAAAATAGAAAAAGCATGTATATTTTTAACTTGAAATATACAAAAGGAAAAATTGTTTGACAAAACTTATAAGAGACCACATTGAATTCATTTCAATAAAAACAAAATACATGTAAGATATGATGATATCACAAATCACGTGGGTGATGACTAAACAGAAATCAAAAGGATCACCACGTGGGTGATGAGTCATGACTCAAAATCCAAGATCAAAATAAATAACATGTCCAAAGTTCAAATTAAATAACATGTCCAAATAAAATGATGCTGGCAGTTGCTAGTTGCTATCTGCATCCCCATCCTCATGCTCATCCTCATTTGCATCTTTTGCCTCTACTGCCTCACTCTCAGGGTCACTGCCGGTAGCCGAGTCCTCAAATGCCTCATCCTCTAGAGGTGCAGGTGCACCACTAGTACTAGCCTCTCGAGAAGATCGTGTAGTGCGAGCCAGAGCCATGATCTCCTCATAGAGCATAGAATAGATGTCTCTCTCCTCGTGAGGAATGTCGGGAATCTCCTTGCACTTCATGATATCAATCTTATCTAGATTCACTTGGCGAGGCTCAATGGGATGACCCTTTTGCTTTAGCAATCGGAGATTACAATGACAAAAGACAAGCCTCTCCAATTGTGCTATGCAGAGTCTGTTTCTCTTTTTCGTGTGAAAAAGAGCCCATGTACTCCAATTCCTCTCACAACGCCTTGAACTGCAATCTTGGGAGAGAACTCTCAATGCAATCCGTCTCTACATTGTACAAAAAAGAATGTTAAGTTAGAGTCAAAAAGAGAGTAGCATTTGAATGTAGATTTTGAAAGAATAGGAGACAAAGATACAAGATTCAAGAATCAAGAACCTTACCAAGTTGGGTGTCCCAACACCGTATTTCTCCCACAAGACACCGGCTCCAACTATGTCTCCCTCAGCAATGCAGTAGCTCGCCCAAACATATGGCTGTCGTTGCGGTAAATGAGAAGCTCATCCTCAAGCTTTCTCATAAGCTGTATATCACCTCCCAGTCCCACCAATTTGGTAATGTACTCGGTCCATCCTTACTCTAGCTCCTCATTGAGGTATTGCTCCTCATTCCTCCAAAGGAGATGCAAAATGTGAGCAACAGCATGGATTGGCCTATGAAACCAATCCCAACGCCGATTAGGCTATCATAGATTTCTTGTCGCACATGCTTACATGGCCCAATGCTAAAACCCTTTGTTTGTGACAAATGTGCCTTCAGCAACCTGGTGACACTGCCATGGTGCTTATTTGCACAAAAGTTGCATTTTCACTTTTTGGAGCCCGAGCCACCATATCTAGTCTCGAAGGTGACATTGTTCCAAAGAGAATCACCTGTTCGAGGCATCCTACAAGGCGGGGATAAATGTTGATTGTTGGCCTTGCAAGTGGGACACACAACATAAAGTAATCTCATTTTATGATTCATGAATTTAACTGTCATCTTGGCCAACAATAGAGTAAGGGGAAGAGAAGTAGGTAGCCTTAGGTCTCAATAGAGCAAGGGGAGGAAGATATGCCATAAATATTGATGGAAGAGAACAAAACGTGCTGCTTTGTGAGTTGTGCAGAGAAAACCAACATAAAGCAAAACATGACATTACCCCTTTAGAAGACCTCCACAAGGCCCAAGGACACCAAGGAGCAGGCGGGTTGACACGGGCGTTGATTCGATGGCAAGTTGGTACACAAAATGGTGAAAAAGTACAGGCGGCCGCCATTGGAAATGTGCACGGAGAAGGTACGAAACAATGTGATGTGATGGGCTGTAGGGTATTAAAATATTCAGGATGAATAAAAAACGTGTTTTGTACAAGACGAAACGTTTCAAACCTGTACGAAACGCGTTTCTATGCAACATTGATCTCGACAACATCTACAAGGATCACATATGGCGTCGTCGCCTCTCAGCCATTGACTTACATACCACCCCCCTTGCCAATGCCACCACCCAGCTCTCAGCTATCCTACATGAGTCAGCTCAAGCCACCTACTTGGGCACCACCCGTCAGCAAAATCGAGCCTCTATTGGAATTTTGATCCCAAAATAGCTCGTATGATTAGGAGTGCAAAGCCTATTGTGTGTAGCTTTGCCAAGGCGGGGCATCATCATGGCACAACAAGCACAATAGAGATCTAGGTGATTTACCAAGCGCAAGAAGCAGGGATTATTGGCTCAGAGGGAGGAGTTCTATAGGTGTTTCTTGAGTGCAGATAGCTCCGAGGCATGGCGGATGCTAGAGGGGAGAGGAGGGCTCTATGATGCCCCAGATTATCCCAATCACATGGCATGGGCATGCCCAAGGGCTCTATGATGCCCCAGATTATCCCACCTTTGATATGTCACAAATCCCCAAGTCAGAGAGATCTTCGCTCTTCACGATCGCCAATGTCACAAGGGCCATACATAAGCTTAAGAGTGGGAAGGCCAGGGACCATGTGGATCTCCAAGCTGAACACATCATACATGCATGTGATACCCTTGCACCTTTGCTTTTCAACCATAGTAGTTAGGGGGTAAACCCATGGTTCTATTTAGAGTAGCCTTGCCCATGGCCCATTATTTACACATTTTGGACCAACCTCGAGAATCCATTGTTTGATTATGGCGTCACCCAACGGTGGCAACGGAGAGGGTAGCATTGGAAAGTTAATCAAAACGGAATTTGTTGCTTGCCACTCGAAGTACTTTCGCAAACGAATAGCTATTCTTTTTTGAGTTGGTGCCATGCGGTAAGTTTTTGTATCGGGGGTCTCTGACCACACGATCCTCTAAGCTTATCAAATGAATACAGTCTCCTACAACTCCCAACATCTACAAAATAGAGCTCCCTATACAGAAAGAATACTTAGGCAGTCTACCTTGCATCTGCGGAGGATTGACAGAAACTCACTACGAAGGGCTTTGTGTGAATATATGCTCTTATGTGTGTGTGTGAGTGGAGTGCGTGTGAGAGCATATCTTGATACAGAGTTCTACACCCACTATTGGGCACTGATGACGTTAGTGGGGATGTCGTAGTATCTAGTCCATACTATGCATAATGGAGTTGATAGTTATATAGTCTTGTGGGTTGACTACCATGAGTATATAACATGCACGTTCTTAAAAGGTGAATTTGGGCATGTTCTTGGATTCATCTAGGTATATAATTCAGCCGTATTAGTGGACATGCAGATTTCACATTGTGAAGTTTTCATCCGAGTTGCGGCCAGTTGATATGTGCTTATTCTTTCTATCTTTAGTGGTGCATTTGCCCTATTAACTACTTATTTGCTAACTAATTCTTTCTATTTGCTACTTCCCTTAGTGCTAGGCTTCATTATGACTGAGTTTGCCGTGCATCTCCGGAGGTTTGACAGAAACTCAGTACGAAGGGCTTTGTGTGAATATATGCTCTTATGTGTGAATTTATGCTCTTATGTGTGTTTGGAATGCGTGTGTGAGAGCATATCTTGATACAGAGTTTTACACCCACTATTGGGCACTGATGACATTAGTGGGGATGTTGTAGTATCTAGTCCATACTATGCATAATGAGTTGATAGTTATATAGTCTTGTGGGTTGACTACCATGAGTATATAAAATGCACGTTCTTAAAAGGTGAATTTGGGCATGTTCCTGGATTCATCTAGGTATATAATTCAGCCGTATTAGCAGACATGCAGATTTCACATTGTGAAGTTTTCGTCCGAGTTGCGGCCAGTTGATATGTGCTTATTCTTTCTATCTTTAGTGGTGCATTTGTCCTATCAACTAATTCTTTGTATTTGCTACTTCCCTTAGTGCTAGGCTTCATTATGATTGAGTTGCCTTGCATCTCCGGAGGTTTGATAGAAACTCAGTACGAAGGGCTTTGTGTGAATATATGCGCTTATGTGCGTGTGGAGTGCTTGTGTGAGATCATATCTTGATACAGAGTTCTACACCCACTATTGGGCATTTATGACGTTAGCGGGGATGCCGTAGTATCTAGTCCATACTATGCATAATGGAGTTGATAGATATATAGTCTTGTGGGTTGACTACCATGAGTATATAACATGCACGTTCTTAAAAGGTGAATTTGGGCATGTTCTTGGATTCATTTGGGTATATAATTCAGTCATATTAGCGGACGTGCAGATTTCACATTGTGAAGTTTTCGTCCGAGTTGCGGCCAGTTGATATATGCTTATTCTTTCTATCTTTAGCGGTGCATTTGCCCTATCAACTACTTATTTGCTGTACTAATTCTTTCTATTTGCTACTTCCCTTAGTGCTAGGCTTCATTATGACCGAGTCTGCCTTGCATCTCCGGAGGTTTGAT
Organism: Cibotium barometz; assembly: GCF_041138505.1. Lineage (NCBI taxonomy): Eukaryota > Viridiplantae > Streptophyta > Polypodiopsida > Cyatheales > Cibotiaceae > Cibotium > Cibotium barometz. The sequence goes on from NC_141084.1 coordinate 39,498,571, forward strand.
GGAAACTCAGTACGAAGGGCTTTGTGTGAATATATGCTCTTATGTGTGTGTGTGGAGTGCACGTGTGAGAGCATATCTTGATAGAGTTCTACACCCACTATTGGGCACTGATGATGTTAGTGGGGATGTCATAGTATCTAGTCCATACTATGCACAATGGAGTTGATAGTTATATACTCTTGTGGGTTGACTACCATGAGTATATAAAATGCACGTTCTTAAAAGGTGAATTTGGGCATGTTCCTGGATTCATCTAGGTATATAATTCAGCTGTATTAGCTGTATTAGCGAACATGCAGATTTCAGCTGTATTAACGAACATGCAGATTTCACATTGTGAAGTTTTCGTCCGAGTTGCGGCCAGTTGATATGTGCTTATTCTTTCTATAAGTTGATAGTTATATAGTCTTGTGGGTCGACTACCATGAGTATATAACACGCACGTTCTTAAAAGGTGAATTTGGGCATGTTCCTGGATTCATCTAGGTATGGATCACGTGGAACATGGGAGGGTAAGCTACCACATACCAATAAAGAAGAACTTTTTCACCAAAAACACCATGGAAAACTAGTGTAATCCTTGATGATTCTCATAAGGGAAGTGTATGAAAGGTGTGACCAGACTTGGTGATTGACTGCAATGCCTCGCCCCTCAAGGAGGGAGTACGTCTCGCATGCGTAGCCACCTGTGGGCCCCGTGGAGGTGAGGGTAGGAAAGAGAGGATCTAAGATCTTTGCAAGGGCGTGGGAGGCAAACTCTCCCTCCGATTCATGAGAGAAGCCCGCTAGAAGAGGGAATGCACTAAGAACTATAAATCATCTCTGAGGACTCTGTATCCTGATCGTCAAGAGAGGCATAGGGGTTGGGATGTTCCACAGTGGGCCGGGGGCAGAATGGGGGTTTCTGAGGTGTCTGCCATCTCTACCCACTAACCAGTGCTAAACAGATTGCTTGGATGGAGCGGCACCGATCCGGTTTCTTGGCAATCTCCCTCCTTTGTCTAAAGTGCGAACCATCCGGTCTCTGATGCATGATAATGTCCGAAATGGATGGATCAGGGACAAGGACAAGGACTTTGGGGACCCTGTTAACACTGGCTGTGACCGCTGCTGAGGCAGAGGAGGATAATCCTGGGAGCTCCTATGGAGTTAAGCAACTTACAATAGCCCGGGGGAGGCCTGGGGATCTGAGTGAGATAGAGGTAAGTCTGTGGTCCCCTGCCACTCACTGGATCAAAGGCTGGATGATATTGAAGAAGAAAATTCTTTAAGCTGAGGGGGAGAGGGCTGTGAGCAAGTGCTTGGGACGTGGCCTTGGGAGAGTCGAAATCAATAGCCAGCTCCATCCACACTTGAGCGGGCAGGGTGAGAACCATAAATCCGACCGATGAGGTTTCTGAACCTCGTTATCAATGTCACACTGGAGAGTTTGGAGCTTGTCTTGGGAAATAGTATTGTTTGCCTGGCTGAGGTTAGTGAAGGTGGAGGTCATAATGCCAATCAATACGGAAGGCTGACTTGAACACAATAAGAATTTGGAGAGGGCAGGAGGATAGGTGGAAGAGAGAACGGCGGGTGGAGGAGCGAGAAAGGGCGGAAGGCTAAGGGAGATGGAAAGAGAAGGGGAGTAGAGGGCTGGGCAGGTAGCAGCAGGCAGGCGGAAGGGCCCCCCGCCGCGGGGGGGGGGGGGGGGGGGGGTGGGGGGAAGTGTTGGTTAGGAGGTGCGGTAGGGTAGGCTGGGAAGGTGCAGCAGGAGGGAGGGTGAAGTGGGAGGCATGCACTATCTCAATGTGAATCGCTTGGGTAGCTCCTTTCTGACTAGTGCTGGTTATAACAGAGGTTGGAACCACAGTATCCCTTCTTGGTTTCATCAGCAGTAGTTTTAAAGAGGAGGACTTCCTTAAGTCTTTTCTTTGGAAAGAAAAACACCTATGTAGCCCTTTGCACTATATTTCACTGTGTAAATTACTGCTAATTATACTTGCTTCATAATGTCTCCTGCCCTGTTCTTATGGCTGCTAGTAATTGCTGCCAAATTGTTGTACATTCCTTTCCTTGGTATGCAGCCCATATGATACTACCCAAACTTACTGTTCATTCTTTGGCCTTCTTTTGTCCCAGACCTTATATAAGCTTACTCTTTCTTAGCGTGTAGTCATGCATCTGGAGGAATGATGCATGTGGTAGTCCTATTCATGCATAGTAGCTATAGATAATAGGGTCAAACTGGCTGTCTACAAGAGGTGCATGGTGTAAGTAGTGGGCTGCTGAGATCGCCAAAATGCTTTTGGACTGTCTCAACTTTTACACCAACTGCTGCAAGAATTGCTCCTGCTACTAACTTTTACCTTGTAAGCATGCTAGCTGCATTCCCAACTTCATATTTTTATGTTGTTGAAAGTGTTCTCAATATGTACCATTGCCTGCACCCCTCTATCCATTTTTGAGCAGATTGCGAGTTAGATATGTTTGACTGTCGGACCATTAGTTAGAATGCTCGCCATCATTCTCATTCATTAAGGCTAGGCGTGTTCACTGTCAGACCATTAACTTTGTGTATTACTTCTAGAGTGCACACCCTATTCAAAGATTGTAATCTGTATGTCTTACAACTCAGAGGACTGATAAGCTGACAAGGCATTTTCACTGGTTCCCATTTTCATTTTGCTCATATGCTTACTGACTATTTGCACAAGTTTTCCACATATGCTTGGGCTTTGCACCTTCCTCAATCACTTGCACATAGTATTTTTCAAAATGCTGTACTGGTATTGTTTGCTAGTCAAATTGCCCTTCTATTGAATGCAGCCATATAAGTGCACAACGGTTAGGAGTATTTTCTATGTGGGAAGGCGAGGGTCAAATATTCATTGTCAAAGGTCTTGTGACTTGAATGGTGATGCAGAAAAATGAAAGCTTTGATGCTGAACCTTCTCCAAATGGATCTTGTTCTTTAGCTGCCTTTGCTCCAGCTCAGCTGGAGTCATTGACAAGCCTAAAAGGAGGACAGGGGAGTTCCTTCATCCAGAAAGATGTAGATCCGACAGTACCTGTAGAGTCTTTGACAGATCTTACACAGGCTGGGGAACTTTTTAGTGCCACACAGCAAGGCCAAAGGCCCCCACCTGTATGTGTTCTTTTCAGCAGCTGTTGGTACAGTTCAACATTTTTGTGTGTGTGTGTGTGTGTGTGTGTGTGTGTGTGTGTAGGAAGAGGGTTCAGGAAAGTCACTAGGAATGTGAAAACAGTTTTGTAAGGAGATACTTGTAAGCGCGATCACCCCCCCCCTCCCTTTCCAGAACACACGCGCACATAAAGAGGTGTTTTGGGGGGGGGATTGGATCATCATGACTGCCTTGTGAGCAATGTTGCACTTCCAAGGTCCTGCCTGTTGCTTCGGGATTTGCTTGTATCCAGCCTCAAGCACCCTTTAATTGTCTCATTGGGGCAATACTTGTTGAATTTTTGCAGAGTGGGCAAACCATGGCTGATCAAATGGATCTACTTAGAGAGCAACTAAAACTGCTGGCCGGAGAGGTTGCACTATGTATGAGTTCTCTGAGTAGGTTGTCAGAACAAGCAGTAAGCAAACCTGATGATGTACAGTTGCAAGTAAGTTCTGCAAAATTGACTTGCATTTAGATTCATTGAAGTTACTATAGTTTTTTAGCATATGGGGAATAACTTCTCTCTTTGACCAAAACATCAGATTAACAAATTTGAAGGTTTATGAAGGCCCAAATGGAGAAAGCACACGCTGAGATTGAAGAAAAAGAAGTACAGATACGAGTTCTTGAGCAGCGTATCATAGGGACTGGACAAGCCGCCTTGAAAAAAGCTTCTCCTGTTGAAATGTCAGAGGTAGGAAGGTTTGGGGATACTTGATTCATGTGTGTGGATAACTCAAAGTCATATCATCTCCCCCTATAGATATGTGCATCAAAGGTTGGTGTATTAATCTTTCCACAGCTGCTTGTACACATCAACGTTTCTAATTCTGAGTTCTGTTCACGTTTCAGACAATCTTGAAGCTGATAAGTCAACTGAGTGAAAAAGAGTTTGAGCTGGAGGTGTGTAGTATTATTGTCTATGCTTCCTTCTATGTTTCAATATTTTTGTTATATGCAGGAATCTGAACCTTTCAAAGACCTAAATTGCTTATTTCTCTGGAGTTTGATTGTTTATTTCTCTGGAGTTTGATTGTGCAGATAAAGGTTGCTGATAACAGAATACTTCAAGAGCAATTGCAAACAAAGGTAATTCCGAAAATAGCTTGAGATAGGACTTGCTCGTACATAGAGATGTGAAGTAACCCTATGACGCCTCACATTTAGATTCATGTATAGTCACTAAAAATCACCTTCAGTTTTTTCATAAAATGAAATTTCAAGGTGTTTCCTTTCTGTTTGTAGTTATTGGAGATTAAGAAGCTGCAAGATACAATTACATCAATGCAGCATCGGAATAACAACATGCCATTTGAGGATTCAGCTAATCAAAAAAATTTCTCTGTCCAGCCATGGATCCTTTCCAAGAGGAATACTGTACTAGATGTTTCTCAGCTTAATGGAGGGCTGTTGAACTCTGCTGGTTCAATAGGTGACTTCAAGGGCAGAGGAAGTGAAGCTGAATTCTCAGATTCGGAAAGTTACAGCTCAAAGGGAAGTTCTCGACATGTCAGCCGCAATGCCAGCAGACAGAATCAGATGCTGATACAGGTCTCTTGTAGGCCATTCTTGAATCTATTTTATGTTCATATGTCTGTTTCAAAGCATCAATAACCTTGGGTGTCTAATTGACAGGTGGTGGAAATTGAACGCCTTAAGCAAGAGAAGGTTCGCTTGGAAGAAGAAAATGGGGGCTTGCACATACAAAGTCAGAAGCTGGCAGAGGAGGCATCCTATGCAAAGGAGCTAGCATCAGCTGCTGCTGTTGAGTTGAGAAATTTAGCAGAGGAAGTTACTAAGCTGTCTTTTCAGAACTCAAAGCTTGCAAATGATTTGGCTCTAGCACAGGAAGCTGCCTTTTCAAGTAAATCAGGAAACCACTCTGCAAGTGGTAACCGCTTCACAAACATGAGAGGTAACAATTACCATAGGGATGGTCATTTCTACATGGTGAATCAGGCAGGAAAAGCTTTAAGAGAGGGAGATTTTGACAGTGACATTGACATGTATGATGACATTGATTCATGGAAGCTTGACCCTGAAGATGTGAAGAGGGAACTGTATGCCAGAAAGGAGAGAGAGACATGTTTGGAGGCTGCTCTTGCTGACAAGGAGCAAACAGAATCAGAGCTACGAAAGAAGTTAGAAGAAGCCAAGAAAAGGGAGGCTGATCTAGAGAATGATTTAGCTGGGATGTGGGTTCAGGTGGCTAAGTTGAAAAAGGAGAAGGGGATAATGGATACTCCCATAAGGTCGGAGGTGCAGAATATTCTTGACAGTGATACTTCAAGCATTGATAGCTGTGGAGGTATTCAAGAACAAGATGTTAATGATACCAGGATGGCCAGAGGAAGGCCTCAACAAGGGCAACTTGCCATTGAAGAGCTACGAGCCAGCCTGGAAGAGGAAAAACAAAGGACTGTGGAACTTAAAACTCTCGTTTCTCAGCTCAAGGTAGGAATGCTTATTCTCCCTGTAGATGGGCTTTTTAAGAAAGCCATACGAAGAAAGTGTGTTTCTGTTGATACTTAAGTCTCTTATAATAATCATGATGATTCCATTTTGCTGTTTATTCAACATCTTTTTTGTTTCCAACAGAGTGAGGAGTTGGAAGGTCTGCAGCTGTCTGCACTTGAAGAACTACAACATCTTCATGTTGAAGCTTTGACAAAGATATTTCAAGCCAAGGTCTCACTCACTCTATGTGTCTGCATGTTGGGGGGCGAGGGGGTGCATGTGCACGCTCTATGCAGTCCTGGTGTTTTATGCATCTTAAGTGCTTGTATCAAGCAATCCCGGGCTCAAGTGCCACCAAGTTTCATTCCCTGCAGTTTGGTGCTGTCATATCAATCATATGTGGTCTGCTGGCTTGGCTATGGTGTTAAAAGATTTATCATCATCATCTCTCTCTTCTCTCCAATACCTGTTTTTGTCCTTGGCCTGATGGAACCTCAAACTATTTGTGCTATTGCATATGCACATAGACATGTAGACATGCATAGAGGGTTGCAAGATGCCTACGCCCGACAAAAGCAAATACACTTCTATGTGGTATCACTTACTGGAAATCTAAGCAGATGTCAAATCTGAATGAACCTATTCATGTTGCAGGCAAGAAGCCAAGACAAAGTAGACATTGAAAGGGAACATGGTCTGTCTAGCGATGTTGATCAACAAGATGATGAAAGAAATGGCCATGTTTGCAAGATCTGTTTTGAGGCTCCAACTGCTGCAGTTCTTCTTCCTTGCCGACATTTTTGCTGTAAGTAAACCTTGATTTTACAAAAGCAATTACATTCCTTATCTCATGTCTCATAATGCCGCTGTTTTTCTGTAGCTGGAAGTTTCTTAAAAAAAAAAAACTAACGTGAGGAATTTACCTCAGTGTGCAAACCTTGTGCGGTAGCATGCACAGAATGCCCCCTCTGCAGAAGTGGTATTGCAGACCGGATCATAACTTTCACATCGTAACCTCTAAGGAAAGAGCGTATTGTGCATCAGGTGATGCACAGTTTTCTTTTTGCCCCACCTTCTCAAATTTTCTGTGCCTTACTGGTTGGTATAAGGGCTTTTGGAAATGTAGTAAGCATTTCCTTTTATAAGGTTTACCACACATTATGTCTTTGTGGTTTTGTAAGCTCTTTTGTGCTCCCTTCCACCACCCCCCTTCTCTCTCTCACTCACTTGCTCACTCTCAGCGTTGGGATCCTAATTAACAGATTCCTCATATGGATCACATGTGGTCTACTGGCTTGGCTATCACTTTAAAAGCCCTCTCTCTCTCTCTCTCTCTCTCTCTCTCTCTCTCTCTCTCTCTCTCTCATTCATATTATAATCATTGTTATCAGTATCTTAGATGGGCCGATTTAACCTGTCTTTAAAAACACGCTTTCTCTCCATCTAGTTTTGTCCCTTTTGACTCCTTGATTTGCATATTGCATGCTCATATAGCATTGTCTCAACGACCCTAATGAAGTTATTCTGCATTTGTAGAGAAACATATCTAGTGAGAGATGTGCAAAGCTTAAATCAAACTTGTTTTGCAACACAATACTATGAAAGCTTTTAGTTAAGCTTTGGTTAATTTAAGTGTATAAAGAGTGACACTTTGGCAAATCAGGGGACAATATTCCTTGCCGTCCGTGCCGTTAAGGAAGTAATGAACGCAAGTTCAATGCTGGTGTAACAAGGCACATCACATGGTGCCATAATTATGGCTTGATGCTGTGAGTCCAATATGAACTTAAGTCAAGCTTTAAGCGCATTTTCTGCAAGAGTCTTGGATTGAGTCTGGATCATCAATTGGCTTCATCTATGTACACAAAATCTGGCAGCTGTACATGCCTCCTGTGGTTGACACTCTTGAGAGTTGCAGTGTCAAAAAATGTTTTAGCCCAAGTGAAGAAACACCTTTCCTCATAAGAGGTTGGAGGTAGTTTTTACTGATTTTTAGAAATTTGAATGTTTTTGTGATCAAAACCTCACAATGATGAATTTTGTAGAATTTTAAAAGCTGAAAGAACTCTCAATCCCCTGGGCTTGATCTCACCCAAGTCTTGCTTTGTAATATTTTAATTCAGAATAGAGAGAAAATGAGGATTTTGATCTGGCCAGTAGATGCATTCAGGAAACCTTGAACTCTCTTTTTATGTCCAGGGTACAAATCTTTTGGATTAAGCTTCTTTGTCAGTGATAATGTTTTGACAGCCTAATTATATTTAGATGTACAAGAACATGGCACAGCAGGGGGACCATGGCATCTAAGCCTTGGCCAGTGGAAACAATTAGAGGAAGTCAATGCAAATGCACTTAGATTAGTTTCAAGCATTGGCAATGGCTTGCATCAGGTAGCTAATTTTGGCATTCATTTTCTCTCAAAATATTTTATTAAAAAAAGCAGAATTGCTAAAATTTCCATACACGTGTCCATTGTTTTAATTGATATGTCACCAACTTTGTCTCTCTATGTTTTTCTCGACTCTTTCCCAATCTTTTCTTTTTGTTTCCTTTTCATTTTCTAATTAGCTAGCCAAATATACTACAAACTTGAATTACATTCTCTCTCTCTCTCTCTCTCTCTCTCTCTCTCTTAATTAAATCCCTTGTTATGTCTATTTCTACTCTTCTAGAATATACAACTGTTGTAGGATTCTTATCTTGCTTTTGTCTTAGGATCTCTTAAATTTCTCTTTCTAATTCACATTAGCTTATCACTTAATTATCTTAATCTTTATTAGGTGTCTTCTAATCTTTATTAGGTGTCTTTATTAGGTGTCTTCTAATCTTTAATGGATTTTTTTGATCACTTTTGCATCCAAGCTAGGGTTTTCACTTGTGCACATTCACATCCTCTTTAGCATGGCCTTACGTGAGTCCATTGAGGATCTTATGGTTGTGATTGATTGTGAGCTATTGACGTGACTCGTGGAAGTGCAGGTGACACATCATTCTCTATATAGCATGGACTCACGTGAGTCCAATGAGTCGTGATTCACGGTGGGCTATTCATGACTCGTGGGAGTGAAGGTGACACATCATCTACCTTGCATCTGTACATATGTACAATCGATATGCTGTATAGCTCATTCGTGTTTTCTCTTTCGCGTAGACACCACCTGCACATATACGGAGTGAGCATTATTGGAGACAATGCAGAGGTGAAGCATATGAGATTAGAGAATGGAGCAGATGAGAGAGCACAGATGGTTCTAGAGAAGAGCAGGTGCACAGTACTTAAGTGAGTTGACAGTGCTAGTGTGGTGGCACATCGATCGAGTCTTATGAGAGAGTACTGAGGAGATGACACGAGACTGCATGCAGTACGACGTCGCTCCTTGGCTGGAGAGATTAGAAGCAGTATGATACGCAATAGAGGTCGAGAGGGCTCTTACTGAGGCAGTGCAGAGATAATAGGCATACTACCACCTCTCGTGGTGTATTTTATGAGTGTTAGACTTGGACAATGATAGTGAGACTAAACCAAGAGTAGAGTAGTTCCTATAGCACGCACTTATTGTAGTCATTATATGATGTTTTTTTATAGTTGTTTGGTGGCTAAGTCTAGAGTAGATGGGCTAGCATCCTTATGTTGTAGTATCATGATTGGTCTTATATATTATTCTCTCATATTAATCATCTATTTTAGTTCCATGAAAGTGTATGATTTGTCTCTCTTGCTCACTCTCACTCACACACACACACACACACACACATATGTATTTACTAATATACATAACATTCGTGCACACACAGACACACATGCATCTACTAATATACATAACATTCGTACATACTAACTTAACTAAATATATCTTTTTTTGAGCATGTCTCTTAAGAGCTTTCTTTTTTTAGTGTTTTTGTCTCTTAATGATGCGAACGTGCTTGGAGGTGACTAAACTTTGCAAATGTGTACATATTGATTCACCCATATTATTGTAAAGTTTTTTCACCATCAGAGCTCATTTAGTTATAGTGCGCGAACTAGATGTCTACTTTTTAATGTGGTCTTATAGAGTTTTCTCAAAATTAGGTCTTTGGTTACAACTTGCAACCAATTGAGCTCCGACGGTGATCAAACTTTGTAAAAGTAAAGGTGGAGTTCATATGAAAACATTTGTTCAAAGTTTGGTCACCATTCGAGCACATTTGATTACAATGTACGCGTTAAACATGTACTTTTTAATGTGTCTTGGTCTTAGAGAGTTTCCTTGAAATTGGTTCTTTGGGCTGCACATTTTAACCAAATAAGTTCTAATGGTGATTAAACTTTGCAAGAGTGAGGTTAGGGTAAACACTCGTAAAGTTTGGCCATCATCTCAACGTATTTGGGTAGAATGTGAAAGCTAACTGTCTACTTTTTTATGTGTCTTGGCCTTAGAGAGAGGCCTTTGGTTTGCACATTAATACCAAATGAACTTACTTTGTAAGAGTGAGGGTGGAGTCCATAGGTTTATGCTTTCAAAGTTTGGTCACCATCTGAGTACATTTGATTGGAATGTGTGAGTTAGATGTCTACTTTTTAATGTGTCTCAGAGAGTCGTCGAAACTCAGTCTTTGGTTTGTACATTGCAACCAAATGAGTTGATGGTGATCAAAATTTATAAGAGGGTGGGCTCTACATGTATATACTTGCAAAGTTTAGTCTCTATATCCAAGTACATTTGGTTGAAATATGAGAGCCAAACGTCTAGTTTTTAATGCGTCTTGGTCTTAGACTCCTTAAAATTGTACCTTTGCTCTGAACATTGTAACCAAATGAGCTTCGATATGGTGATCAAGATTTGCAAGAGTGAGGTCTGGGGTATACATGTACACACTTGTAAAGTTTGGTCACCATCAGAGAGTCCTCTCGAAATTGGGATGTGTGGGTTAGACGTCTACTTTTTAATGTGTCTTGGTCTTAGAGAGCCCTCTCGAAATTGGGTCTCTAGACAACACATTACAATTGAATGAGTTCAGATTGTGACCAAAATTTGTAAGAATGAGGGTGGGATCCTCACGTGTACATTTATAAAGTTTGGTCACCATTTAAACACATTTGGTTGGAATGTGTGGGTCAGATGTCTACTTTTTAATGTGTCTTTAGCTAGCTCTTTTAAAATTGAGCCTTCGGTGTACACATTGCAAAACCAAGTAAACTTTGCAAGAGTGAGGGTGGGATCCACATGAACACTTACAAAGTTTTGTTATTGTTCGAGCATATTTGGTTGGAAATTGTACGGGCTAGATGCTTGCTTTTCAATGTCTTTGTAAATAGAGAGACAAATGCCACCAAAAAAATAGTCCTAATGATGGAACAGTTAAATAGAGAATACAAATAATGATGAAAAAAGGTGAGACACCAATAATACAATAATAAAAAGCCAAAGTATAACTCACGATGAGAGTAAACTAATTATCAACATCCTCTCTAACTCTTTTCAAAACATGTAATATGTTGTCATGCTCATGTACATGAAGTTGCCTAAGAGGTTGACACCATTTTTACGGCTTTGAACTCAATTAAGTTGAAGCTTGATCGTAATCGCAAGATGAGAGAAGATGTAGGGATGTAGGTCTTGTGATCAGCCTCGTATGGCTTGAACTCAACGTATATTCCATGCTTACAAACTTGCTAAAAATATTAACCTCTGACATGATCATGTTGTGTGCATCAAACTGAACCTATAACCATCCATGGCATTTTCATTGAGAATGCACTTTGGCATAGAGAATCTTAAAAAACAGTAGTCTACTTGCTCCTTATTACCATTTGGGGTAATGGTAGCAAAGATATCATCCATGGTTAATAAATCTATACGCTTGTTCACATAGTCAACTGCAAACATGGCACCAACATCATGTCGCAGCAAGTACAACATGCATTGACAGGTGGTCTGGTGTTATCCCCTGCTCGCTCAAATAATCTATCCAACACTCACCCCACTCACCATCCATGTATGCTTTATAGAAGGATACAAATCATTATGTGAAGAAAATGGAGTCGATGCTACAAGAGGTGTTGCAAATGGAGTGAAGCCCAAAGTGTTTGGAACTGTCAAGTAGTCGAATGCCATTGAGCGATCAACAATGTTACATCCACACCTAAAAAATCTCATGACTATCCTTGCATCACTCCACCACTTGTTTTGCATCTCTAAACCTCTTTGCATCCTGTCAAAGTTGGTGATACCGTAAAGTATGCTTCACGCATGCATTGACATTGTCATACTCTCCCTTTCCATGGCCAGTTTTAAAATAGCTCCAAATAACCTTTCCCTCTTTTCATGGCTAGTCTAAAAATAGCTCCAAAATAACATGTTTGCTAGTTTGTGAGTGTTAACTACATAGTCAAAATAGAACTGTCTCGAAGACTTGAATTGACCATCCATCGGACCAAATCTGTCGCTTATGCCATGTGACTCCACGATCTCTCATAAATACATCTTGAAGGGAGAAACAATGTTGTACAAAATGTACATCATGCGAGCAATCATCAGTAATGTAAAAATGTTACTCTTTGATAATGATGCAAGCCTCGGGATTGCTAACAACTCAATTCAAGTGTATCTCTATGTAACGATAGTAGTAGATATGCACCAAAATAGCCAGCTAAAGTGTAATACAATTTGATCTTAATTCAATGGTGGATAGAAGCTATTTAATGTTATATCACAAAGTAATTAAATATATCATACATGTTTTGAAAAATATTTCTCAGAATGTATCTCTTAGTACGGTGAGAATGTGTAGTTCTCAGCAAAGTCCACCACTAAGATAACCACACCAATGGGAAACTGATCCAAGCATGCATAAAACTGGTAGTCCTACCACTTGGCGTAATGTGTTGTGTATAAGGGTAGATGTGCTCTCTAAAAGATGTAGTGATTAATGCATGTGGAGTATGTTTCTCCATGAGCTACAACCTCCTAGATTGCCCCCCCACCATCGAGATGGCACACCACATACTCATAGCACCACGCCAATGCATTACCTTGATGTTACTGACATCTTCCTCAAGCATAGGTAGTGCTGCCAACTCTCCACATGCACCACACATTGCCGCTAATGCACTACCTCGATGTCAATGACATCTCTGTCAAGCATATGGAGCTCTACTAATCTCTCCACTACTTGGATGTCACTCACATCTTTGTCAAGCATAGATAGTGTTGCTAATCTCCCCACATGCACCACACGTCTCCTCGACATACGAAAGGTGATCGTATAAGGCATTTAGCTTGAGTGGATATAAAAGAGAGCATGAAATCACGGGCTAGTAGGCCTCCCATTTCTTCCACTAATAAGGGAATGAAACACATCATAGTAGAGTTGACACTCCACATAGTATCGATATAATAACATGTGCCATGGGTTGGGAGTGGCGAGAAACCATGGCTTGGATTGCTCAAATGATCTTTGGACAATCTTGAGGTGAGTGTGTTGAGTATATAACTTAGTTTGACTCACCTCAAAGCCCCATCTTCAATGAACACATCCTTTGAGACTCTAGTAGTGGTGCTATCGTTCATCAAATGATTACACCTCGGAGCATGACCACTATAAGCACACAATACCCCACCAATATTATTTGCATCTAGACTTTGCCTCCTCAAGGACCACCTCTCTAAGAGTGAGTGGTGCTATGCGAAGAATGCGAGATATAGCTCTGATCTCACTACCACATGGGGTCTACATATGGTTGCTATAATAGCGCGACGAACGACCAATGCATCCAAAGCATTCCTCTTCTTGAGACGGATGTTGTGAGGGCATGGCCTAATCGAACTCTTCTTGGTTTGAGACCCCGCTTCATCTACGGTTTCTTGTGATGTTATGGCCTAATAGGAGTCTTCTTGGTTTGAGACTGTGCTTTTTCTTTTCTACTCCATGCTTGCCAAAATCTCTTTCGTGTTGGCAATGAGGAAATTTGCTTGCTCTAGGTCCTCCACCACATCTTTTGACTAATCTAAGCATGTTCCATAATAAGTTCCTCTTCTATGGGGAGTGGGATACTTGTAAAATGACTTAGGACCTTAGTGAGGAGGTAAGGATTCACTACCTTGTTTTGGTGTTGCAATGTAGCATTTATATGGTAGTGATGTGTGGACGTAGGCTAATAGTGGGTTGGGGTACTTTTTCTCTCTTTCAAGGTTTTTACCCTCCTCGAGCGTATGTGCGTACTCTTATGAGAGTGTGACCATATCATGTCACTTCACTTGTACTTCATTCATTCTCATCAATCTACTTTGAGTGTTATGCTTTCATCTATCTTTCCTTACTTGCTGCATCTATGCTGCTACATTGATCTCCACTTCAACAATTAGTATCAGAGTAGGTTCTCTTGGCTCTCACCCCCTTGTTACCTTCTCCTCGAGTTGCTCTTTTGCTTATCTTAGACTGAGCTATCCTCTTATGTGAAGAAGGTATACCGTATAAATTGTTGTTAACTACATTAACAATTAACCATGTTAATAGAGTTTTTATGTATTTTGGGCACATTTCGGGACTTGTTCGCATGCTCTAAGGTTTTCACAAGCATCCCAACATGCGCCTTGGTGGAGTGTTAGTTTGAATTGTTTTTGTTTGATTTTGGGTCAACGTTATTATCGGTTTTTTTATAGACTTTGCACGTTTCCATTATCATCAGTGATCTACTAGCACTAATAACGATATTACATATGTAGGCTATGCTTTATATTAATTAATTAAGGTTTCAACTTGAGGACCTTCAAATTGCATGCACAAACCTCTCCCCTCCCTCTCCCTCTCCCTCCCTCCCTCTCCCTCTCTCTCTCTCTCTCTCTCTCTCTCTCTCTCTCTCTCTCACGCGCGCACTAAGCACATGCAATGGATGTGTTTTGTTCTTTTTCTCTTTGATTAAAATCATAGTCTGTCTGTCTCTCTCTCTCTCTCTCTCTCTCTCTCTCTCTCTCTCTCTTTGAGCACATGCATTGGATGTGTTTTTCTCACACACTAGAGGTGTATTATCTTTTTCGCTTTAATTAAAATTGTAGTCTCTCTCTCTCTCTCTCTCTCTCTCTCTCTCTCTCTCTTTAAGCACATGCATTGGATGTATTTTTCTCACACACTGGAGGTGATCTTTTTCGCTTTAATTAAAAATGCAGTCTCTCTCTCTCTCTCTTCACGTAGGCACACAATGTCTCGCTCTTTCCTCTAGCTTGAGAACTTATAGGTGAGCTTCTACCCTCACAACTGCCTTAAAGCATCTAGATATTTCTCATCTAGATCTTTTATCGGTATAGCCTAAGGTTTTAATTCCCAATATAGCCTAAGGTTTTAAATGCACTTGCCTAAGGTTCCTTCTCTTTCACCTAATTAATTAATGTAAAAAAATATTTGGGACCCATATTGGCAGCAATCATTTTGGTTGCATTCAGTGGGCATTCACAGTACATGTTGGGATATTTGCATTCTGTGTCAATTATTTGTAAGTAGTTGGGATATTTGCATTCTATGTCAATTATTTGCAAGGTAAAATGGCAGGTGTAGTAATGTAATTGAGGTGGCATCTACTAAGGACAATCTTAACAGGACCAACTATTCGTTATGGTCCTATATCATACGCCTTGCATTGGTTGCCAAAGTGCCTTAGAAATTTTTTATTGGCATTGAGACATGCCTTATCTAGCCAACACAAGATCATAGTACATGTACTTTGGATGGTGATACATGTTCTCTGATGTAATTGTGGCATTCGCCTCCATACCTCTATAGATGTTATAAAGAGTAAGAGTAGGAGAACCAGAATGAAGACATGATTATTAGCAATGCAATTCTCCACCAGTATCTATATCTAATGTTGCTTAATTATAGATTAGTGAGGAATTAGGGGGAGGGTTTATATTCTTGGCTCAAGGTTGCTATTGAAAGGAAGTTTTTCACATTGCAAGGGCATTGGCAACACTCTTTCTCTCAACCGTGCACCTCAATAAAGTGTTTTAGAGGTATTTTTTCTTAATTAAGCTTTGAAATGTCCATATTTAGCGATTATCAGGATTTTTAATGCACACTTAAGATAATTTTAATTATAAAAGTTATGATAAATCATAATGTGTTAATTTCATAAGTTATATCACTAATCAAATATGTTTAATGTCTTAATTAATCCACTTAATTAAAAAATATAAAATGGAAGTTAATGAAAGAACCTTAATTTTTAATGATATTTTTTTGAAGTTCAAAAAAGAGAAACAACATGATGAGTAAATGTTGTGTTGAATTTTTGAGAATTATTGGGTGTTTTTTTCTATTTATTAATTAATTTTCAAAATCAGAGAAAAAATAGTAATTAATTATTATGGGAGAGTTTATTAAATTATTTTCTTAATGAAAATTATCAAAGGAGTATTTGGTCACATTTTACTCACACAAAAACTTTGAGCATGTTTTGATTTGGTTTAGTATGGATAATTATGGAATTTTTGTGTATTTTTATGAGTTGAGAATCGAATAAATGTTTTTTTGATGAATAGTAAATTATTTTCTTGATTTAAAAAAATTAAGGGTAGTTTTTAAGGATTTAATTTAATGTCAAAGGAGTCAGAAATCATCAGATTGTATTTTTGATAGAAAATAATTAATTTTCTTTATTTTTGGCTTGATATTTAGAAAATTAATATCTCAAAATATATAATGAATTCGGAGAATTTTTTTAGGAAAATTGGGCTATTTTTTGTGTACTATCTCTGTGCTAAATGTTTGAACAGATGGTGAATATTGTTTATAGTTGTAATGTAACTTGGGTGTAATTGTTTGTTTAGTGGAGGGTTAATAAGTGGAGCTAGGTAATTAATTTCAATACGATTTCTAAAAGTAATATGCTATTTTGAATGAGTTCTTATGGCATGTAAAGTTTGTTGCTGTTTACATTTCATTTGTGGGTATACGATGGAGCTAGATTATTGCATAATTAAGAAACATTAATGCATGTGAAATGGTTTCGAGCGACGAGCATTGGTTGAGTTAAACATGATTAGTTCCTTTTAGGATTTAGTTTAAGGTTAGTTAGTTAGGAGTGGTTATCCACAAAGTAGGTGGTTAGTGGAGAGGAAGCCCTTGATATTTTTGATGTCCTTCTCTTTATATTTTAAAGGGGAGTTCCCTTTGGCTTTAACAGTAGTAGGGAGCATGTGGAAAGCCTTTAGAAGCTACGATCTAAAAAGGGGCATTGTCCACCATGGTAGTCTAAACATTATCCTAGAAAGAATTAAAAACGTAAGTTTTTTTGCAATATTTTTGGAGGTGATATTTGGACTACATTAGAATGTGAGTAAGTGAACTTAAAATGTGAGTAAATAACATATAAATTACCTTTTTAGTAGCATAATAGCCTAATACTTGGCTGGTTAGTAACTCGTGTTTATAGAGAGTAACTCGTTTTAGTAGCATAATAGCCTAATACTTGGCTGGTTAGAAGCATAATAGCCTAATACTTGGCTGGTTAGTAACTCGTGGTGTTTATAGAGAGTAGTTTAGTGGGTTATCTACTAGGAACCATCTACAAATAACAAGACATCAATGGCATTTGTGCATGGTTTCATGCTTGAGAATCACATAGCCCTGATCAAAGAGGCAAACTTCAACAAAACAAAGCTCGATCAGGAAGAAAGTTAATTGGGCTGAGTTTGTTGAATCTGTGGGTGGTGACCTTCATTGGCCAACAAGGGAATGCCACCAGAGGCTAAGATTGACAAGTGGAGAAGACAAAATAACGGTGCATGGATCCATGGCATGTATAGTAAGAAGGTGAGTTGGTGGCAATCAAAGTCAAAGATAACTTGGTGGCATGTGTGTAATCAATATGGGGACGACACGGTCTAAGGAGGCTGACATACAACGTCGTTGGTGAGCAGCATGTAGAGAAGGCAAGAGCCACGGTGAGTGTAATTCAAAAGAGTCTTCTTGAGAAGAAAAAGCACTTTACAAAGGTGAATAAAGATCTGAAAGCTGCAAGAAAAGAAATGTGTCGGAATGAAGGTGTCATGGGGGTGTAAGACAAAGTACATAGGCTTCAGAGAAGGTAGATGAAAAGGTTAATTCAGAGGTGATTTCCTGCATTGAAATGGAAATGAAGAGCTATCAGGCATATATATCAGGCTAATAAGTTGATGGTGATCGCTTACAGGCTTCTTGCTAAAATCTCTGGTTTTTCCATGGCTAGGTTGGAGAATTATTAGATGCATAAACTATTTGCCTATGTTCTATAGGTCCTGAAGGATTCCTTGCGAAAGGATGTTGGCATGTGGTTTGATCTTTGAGATCAATATAGTTTGTGTTTATATGCTCCCATGTAGACACCCATATCATTTACTGGGTTTTGCAGCCCAATTGACTAACCCATCAGACAAAGCATACGCAAAGCAAGGGATTCGAGACAAAGCATACGCAATGGTGATAGGCTACCCAGGCTTACATATGAAAAAGATATTATCACTTTGTAAGTATTTGTTTTTATTATCATACAATAAGCTTTCACTTAGGTGGACTTGCACAAAGCCAACAAAGGAAATGCTGCTATGAAGCACCTAGTAGGGCCTTTCACTTATTGGACTTGTGCTTTCAAGCGATCTTTGGGTGCTTTAAAGCACCTAAAGATAATGTATGGGTGCTTTTAGGCCCCCATTAGTAGTCTTTGGGTACTTTCAAGCACCTTTAACAGCATCTGGGTTTGAAAGCACCCATTAGCAATGCTCTAAATCACCCAGTAGCAATCTTTGGGTGCTTTAAAGCACCTAAAGACAATGTATGGGTGCTTTTAGGCCCCCATTAGTAGTCTTTGGGTGCTTTCAAGCACCTTTAACAGCATCTGGGTTTGAAAGCACCCATTAGCAATGCTCTAAATCACCCAGTAGGAGTCTTTGGGTGCTTTAAAGCACATTTCTGAATGGATTAGTACTTTAAAAAATATTTAGGTGCTTTAAAGCATCTGTTGGCAGTCTTTGGGTGTTTTCAAGCCCCATTAGTAATATTGTGTTATATAAAGCACCCATTAGCAGTCTTTGGGGTGCTTTCAAGCACTTGTTAGGAGTCTTTGGGCGCTTTCAAGCACCTGTTAATAGCCTTTCGGTGCTTTCAAGCACCCACTAACAATCTTTGGGTGCTTTCAAGCACCAAATAGCAGTCTTCTCAACATAAAACCAAATGAAAGATGCTTTTTGGATGCTATAAAGCATGTTAGTAAAGTAATTTTCTCACCAGAAAACATGCAACTAGGTGCTTTGAAATAGCTAAAGTAGTTTTGAGTTTAAATTGGTGCTTTTAAGAACTTTGGTAAGTGCTTTCAGTAGTAGCAAGTGCTTTCAGTAGTAGCAAGTGCTTAAAATCACAACTTAACATTGAAACTATTAAGATTTTTGCAGAAGTAGCAACTCTCTTTGGGTGGACATAACACTTGTTAGATGTCAGTAGCATGCATGCAAAATTCCCTTGGGCTCAACTTTCTCCATGCAGGCACAATGAGTGAAGAACATCTTGTTGGTCGTTCTATAGACACCACTCTATCATACGGGAATCTATGTAAAGCCCAAACCCATTCAGGAGTTATAATTGTACTCACTTGACTCTACTTGGCTACTTACAATTGTTTAGTAGATCATAACCTAGGTGCATAGTTGTATGAAGGAGAGCAAGCTAGCTCATCCCACAAGCTAGCAGTTGTAACACACCAGTAGTATTCTTTTTTACTTAGCTCTCCCTAAAATTTATCATTGTGACTCTTGAAAACACTAGTCGAAGTATTTTAAAGCAATATGTAGACTACTTTTAAGCATCTTGATGGAGCTTTTAAGAAATATGTAGCTGTCCTTTAGCAATGTACATGTGCTTGCAAAGCACATGTATACATATTTGTCATTGTGATTCTTGAAAGCACTGGTCGGAGTATTTTAAAGCAGTATGTAGACTACTTGTAAGAATCTTTATGGAGCTTTTAAGAAATATGTAGGTGTCCTTTAGCAATATACATGTGCTTCCAAAGCAATATCTTGAGCATCCATGTACTCTATTGGTGCCTTCAAGCTTGTATCAGAGTGCTTGAAAGGAATGTGCAAAGTACTTTAAGCAAATCCTAAGTGCTTTAAAGCTTTCTGTGCACTACTTTAAAGCACTATGTTGGTGCATCTGTAGTTGTCATTACATAGGTGCCTTCCTCTTATTAAATACTTTGAAGCCCATTATTGGTGCCTTCTAGCTTGTATCAAAGTGCTTGATGAAAGGAGTGTGCAAAGTACTTTAAAGCACTATGTGCATTACTTTAAAACACCTTTCAGGAGCTTTAAAGCACTCTGTTGGTGCATCTGTAGTTCTCCAAGTATTGCACATGTGCCTTCCTCTTATTAAGTACTTTGAAGCACAATCTATTCGTGCCTTCAAGCTTGTATCAGATGTTTGAAGGTAGTGTGCAAAGTAATTTAAAGCAATTCCTAAGTGCTTTAAAGAACTCTAGAGGTTTACTGCTTTAAAGCACTCTATTATGGTGCATGTGCAATTGTCCTCAAGTATTGTACAGGTGCTTTTAGGCTATTTTTAAGCATTCATGTAGTCACCCTAAGTGGTCACTTGAAGCTTGTAACAAACTGCTTGAAATCATTATGTAGACTCCTTTGAATCTCCCCCAAGCATCCTAGAGGAGATTTAAAGCATGATGTAAGTGTCCTAGATGAATAGGTTTTGATGTTAAAAAAGAGTACTCTCTTTCTCTCATACACAAAGCACAACATCATGCATTGAGATTGATTGAATGAAAGGGACAATCAATACAAAACATTATCGCTTATAGTAGTAAGCCATGGGAAGAAGGAGAAAAGAAAAGATTTGTCAAGTAAGAAACTCCCAATGAAGGATTTTTTCTAAATCTACCAGGCTTGATTTCCATTATACCAGAAGTGCTGCTCACTTCTTCAAGGTGGCATAATTTGCTAGCTTTGTCATTTGATGGGCACCTCCATATCTTTAAAAATCTTCACAATAACCTATAAGATTTTCTTAGACACCAGCTTGCCTGGACAAAAATCCATTTTGCTACTGCCCAAAGCATTGTAATTGCCAAATATGAATTTGTATTGGTGGAAGGTGTTTCACAAAATAGGTTTGGGACACAATTTAGACTCCCACATTACTATAATTCTCTTGGCTGCATGATGAGAAGCTTTGTATCCTTCTGTTCCCATCTCATAGTGAAGCATTGAACATGCATAGTGGCATGCTGCTCCATGAAGACCAAATTGCTACAGGTGCATTTTGTTTAATGCATCCTTAAGAAATATCATCTGGACATGCTGGATGTAACACAAAGAATACCTATCCCTCAACTTTTGCACGAAAAACATCTTTAGGTACTCAAAAGAGCATTGTTGAATGTTAATATGTGGGTAGGCATCCTTGAATCTTTGGAAGAGATCAACCTAGGGTGTCATAATAATTATCAAAACTATGTCAAGAAGGCATGTACATAAAATTGTAAGATGAAAGGATTTTTACGGCACGTACAATGAACTTTTGGTGCTTTTTGGAGAGAGAGAGAGAGAGAGAGAGAGAGAGAGAGAGAGAGAGAGATTGCTTAACGTCGACTTATTGATCTAGAGAGACCAATCGACGGAGAGAATTGAACCCAGGTGGGTCCATGTCATCCCAAGGGAAATCCCACTTGCCATTTCTACCCCACAATGGGTGGCAGAAAGGTAGTGAGAGTGTCCTCTTTTACACACACACACCCGGGAGACGCGACTGCTTAACGTCGACTTATTGATCTACACAGAGAGAGAGAGAGAGAGAGAGAGAGAGAAAGAAAGAAAGAAAGGAAGATTTTATTAACGTCTTCCAAAAGACCGAACTCGGCCTATGAGACAAATCGATGTACCTGTATGGGGTATCCTCTGTCATCCCAACAAAATGAAAAAGTACTGAACTAAAAAGCTGAATCTGGGTGTGCAATAAGTACAATGAGTGGTGGAGGGGATGGAGCTCTACTACTAGGAGAATGCAAAGCTATATGCATGGAGTATACAATCATGATATGCAACCTAGTGATAGCCATTTTTTCGGCTATCCACATTGCCACATAGGGAGCTACCTCGGCCAAGGAAAATCACATAAACTCTTTGTCATAAATAACTTTTTTATTGTAAATAAGCGTGTGTGCACGTTAGGGACTTTACCCATATCCTCTATGTATTTTTTATATTATTAAAAAAAATTGCTAGCTACTTATCAAAAATAAATAAAATTATTGCGGCCCATTTTGTGTAAATATTTCATTTCATATAAGGGCCTAAATATGGGAGTCTCTATTTTCTCAAATATGTAAATACTTCATTAGGCGTGCTTATTACAAAACCTAAGTATATTTTATTTATTTATGTATTTATTATTATTATTTCTTCATAATACTTTTAGACCATCATTGTACATATGCTTCAACTTCAGCATCCATAAGTAAATCCTATGCCCTCACATTTCATTACCTACACACTTACTCATTCCTTTCTCACTCCATCAAACCTGCAAACTTCATGTCCTCTCTCACCCTCTCCACCTTTGCCCTCTCCTTCCATCTCCATTTGCTCTCATATCTACTCTACACCCATACCTCATCTCCATTTCTCTCCCTACTACTCCCATATTACTAAATTATTTTCCCAATCTCAAAAAATACATATAAATTCAGCATGAATGTATCATATTAACCTCTGTAAATATAGGGTTTCCATCTACAAAAAATCCCATGTTCTTCACTTCAATCAATTTTTGTGGTGTCAAATAATGTACGAAGGAGATCGGCGGTTAACTTAAAGATCTACACATGGGAGAATCCAAGCTTCTTCGAGCTTTCAACCACACAAAGGATCTTTCCAAATCTTTACTCCTCTCACTCAATCTCTCAGCCCTTCTCACCCATTTGTACATTGTACTACTAACCTTTTATAGTGATTACTATAAAAACTAGTAACCACTAACATATGTAAATAAGCACCCACTCTACTACTTTTTGAGTAGGCATTACTACAAGTTATTTGCTCAAACCTCTACATCACACTCTCCTCTCATCTTCAATAATTCTCTCCCTTGAGTCCACATCCATGTGACTCAAGGGATAAGAAGAGTCCCACTCTCATTTCAAAATAAAAAAATCCATAATCTATGATTTTCCATAATAAGATTGATTAGGCTTAATCCTAATTGGGGCTTCTCAAACCTATAAATAGAGCCCCCTCCATTCCTTGTAAAGAGGGGGATTACACACATTATACACCATTCCCAACTCTAGAGTGTAAGGAGATAGTGAACTTGTGAGCTCTCTCTATACATCAATACCTTTGATTGCATAGAGAAGCTTGAAGCTAGTTATGTCATTGTGAGGGCTTGAGTGATGCCATAATCCCTATCATAATTGTATCTTGCCTTTGTGCATAAATAAGATTAGTAGTTTGGGTGTAATTGTGTACAAAATCTTGGACTCCTACATCTCCAAAGTTGATTTAGCACGGCGGTCCGATGTTTGATTTAAGGTAAATTCGATCTTTGTATTTTGTGGTGTGATTTTATGCTTGGCGGCTTGAGGACCTGTTTTTGATTTATTGCCTTTCATTCCATGGTAAGAGGGTTGTATGGTGAGAGGGCTCCCGTAACCTTAAGACCATGTGTATACCGACAACAAAATCAAGCTTATAGTGTCTCTCTAAGTTCTTCTCCAAGTTTGGTGTGTATATATTTGTGTTATGCTAGTCTCCTCCACACATAATACCATATGTTATGAGTGTTTATTGAGGGTGTGTGCGTCTTTTGATTGATATATACGGTTAGCTTGATTGATGTATACGGTTAGCTTGTATTGATTGGCTACAAGGAAATATCTTTGGTCCTAGTTCACACACATAACTAGGTGGTGCCCCTTTCTTGTTGAGTGTGTGGTTTTGGGGTTCTTATGTTTGTGTTGTGTTGTGTCCCAAGTCCATTGAGCAACACGGGAGCCTTGAGGAGTGCTTAGAGGCCGCTCTTCTTGTTGCCCACCCCGAACCGCCTCAATTTTGGTGCTCCCACTGAGGAATGAGTAGTTTTTTAATGGGTATTTAAGATACATCGATCTCTTTAACACATAAATTTCCTTGTGTGCTTGTTGGGTATCATATTTTAGGAAGGAAAGTTGGTACTTTTGTTTGATCTTTCATGAATAATCCACCTCCTCCTAATCCTCTTGGGATTCAATTCAACCAGTTTCATTAGGTGCACGCCATTAGAGTGAATGTTTGCATTGATAGAAAAATTTTCTACCAACAACGCATTGTTCTCTTCTTTTTGGTCCAAAAAAACTAAGAGAGGTTTTAGCATCACCTAATCCTGTCATACTTCCCATTGTAGATTACACCATTTCCTTTGATGTGCATATTTTCATCTTGTTTTAGCTTAGTTTTATGAATTAAGAAGACTTATACCATAGGCCAATCTCTTATGCTAGGCAAGAAATACACATAGTTGTTAGTAGTAAGTTGCAATTTCAGCGTGTCATTCGTCGTATGTTTGGACCTAGGCAAGTAGCAGTCATTAATGCCTCAGTTAATACATTTATTTTGCCTTTGATTCGTTATGAAATAAGCTTTGATGTCTACATTTTCATTCTACTTAAAAAAAAAGAAAAAAAAAAGAGAGTGAGAGAGAAAGAGAGTGAAGGAAGACCTTTGTGCAATCATATTTGTGCTTCTTCTTCTTAAGCATGGATACCACTAGGCAAATGAGTGGCTACCCCTTATTCTTTGGAGAGCCCGGTGAGGATGTCGAGTTGTTCTTATCAAACTTTAGAATGGCACTCCACATAAAGAGAGTGGTAGAAGACCAAGAATGCTTAGACATGTTTGAGTTGGTCCTACTACGAAGAGATGCTTCCACTTGGTTTCAATCTCTACCTGCACCCGCACGAGTAGACTACAAGGGGGTCATACAACTTTTTAGAGACAATTACTTCACTCCTTTGAACACACAAAAGCTATGCCAAGAAATAGCTGCTCATAAGCAAAAGGATCTAGAGGACTACTTGAGTTATAAGCAAGAATTCTTACGTCTTTGGACTCTTTGGTTGCGTAGTCTTCCTAACCCTGGAGATGGTGCAGAATTCTTGAAGAAGGAGAGATTTATTTGCAGGGATGTACCCATCACTGAAATTGCAAGTAGAGTCAGGAGAGCCCACAACATTTGATGTTGCTGAAGCTAGGGCTACCAAGAAACTCCAAAAGATGAGGTGTATGCTTGGGGGGGCTTTATCTTTGATGACTCAAAGCCTAGGGAAGAGGTACAGTCTTGCACTCGTAGAGAATTACCTGAGGTCATAGTCGAGGTGATAGAAAAGTTGAATGAGTCTTTAAATAACTTGTCTATCCACTTTGCACAAGCTGTGGAACAGAAGGGCCAAGCTAAAAGGGTTGAAGAACGAGAGCAACGACCTAGGCGACTCTTGCAATGTTGGAATTGCGGAGAGTCAGGGCATGGGATGTATAATTGTCCTTGGCCTCGTGGGGAGCTAGGGAAGCCTAACATGAATTATCCAGTGATGAATGCAGGTGAAGGCACTAGTCAACAACAACCGATGATTTTGCAGAGGCCTAATGCAACAAGACCACCTCCACGAGGAGTGGAAGGAATGTCGCCCTTGCTGCCGGACCCAAATGTACATGTGGTAGAGGTAGCAAAGGCCAAGGAGGTAGATATTGAAGCAAATGGTGTCAAACGAGGGCGTGGAAAAGAGAAGGAAAAGGAGGGTGTGGCATCACAAAGTGACCATGGATGAGGAAATAAAGTGAAGGAAGACAAGGAAGTCAAGAGGAGACGACGTCATATAAACCTCCAAGATTTCCCCCTTGGACATGGTATGGCTCCATACAACCTTTTGGAAGACATGAGAGGTAAGGGTCCTGATATCTCGTGGCCTCAATTTCTAGCCTTATGTCCACAAGTTAGGAGAGAATTAACAAAGTCCGTGAGCACTAGGAGAAAAACAAAAGAGAATGTGCCTGTTGTAAAAATTTCACAAGCCGAGATGGATGAGGACATTACACCTATATTAGATTGCTACATCAGTTAAGAAGGGTCTAGTAGATGGGGGTGCACAAATTTGCATCATGACAGAGGACCTTATGCAAAAACTAGGCATGCATATTCATGAAACACCTGAAATTAAGGTGAAAATGGCAAACAATAGCAAAGCAAAGTGTCTTGGGATTTGTAAGAATGTTTCTGTGGAAGTTTTTGGCATTAAGAAGGTTGTTGATTTTTATGTTATGTCTACCAAGGGAAGTGGTTATCCATTTATCCTAGGTAGACCATGGCTAATGAGAATGCGAGCTTTGCAGGATTGGGAAAATGAAAAGTTAATTTGCAGGAATGAAAATCATAAGAAGATTATCTTTGACATGAAGGAGCAACGACGAGAGGAGATAAATGAAGAATCTACTCAAGGTGAAACAGAGGAGGATTGGACCGATGACACCTCAGAGGAAGAAAGCAGCGGTAGCACTATG
This sequence comes from Cibotium barometz, assembly GCF_041138505.1. Lineage (NCBI taxonomy): Eukaryota > Viridiplantae > Streptophyta > Polypodiopsida > Cyatheales > Cibotiaceae > Cibotium > Cibotium barometz. The sequence continues at coordinate 39,524,744 of NC_141084.1, forward strand.
GAAGAGGAGTCTTCCATTGAAGTCATAGGGGTAAGATTCAGAGCAAAAGACAAAGAGACACCCTATCAAGGTTTGGAGGAGATAGGCTCTCAACAAGACCAAATTGTGCATGATGAAGAAATGTTTGATGCTATGCTCTCAAAAACGCTTACATCGGAGGAAGGAGAGGAGTTTAAATGTGTACTAAGGAAATTTTCTAGGTTTTTTGCTAAAGATTACACAGATGTGCATGGCGTAGAGGCCATTCAACACAAGATCGAGCTAAAGCCAGAAGCCAAACCTAAGGCACAAAAGCTACGAAGACTAGGAGTCATCAAGGAGCAAGCACTACTCAAAGAGGTGAGGAAGCTTCTAGCAGCGGGATTTATATATCATGTAGAAAGTTCAGAGTGGGTCTCTCCCGTCGTGGTCACTCCCAAGAAGAATGGCAAATGGAGGTTGTGTGTGGACTATCGTCCACTCAACGAGGCGACAAAAAGGGACCACTTTCCTCTCCCATTTCAAGATGAGATCCTAAATGAGGTAGCAGGTCATGAGAAGTATACGATATGTGATGGCTACTCGGGTTACTTTCAAATTGGGATTGCATTGGAGGATAAATTAAAAACAACCTTCATCACTCCTTGGGGTTGTTATGCTTTCAGAGTCATGCCATTTGGTTTGACCAATGCTCCAACGACATTTCAACGTTTCATGAACATGGTGTTTCAAGTATTCTTTGGGAAATCCATTAGAGTGTTCATAGATGATTTTTGCATCTATAGCTCTAAGTCATTGCATGTGCAGAGGGTGGAAGAAGGCTTGAAGAAACTCTACGACATGGGGGGCCAACTCAATCCCGACAAATGTCATATGGTGAGGATGAAGTAATCTTGCTTGGTCATAAGGTTTCTTCCAAAGGCATTGAGGTGGATTCTACAAAGGCAAAGGCTCTTATCGACCTACCATCTCCAAAGAGTCTCAAGGAGGCCATCTCATTCATTTAAAAGGCTAATGAGCTTGAGGAGTACTTTTATAACATTAAAGTCATTTTGTCAGAGCTACCAACACTCATGCCTCCTTGTTGGGAGTACACTTTCTTTGTTAGCTCTAGTGTTGGAAAGGAAACAGTGGGTGCAGTTTTGTTACAGCAAGATCCCCACAGTACTAGGATGCGGCCCATCTACTTTGTTAGTAGGGTCATGAATGTCTTGGAGAAAGGCTACACAGAAGCGGAACTCATGATGCTGGCTCTCATCTTTGCGGTGAGAAAATTTAGATCCTACTTGTTACCAAAATCTTTTGTAATTCTCACTGCAGAAAATTTGTTTCCTTGGGTGTCTTCTCAAATGACTATTAGTGCTAGAATCACAAAGTGGGTTATGGAATTGCAAGAATTCCAATACTCTTTCAAGGTAGAAGATAGTGTGCATGCACAATTGGGATTCTCACTTATAGAGTGCATGAAAAGGAGATTAAGGTGCCTGAAGTAAAGACCCTACCATTGCCACCACCCAAAACTATACCTAATGCATTCACCTTATTCTTTGATGGAGCTTTTAGAAAAGCCACAGGTAAAGCAGGGGGAGGGCTGGTGCTGCTCAACCCAAGTGGAGAGGTGGTTATGAAGGAGAAGGTCAACTTGCCAAGTTCTACTAGCAACAATGAAGCAGAGTATGACATACTACTTCATGGCTTAAAGGTGTGCGTCAATCAAGGGATACAACGTCTCCTGGTAAAAGGGGATGCACTTCTTATTGTAAGGCAAATTTTAGGCATTTGGGCATGCAAGAATGAAAGATTAAGGCAAAAGGTTCGTGCTATCTGTAGGTTGTTTAATCAATTTGAGGAGGTACAATTGTATCATATTCCTAGGAAACAAAATGAGGATGCTGATCTCCTTTCACAACAAGCTGTTGCATGTGTTAAGAAGGAAATGCAAGTAGTCTTGGTTGCAGCGGCTATTAAGTAACCACGGTACCAAGGAATAGAGACACTGGTTCCATAGTGAGCTACATCTTGGAAGGTGAATTCCCACAAGACTTCACAAGGGCACAAAAGAGGAGGCTCAAGAAGAGGGCAAGTTCTTTCTTGTTCTTAGAAAGTGCCCTCTACCAAAGAGGAAAAGATCAAGTGTGCAGAAGAGTACCAACAACCAAGGAGATTCCAGCCATTTTAGAAGGTTTGTATGAAGAAGCATGTGGTGGCCATTTTGCTCAAGAACTAACTGTGAAAAAGATTTTGCTCAAGGTTTGCATGAAGAAGCATGTGGTTTGCATGAAGAAGCATGTGGTGGAAGCATGTGGTTTGCATGAAGAAGCATGTGGTGGCCATTTTGCTCAAGAACTAACTGTGAAAAAGATTTTGCTTGTTGCTGGGTATGTTTGGCCAAGCTTACATGTGGATGTCCAACATTGGTGTAGCTTACATGTGGATGTCTAACATTGGTGTAGGAGCTGTCATAACTACCAAGTCAATGGTAATAAGAGGTTGCTACATGGTCCACGTTACAAGTGGTCCATTTGAAAAATGGGGCATTGATGCTATGGGTCCACTACCTAGAACTAAAAATGGAAAATTGTACATCTTAGTGGTGGCCATAGACTACATGACTAGGTGGGTGGAGGCTCAAAGTGTGGCAAGGGTGAATGAAAAGACTGTAAGCAGATTTGTTTACACTCATATATGTTACAGATTTGGCACACCCGTGGAGATTGTTTCTAACAATGATCCAGGTTTTAGAAAAGTTTTGCTCATCGAAGTTTGTGAAGAGCTTCATATTTCACATCATCATAGCACACCCTACTATCCCCAATCAAATGGGTTAGTAGAGAAGGCTAATGGTGTCATTGCAGGAATCAGAAAGACTTACAAAGGCAACCACAAAAAGGAGATAAAAGGGCATGTAAGTTCTGTGGTTTGAGTGATGGATGTGGTGCAAAACACAAGGAACAGAAGAAAGATGGACAAGAGAACTACATTACACCACTTGCTTTAGAAGGCCTACATTATGATGGTACATGAATATACCATCATCTAGGGGGAGGGCTAAATGATAGCCATTTTTTTGGCTATCCACCTTGCCACCACAGGGAGCTACCTCGGCCAAGGAAAATCACATAAACTCTTTGTCATAAATACCTTTTCACTGTAAATAGGCGTGTGTGCGTTAGGGACTTTACCCATATCTTCTATATATTTTTTATATTATTAAAAAAAATTGCTAGCTACTCATCAAAAATAAATAAAATCATTACGGCCCATTTTGTGTAAATATTTCATTTCATATAAGGGCCTAAATATGGGGGTCTCTATTTTCTCAAATATGTAAATACTTCATTAGGCGTGTGTATTACAAAACCTAAGTATATTTTATTTATTTATTTATTATTATTATTATTTCTTCATAATACTTTTGGACCATCATTGTACATATGCTTCAACTTCACCATGCATAAGTAAATCCTATGCCCTCACATTTCTACCCACACCATGTAGAAAGCCTACTACCCAAATCACTTTTTTCCTTCATCTTTTATTCTCTCATCTACCCTAAAATAAATGAGGGTCTCCCTCCCTTTTGACTTTCATAGTTTAGTATTTTTGTATATGTTTTTTACTATTATATATTTTATATATTTTTATTAAATACTTTTTCATATATCAATTATTTTTGTATATTTTATTTTAGTATTTTATTCACAATTAGATCTCTTTGTTTATTTTATTTTCCTTTTCTCACTCCATCAAACCTGCAAACTTCATGTCCTCTCTCACCCTCTCCAATTTTTCCCTCTCCTTCCATCTCCATTTGCTCTCATATCTACTCTACACCCATACCTCATCTCCATTTCTCTCCCTACTACTCCCATATTACTAAATTATTTTCCCAATCTCAAAAAATACATAAAAATTCAGCATGAATGTATCATATTAATCTCTGTAAATATGGGGTTTCCATCTACAAAAACCCACATGTTTTTCACCTCAATCAACTTTTGTGGCGTCAAATGCAAGAAGGAGACCGGCGGTTAACTTAAAGATCTACACATGGGAGAATCCAAGCTTCTTCGAGCTTTCAACCACACAAAGGATCTTTCCAAATCTTTACTCCTCTCACTCAACCTCTCAGCCCTTCTCACCCATTTGTACATTGTACTACTAACCTTTTATAGTGATTACTAACTACTAACTACTAACATATGTAAATAAGCACCCACTCTACTACTTTTTGAGTAGGCATTACTACAAGTTATTTGCTCAAACCTCTACATCACACTCTCCTCTCATCTTCAATAATTCTCTCCCTTGAGCCCACATCCATGTGACTCAAGGGATAAGAAGAGTCCCACTCTCATTTCAAAATAAAAAATCCATAATCTATGATTTTCCATAATAAGATTGATTAGGCTTAATCCTAATTGGGACTTCCCAAACCTATAAATAGAGCCCCCTCCATTCCTTGTAAAGAGGGGGATTACATACATTGTACACCATTCCCAACTCTAGTGTGTAAGGAGATAGTGAACTTGTGAGCTCTCTCTATACATCAATACCTTTGATTGTATAGAGAAGTTTGAAGCTAGTTATGTCATTGTGAGGGCTTGAGTGATGCCGTACTCCCTATCATAATTGTATCTTGCCTTTGTGCATAAATAAGATTAGTAGTTTGGGTGCAATTGTGTACAAAATCTTGGATTCCTACATCTCCAAAGTTGATTTAGCACAGCGGTCCGATGTTTGATTTAAGGTAAATCCGATGTTTGATTTAAGGTAAATTTGATCTTTATATTTTGTGGTGTGATTTTATGCTTGGCGGCTTGAGAGAGAGAGAGAGAGAGAGAGAGAGAGAGAGAGAGAGAGAGAGATATGCAGGTATGTTATAGAGAATTGTACAGTGCTTTAAAGTTGTAGAATTGAAAAACAGTGTAGAGTGCTTGAAAGCATTGGCTCAGTGCATGTCTGAAATCATAAGCACTATGGATCACCATAATACTTTTGTTAAGCATAGCACAAGGGAGCACACACTTCACTGAACTAAAAAGTAGGCATTAAACATGCTTATACTTAGTTTTCCTTCCACTGAACTAAAAAGTAGGCACTGAATAGGCTTATACTCAGTTCTTCAATGCTTTAAAACTTATACAAACTGTTGTACTACTGAAAAGCAGTGTAGAGTGCTTTAAAGCACTGGCTCAGTGAATGGCTAAAAATATAAGCATTGTGGAGTGCTTTAAAGCTATGGATCACTACTATATTGATGATGATAAGCATAGCACAAGGGAGAAAGCACTTCCACTGAACTAAAAAATAGGCATTGAATAAGCTGATACTTAGTTTTCCAATGCTTTAAAGCTCATACAAATTGCTGTGCTACTGAAAAGCAGTGTGTAGTGCTTTAAAGCTCATACAAACTATTGTGTTGCTAAAAAGCATTGTAGAGTGCTTTAAAGCACTGGCTCAGGGTGCAATACTACTTTAAAGCATTGTGGAGCGCTTTAAAGCTCTGGATCACTGCTATAGTGCTGATAAGCATAGCAACATGGGAGCAAGCACTTCCACTGTACTAAAAAGTAGGCACTGTAAGAGTCATATAGAGTAGTGGAAATATTACTAGAAACCATGTACATTGTTAAAAAGCATAGGCACACAAGTAAAAAGGTGTTTACAAAGCTACAAAGCACTACACTAACCTATATGTCACTCAATGGAAGTGCTATAATCTCTTTGTTCAATGCTAGAAAGTAGTATACAATGGTAGATACAGGTGCACATTGCTTGATAAGCATTGAAAAAGAGTACATTCAAGGCTATCTAAGAAAGCTAGAAATATGTGTAAGAGTAGTGAATATTAGTTGCTATGTGTCATAAAGATTTGAAGTAGCTATCAAGCATTTCTAGTGCTAGGAAGCCCTTGTCCAGAAGTAGCGTGACATGTGTTTATTATTGAAAACCAAGAGAGGGAATTTTGAGAATAAGTTGAATAATAGCTAAACCAGTTGGTAGAAAATGAACACAAACCTGTGGGGGCTCACCAATTAAATGAACCGGATACTACACAAAAGTATTTCTCCCCATCCTTTGAGAACATATGTCTTTCTTATTGGGAGACACACATGTCTTAGCAATCCAAAATTGAGATACAAGGTCCTTTAGCTCTTGTGTAAGGGTGCTTGTGCGAGGATGTCTTTAACAAGCTGACAATGAAATTACTCCATCTTCATCATTTAAGAGGTGAGATTCCTCCTGTGGAACCCTTGAGACCTTTGCAATATTCACATCCTCAGATTCACATGTTCCATTTGAATTCATCAACATCATCAGAACAGATCTTTTTAAGAATAGCTCGTTCGATGATCTTGATTGTTTCACTTGCATCAGGGTGTTGTGGATATTCGACACCGGATATTTGACACAAGTCATGTTGAAACATATTGCTCTTTTGGCACATTCTTGAAAGATGGGTGGAGCAAAAGTTGTTGAAGTATCTTTGTTCTTGTAGTGGCTGAGTTTATTCCTCTAGTCTATAGGGTTGAAATAGCGTGTGACCTCTTTGCAAATCCTAACTTTGGTTTCCTCTTTGCAAATCCTGAGTTTGGTTCCCTCATCCATAACAAAATTCTCATCTTGCGTAAGGGACGCTTGAATCTTTGCTCTTTGGCATTGCTCCCTTTTCCTTGAATCCTCATATTCCCTCTTTGCAAATCCTGAGTTTGGTTCCCTCATCCATAACAAAATTCTCATCTTGCGTAAGGGACGCTTGAATCTTTGCTCTTTGGCATTGCTCCCTTTTCCTTGAATCCTCATATTCCCTGACGATCTCCGTTGGACGACTTGTGAAAGACCTACAAATTATAGGTTTGTGTGTGAGAAAGTGTCTTCTTAGTGTAACTGCATTGCCATTAATGCAGATGGGTTGTCACATCCATGGATCATCTCCATGACCTCACCATGTCCTCCAAGGCCCATCTCCATGCCTTCCATAGTGATGTCAAGGGTTGAAACAAATTTATTTGAGATTTGAAAACAAGCAAAAGTGTAGGTTATGTCCTGAAAAACAATAGATGTTGCTAAAAATCGCATTGATTTAGGTGTTGAAAATCACTATTTAGAACAAAAAGGATATAGCATACACATCCACACACACATACACACATGCACGCACGCACGCAAAAAAGTAGAGTTAAGCTATGCTGACAGAGTTAAAGCACACACAAAAAACAGAGTTGAGCTGAAATAGATTTTCAGCACTATTTACACACACACACACAAATAATGAGAGAGAGAGAGAGAGAGAGAGAGAGAGAGAGAGAGAGAGAGAGAGAGAGTAAGCAGGAACCTGCAGTCTAGAAACCTATAGCTAATGGATATGGCTTCTATGTTGCAGAGGCATAGGAGAGAGAGAGGGAGGGAGAGAGAGAGAGAGAGAGAGAGAGAGAGAGAGAGAGAGGCTAGTTGAATAGCCATGCCTAGGAGTGGGAGGTTTCATTCATTAAAAAAAAAAGTTTTGAAAAAGGACATTTTCAATAAAATTTAAATTTATGCTTTTTGGGAGGGAGAGAGAGAGAGAGAGAGAGAGAGAGAGAGAGGGAGGCAGAGGCTAGTCGAACAGCCATGCTTGGGAGTGGGAGGTTCCATTCATAAAAAAAAAAGTTTTGAAAATGACATTTTCAATAAAATTTGAATTTACACCTTTTGAGTGTTATTCAACTATCCTAAATATCAAAGTCTAGGATGCAACTTTTGAGTCCACCTTACCATGCTTTCACCCATAGCACTCTAAACAGGGTTAATGTGCAACTGATGGAAAAGATGGACCAGGTAACTAAGGAAGCTGAGAAAAAGGCAAAAAGAGATATCAGACGCCAACCACGCCCTTAACAACAGAAGTGCAGGTGCTACTTGAGCAGATGGAGTCCCAGAAACAAGAGGTGCCCGATGAAAGATCACACTAGCCTTGCAGAACATCACAAGATAGAGGCGATCAAGTTGCAGGAAATGGCATGTACACAAATGTTGGATTTCCAGGTAAAGCTCGCCAATGAGGAGAATAGTCCTGGAGAAACGATTGGAAGAGAAAGAGAAAGAGAAAGAACTAAGGGCTACATAGATGGGTCTCAAGGCACATATGGCTGTCTTAGAAGGAAAGCTAGTGCAAGCTAAGGAGATATATGAAATCAGCTATGAAAATTATGAGATCCAGGCCAAGGACCTCAAGGAAACCCTATAGAGCTTACAAACAGAAACGGTCACAATGCTACAAGCCACCAGTTTGTCATTTCCAACTTGAATGTCCAGATTCTGGATGCTCATAGGGTGATAGTGGGAATGCAAGTTGAAGTGGTAGTACTTACCAAGGAAAAAGATGGCCTAGTGATCTAGAATTTGTAGCTCCAAGAAGCCTGCCAACAAAAGGGAGATAGAAGTAGCCAAGTCCTTAGTTGCCCACCACGAAGAGCAAGTCATAGCCCTCTAACAATAGCTCCATCTGCATAGGGAACTTGTGTGATGACAGAAGAGGATGACCCTTACAGTAAATTAGTGGAAAGGGTAGCCCCTATGGCCTTCTAGTGGTTCCTTGGGCTGCCGTTCAAACGTTTACCATGTTTTTTTTGCTTCGCTACCACTTTCTCGTTGCTAATAGAACATTAATCTTAGTGAGGAACTAACCCAAGGGGATCTGGAACTAATCAAACAAAATACTACACAATATGCCGATCCCATTGTAATCAAACAAAATGCCAATCCCACCATAATCATGGGTGAATTTACAGGGGCCCTCAAACTAAGCGAGGGCCACACTATGTGCATTTATCCACTACACCCAATAGTACTTAACTTTAGATCGTGGTGTAGGGTGCTAATTCATTCAACTAACTTTAACGGGGTGAAGAGCTCCTAGAACTAATGAAACGCAACTAACATTATATATGTTCCACTCCTTAAGATACAACACAGCCTTGATTGGATGCTACAAAAGGGGTGGGTAGAAGCCTAGGATACTCACTAGCACCTTCTACTCCATAATAGCAAAACATATCATCCTTATGGTATCCTAAAACTTTTTGATCTCATTTGTGCACGTCTCTGTTACTTATTAACATCATTAGTCTATGATTTTGACCAAGTGCACATAGAATCCCCCTCATTCACTGAGGAAGAAGATTGATACGCACTTTATGATTTCTTTATAACTAAAAAACCACAGCTACCTTTTGATGATGGGGATAGGGATAAAAGAGAGGAAGAAGAGGACAACACCTATCCGGTGTTTAGTCCAATAACATCTTATTTATCTAATTAAATTCAAGGCTATGAAAAATCACAACCGCCTTTTCTCAATTTGAGTAGTGAAATTTTTACTAAAGGATGTTTTTTTTAAAACATTGCAGTGGAGTATTCTTTGCAATTAATGCAATGGGGTATTCCCTGTAATTAATACTCTCTGGAGTCTGCCTCACTCTATCCTTGCCTAAGTAGCTATATTTGGAGTCTACCTCACTCTATCCACAGATCCTCTCTTTTGTATTGAAGTAAATTTTTCTTATGGAACTGCTTCAAGCACATCTTCTCTACTCTTCCTTGAGCTATGCTATGCCACTCTACTATAAAGATCTACTTGTGTAACTTAAAGCTTCTTGTATTTATTGTTGTGGCTTCACTACTAGCCTCCCCCCCGTCTTGATGCATTTCACATTAAGCAACTATGCAAAGACAGTGGAGTCTGGATGCTTTCTAGGTTGTTAATGAGAAAATTACTACCCATTTTGAGCTTATGGGATGCTTAGTTAGGGTCTGAAAGATTTGCAAAAACAATGAAAGTTTATGGCTATGAAGATGAAGATGGCTTGGCACATGAGTTGTCAGATGACTCATCTCATGACTTGACATGTGAACTATCACAGGACTTGACTTGTGCATAGGTTTAGGTAGAATTGAAGGAGAGAAGGGAAAGCCTACATAAGAGCATATTTCAATTTGAACGACATGACACAATGATGTGGAACTTAGTAATATGGAATGGAACTTGAGTTAACAAGTAAAGCATCAACCATGCGGGAGGGGGCCGGGGGACAGCAGCATGGTGGATAAGGTAGTGCCCTTTCTCCTCCTGGATGCGGGTTTCATTTTGCCCCACCCCTTGCCCTCACTCCACAAAGGAGACCTACAAAGTAGAAAAACTAAGGTTAGAACCAAAAAATCCCATGCAAAATGTAGGGTTGTGGTAGGGCTTAGCACTTGCATCAATCTTCATAAAATGAGTGTTCCACCACATCCTATGAATATCAACAGATCATTGGGAAACTGTCTAGCTTGTACATGCCCCCAAAGAAATTGAGGATGGCAGTTAATGCCTCGTAAACTACGTCTCATGAGGGGAAAAAAACTGGAATTGAGCTTAAGATATAAAGATGAAATTTATGAGTAGAGCTTAGATAGGTCACCATATTTGCCAAGCTGATACAGAGGAACCGTACCTTTTATTACAAATGGCACAATCACCTCAACCTTGTTTAATTTGCAGACCATTGGACCCAATCAACTCCTGAATGCAGTGCTAATAAACATTCTAATTCCAAACATTTCAGTGGAGTGTAAAAACATTTTTTGTGCAAAGTCTTATAATGCTTCTCAAGAGTTGAGTGCATAAATTTGATGTCCATCATCAAATCAATACTAAATGAATTTTCTCTTAGTCTCAGATGTATCAAAATGGACTCAAATAGTAGAGGACACCCTATATCTTCTTGCATTCAGATTTGATGTGTCAAATTAAAAGATAAATATGCATTACTTTCGTAGTATCCTAACATCAATCTCTCTCTACCTAATCTTTAGGTGTCTCCACAAACACACTTTATTTCATGGAAACAGTGAATGCAGTTAGCATCCTTGATTTGAATAATTCCCTCTTCTATCTTTGGTATATATGCCACACAATGTACAAACCTGCATGTTTTTGACAAGACGTACGGGTGTTCTCTTGGGTGTATTGATCAAGGCACTTGCAAGAGCCGACTTCTCACTATGTCCACATAACACTTCTATCCTTCCATCATCAGGTATGTCCTGCGACACCTAATACAAACCTCGGGCACACCCTCGCTCCTGCATTTTGAAGCAGAAATCTTCTGCATAAATTTTGCTTGGAGGGTGTTTTTTATCCACAACCGAAAGCGAATGCATAATCCCACCAGCATCAGTCCACCACCAACATCCCAACGTCTTCTGAGCTTGTTTCTTCACTCTCATCACCTCCACCTGCTTTGCATCCTCATGCATGCCAGCATCTGCATAGATGTTAAACATACAAACATAAGCTGAAGCTTCCTTTTCATCCAAACGTACTGCCTGTTCAAAGGCGTGCCTTCCAAGCTCCACATTGCCCCATTTTCGACAAGCACCCAATACAGTAAGCCACATCATAATATTGGGATGGGATGGTGTTTTCTTCATCATTGCTACTGCCTTGTCTAATTGGCCCGCTCGGGCAAGAAGATCAACCATGCAAATGTGGTGCTCTAGAGTTGGAGTGATGCCATAGTCTTCAACCATGGCCTCAAAGTATGTCTGGCCCTTATCTACCAGACCTGCATGACTGCAAGCATTAAGAACACTAACGAATGTGACTGGATTTGGCATAATGCCTTCTCCTCTCATTCTGTCAAAGATATGGAGAACATTTGCAACTTCTCCAAGCTGCGCATATCCTGTGATCAGTGCAGTCCATGAGACTACATTCCGAACTGGGAGCATGTCAAACACCTGTTGGGCTTTGGCTAGCATGCCACATTTGGCATACATATCAACCAACGCATTGCCAACAAGTTGGTTTGTTTTCAATAACCCATCTCGTTCAATGTTAGCATGTATTTCTCTGCCCTTCTCCGTAGCTCCTATGCTGCCACAGGCTTTCAAGCTGCAAGCGAGTGTGACAGCATTTGGAGAGACACCCTGGAGTTGCATCTGTTCAAAACAGGTCAGTGCTTCTTCACCACAATCCTCCTGCACATATCCAGAAATCAGTGCATTCCACGAGACTACATCACGAACTGGGAGCTTGTCAAACACTTCCTGTGCCTTTGCTAGCATGCCAAATTTGAAATACATATCAACCAATACATTTCCAACAATTTGGTTTGTTTTTAACAACCCTTTTTTATCAATATCAGCATGTATTTCTTTCCCCTTGTCTATGGCTCCAACGATCCCACAAGCTTTCAAGCTACAAGCAAATGTCACATTGTTTGGAGAGACACCTTGAAGTCGCATCTCTTCAAAACAGTTCAGTGCTTCCTTGCCACACTCATATTGCACATATCCTGCAATCAGTGCATTCCATGAGACTGTGTTTCGAACTGGAAGCATGCCAAACACTTCCTGTGCTTTTGCAAGTGAGCCACATTTGACATACATATCAACCAATGCATTGCCAACAAGTTGGTTTGTTTTCAACAACCCTTTTTGTTCAAGGTCAGCATGTATTTCTCTGCCCTTGACAATGGCTCCAATGCTGCCACAGGCTTTCAAGCTGCAAGCAAATGTGACAGCATTCGGAGAGACACCCTGGAGTTGCATTTTTTCAAAACAGTGCAGTGCTTCCTTGCCACGTTCATGTTGCACATATCCTGCAATCAGTGCCGACCATGAGACTACATCATGATCCGCAAGCTTGTCAAACACTTCCTGGGCTTTTGCTAGCATGCCGCATTTGGCATACATATCGACCAATGCATTGCCAACAATTTGGTCTGTTTTCAACAATCCTTTTCCTTCAATGTCAGCATGTATTTCTTTGCCCTTGTCTATGGCTCCAATGCTGCCACAGGCTTTCAAGCTGCAAGCAAATGTCACAGCATCTGGAGAGACACCTTCAAGTTGCATCTGTTCAAAACAATCCAGTGCTTCCTTGCCATGCTGGTGTTGTACATATCCTGCAATCAGTGCATTCCATGAGACTGTGTTTCGAGCCGGAAGCATGCGAAACACTTCTTGCGCTATTTCAAGTGAGCCGCATTTGGCATACATATCAACCAATGCGTTTCCCACAAGTTGGTTTGTTTTCAACAACCCTTTTTTGACAATCTCAGCATGTATTTCTCTGCCCTTGTGTGTGGCTCCAATGCTGCCACAAGCTTTCAAGCTGCAAGTGAATGTGACAGCATTTGGAGAGATACCCTGAAGTTGCATCTGTTCAAAACAGTTCAGTGCTTCCTCACCATGCTCGTGTTGTACATATCCTGCAATCAAAGCATTCCATAAGACAGCATCATGAATTGGAAGCTTGTTAAACACTTCCTGTGCTTTTGATAGCATGCCATATTTGGCATACATATCAACCAAGGCAGTGCCAACAAAAAGATTGCCTTCCAACAATCCGTTTTTAACAATCTGCACATGTATTTTGCAGCCCATTTCTACATCTTTCAGCTTAGCACAGGCTTTCAATAAGGCAACATAGGTATATGCACTCGGATGTAGAGACTCCTCTTGCATTTTCTGGTACAGGTTGAGAGCATGCCTTGACTCCCCTCCTTTGATGTAACCATTGATTAGAAAATCCCAAGAACATTCACTCTTGGACACCAACCTGTCGAAAACCTTTTGAGCATTGCACAGGATTCCAACTTCCACCAACATGGAGACTAGGTAGTTCCCAAGTGATGTATGAGCTTCCAGCCCACTTTTGCACATGTACGCATGCAAGCGGAGAGCCAGGTTTCTCTCTTTTATGCACATGCGTGTGATGTCTACAAGGTTCCCAATCGAAGGCTGGGGAAGCATCGCTTCTTCCAGAGAAACGAGTGCATCCTCTAAGCTAAGCGTCTCCCCAACACCATCACCGCCCCTGCTGCTGTTGTTGCTGTTGATGTAGTTGTTCTGCTCTCGCAGCAGTCCTTTGGGCATCTCCTCTTCCGTTCTCTCAAGCATGTCTTTGAACCAGCTTGGATTGTGTTGTGGATGATACAGCCTCGATCCAAACAACTACTCTTCCTTCTTTTCTCTTTCGTTTGTCCCCTCAATTGGGAAGAATCTGAAGAGTAATCCTTCCATGGGCGTGCTGTTGAGCTACCTGCTGAGGAAAAAAAAAAACCACAAACAAACAAACAACGATATGTCGGTGATCGTCGCCGTTCCATCTTTACATGTCGGGAGAGCTGCATAGCTAATAAGCAAAACCCTTATTTTACAATCCCTGCCCACGGACACGAATGGCACGAATATAGTGATAACCTAGATCATCACTATTATCTCATGCTCAATGTCCTTCTCGAGTCATTTTTGTGTAAAGGTAAAGATAGAGGGAAAATCCCTTTAAAAAATGGGAAGAAATCTCCCCGCCAATTCCAAAGCCTCAAACCAGCCCAGCACCACGTGCACCCACTCTTGACATATTGAATCTTCTCCTTTTCTAGGCCTACAGCCATCGGAGATCTCGGCTGGAATCCATACATTAACATGAATGGTGTAAATCCAGTCTCGCTGCATGTTTGGAGCTGCTATAGGCAAACTCTAATAAGGGCAAGTACTCTTCCCAATTAGATTGCTCCTTACTAACATAAGAACGCAACATATCCTCTAGAATTTGGTTAACTCTTTCAGTTTGACCATCAGACTCTGGATGATCTGCCGTACTCATACTTAGAGTAGTATCCAACTTTTTGAAGACTTCCCTCCAAAAATGACTGTTGAACTTTCTATCTCTATCCGACACTATATCTGTGGGCAAGCCATATAGCTTGTAGAGATGTTCAATAAAGAGTTTTGCCAACTCTGGCGTTTTAACAGTTTTCTTCGTGGTGGCAATAAACTTTGCCATTTTAGTTAACCTGTCCACTACCACCCACACCGAGTCATTCCCTCGACTCGTCTTGGGTAAACCGGTAATGAAATCCATGGAAATGCTTTCCCATTTTCCTTGAGGAATCTCCAGCGCGAATGGAGTAGTCCTCCAACCTAAAGACGTTCATGTATATTGACCTCGCACTTATTGCATTTCAGCACATAAGTCTGGACGTCCTTAAACAAACTAGGCCAATAAAATTATCTTTTTACTAGTGCATAGGTCTTCTGAATCCCAGGATAACCCGCACTTGGATTATCATGACTTTCTTTAAGAATTTGGGCCCGAAAGTCACCAATAGTAGTTGGTACACATATTCTACCCTTGTACAGTAAGTACCCGTCGTCAATGGAGTAATTTTTTTACAGAGCATCTCCACACAGTTAGATGCACTGACAGCCGCCTCGGCTAGTACTCCGACTCCTCGTGGTAGCCGAGCTCCTGCGGCACGGGTGAGCGTAGCCTCGCCAATGGTTGCAGGAGTATAGGTCGATGCGCCTGCGGGGCCGTCCGTAGCGACAGCTTCGTCATTATTAAAAGACTTAAAGCCGCCTAGTTTTGGTGGCGAGGAGAAGGAGAGAAACAAGGACTCGGTCAATATGTTTCTAGCGAAGTGGTCAGATTTGCACGCGCTGCGACAGCAGCCTAGCCGTATACAGCCCGTAGAGGCTAGCCTCTCATTAAAACCGGCAAAGCGTACAAGTGGTGGATGAGTTTGACAACTCGTCCTGCCACTTGGACGGAGTTTGAAACGATGTTTCGAAAAGAATTTTTGCGTGTTAATGAGGCAGAGAGAAGCTGGGAGTTATGGGACAAGTGCTCGATGGAGAACAAATCCCTAACTCAGTACATCTCAGACTATAGGGAGATAGTACTCAAGCTAAAGGGAATCGATGCATTCCAGACATTGCGAGGCTTTAAGAGAGGCCTCAAAGATGATTACCTTGAGTACGTAGAGCCCTTGCAGCCTAATGACTTAGTAGAGGCAATTAAGAATGTGCAGATATTTGATGACATCAAGCGCCGTAGTGCACGTGGTGGTTCTAGCAGGGCCGAGGGTAGTGAAAAGAGGAGATCAGGCCTTAAAAGAAAAGGGTTCCGGAGAGATAAACAAGGGGATAGGACGGACCAGGAAGGACAGGGTGGTCATTGGTCTAAAAAACCGCGACCATCCAAGAAGAAAAGAGACAGTGAAATCCAAAAGAAAGAGCAGTATATTAAAGCGCAAAAGGAAAATTGCTGCTTTAATTGCAATGAAGTAGGGCACACGAAGGCTGAGTGTCCAAAGCCTAAAGCCAGCAAGAGTGGCAACGAGCCCAAAAAAGATGGTAAATCTTCTAGGTAGTTGCATACAGTGCAGAGACTCCCTCTCAGTTCCGCAAAGTTCAGAGAGGTGACAGTGTGTTATTGTGATGAGCATCACGCTTGTTCAGTGACACCAGCGATGTGGCAGCCTATTGTAGGTCCGTATGACATGGTGCGCATGTATGGCACCATAGGTGGCCGTAGAGTCACAGTTTTTATTGATGATGGAGCTAGCCACAACTTCTTGAACTACTCGTTAGTCAAGAAGTTGGGGTTGACTGAGACCCAAAGTGATCATGAGTATACTGTTGGCCTAGCCAACGGATATGACAAAAAGGTATGGAATACCATAGTATTGGGGGTCCCATTATCTATGCAGGACTACGAGGCTCCGCTTGACTTTCAAGTCATGCACTTAGCCAGAGCAGACGTATATCTAGGCAGGGAGTGGCTGTATGGCTTGGGCCCTAGTCTAGCTCGGAATTACTTACATAATACGCTATGTCTTGAGCATGGAGGTAGAGTCATTACCCTGCAGGGCGACCGTACTGTCCCCGCCACACCACTTATTTCCTCCATGGAGCTGTGTATAGCGGTCCGCAGAGACCAGATAGCAAAGGTATATGCTTGTTACCCTCTTTTGAATTCTGTTTCCGTAGATGAAACGATAAATGATGTTTGCGTAGACAAACAAGGAAAACAAGATAGCCTTGGACGAGACCCACTGTTTGAAAACCCTGTTTGGCATGCATTAGATTCAAACAAGAAAAAATCCAAGGTGAATGAGACATTAAAGAAAAAGTATGTAGATACTTTAATGAATTTATTAAAGAAATTTCAGGATGTTTTTCCTGATGATTTGCCAGATGGTTTACCACCATCTAGAGAAGTAGACCATGGCATCGAAGTTATGCCAGGATCAAAACCTATAAGCAAACCTGCTTATAGATTAAGCCACTCCGAGGCACAGGAGTTGGAAAAACAATTGACGGCAGAATATTTGAACAAAGGCTTTATTCAGCCTAGTTCAAGTCCGTGGGCATCCCCTATTCTTCTGGTAAAGAAGAAAGACGGATCTATGCGGATGTGCATAGTGCATAGACTATAGGACTCTTAATCAGATAACGATTAAGAACAAGTATCCAATGCCACGCATGGATGAGTTGTTTGATCAACTCTATGGATCTAGATACTTTACAAAAATAGACCTAAGATCTGGGTATCATCAGGTTAGAATAAAAGCAGAAGATGTTGCGAAGACAGCATTTAGGACCCGTTTCGGGCATTTTGAGTTTTTGGTTATGCCATTCGGGCTAACCAATGCTCCAGCGACGTTTATGACGCTGATGGACAGCATTTTACGTCCATATCTAGGAAAATTCGTAGTAGTTTTCCTAGATGATATTCTTGTGTACAGTAAGATACAGAAAGAACACATAGAGCATTTGCGTCTAGTGTTCGAGTTGTTGTTGCGACGAGAGCACAAACTATTTGCAAAGAAGAGCAAATGTGAATTTTTTGAAACAGAAATCCACTACCTTGGCCATATTATATCCGCCGATGGTACGCAGATGGAGCTAGAAAAAGTAGAGGCTATTCTTAAATGGCCAGCGCCGAAGAATCTCGAGGAACTACAGATTTTGCATCGTGACTAAATCAGCCTGGACTTTACCCATATTGTTCAGTTTGGCATTAAGATATTTAAATAGTCCACTAGAGAGCTCCGTCTCTGCCAGGACATCAGAGCAGGGTCCAATAGGTCATAATCATCGTCGTACTCCAAGAGGTCCTCCTCGATCCCCTCGACGGCGACGTCGGTGTTCATGTCCTCTGGCTCATTGGCCAAAAAGGGGGTCATCTGCTAACGTGGCCGCTGCGGGCTCTCGCTGGGTCCTAAAGCGGGGTCAATAGACGAGGAGGGCACTGTGGCGGATCACGCGTGATCGACGAAGCACTCCGGACCGGACAACGATCGGGTGTGTACGGCCTAACAATTCGGTCGGGGTCAAACCCGCGAGACCGAGGACAAGAGACCTGAAAAACCTAGAGAAGTAGAAGGCGGTGGGGACACACTACGCCTAGCAGACATCTTTAATTCTTGCAAAAAAAAAACAATGCGAGAACTCGGAAATTACAAAAAAAAAACGCTAATAAAATGAGCAGTGGTGGAGAGAGAATAGTCACCCCCCTTTATGGTCGCCTGTCGATTTGTTGCGCTACGAGCCTCCAGACAGCGCCGCTTCTCCGGGATGCTCCGATCCGAGAGAAAAAATGCCTACAACTCATAACAAAAATAAATTTTCTCGGGAGGCTGTGCCTGAAACAGTTGGATTATCCCTCGCCAGGATTATCCCTCCCCAGCCGAGAGAGAGGATCCGTTTGATTAACAAAAAAAATTATTATTATTATTAATTATTATTTTTTGTATGCGACTGTTGGCCGCCCGTTTTGCAATGCAAAAGATGTGGGCTGGCCGCCGCCGTTAGCTGTGCGCTGGGCAGGCCGATCGTTGTGGGCTGGGCAGCCGACCGTCGCCCGCTGGGCAGTCCGCTCGCGCTGGGCTGGCTGCCCTTTGCACAGTGCCGTAGTTCAGCTTGGAGCCGGCGTTGCAGCCGTAGCGTTGAGCATGATTCTCGCCCGCATAGCCGAGTGGTGGGCATCAACTTGCACAGCGCCGTAGTTCAGCTTGGAGCCGGCATTGCAGCCGTAGCGTTGGGCATCATTCCCACCCGCACAGCCGAGTGGTGGGCATCATTCCCGCCCGGCACTGCTCCTCGCGTTTCCAAGGCAAGCCCCTCCTGCAATTCGCTTTGTTGTGTGTGACGGGAGAGAGAGAGAGAGAGAGAGAGAGAGAGAGAGAGAGAGAGAGAGAGAGAGAGAGAGAGAGAGAGAGAGAGTTTTTCCCTTCAAAAATGTCTTCCTTTCAATTCTGGCCGCCTCCCTCCACACACTCCATTGGAGATAAGGATGAGAAGATGAATGGTTGAAAACCATTGAGTGGGCTCCGGTCACGCGCGGACCCTGACGACCCAATCAAACCGACGCTCTGATACCAGTGTTAGATACCCGTAACGCTGCTACGGGCGTTACCACAGGAGGGGACGGCCTCTGGCTCACCACCCAGCCATAGAGGAAGAATGAGGATTGCCCCTCACCCCCTAGGCTATATAGTGTGTGGTCTATAGTCCACACTAGCCTGGCCGCCCATGACTCCGGCGGATGGGCGTCCTCTCCCACTGAACCTCGGACATGGCCATCCGGTCCGCCGCCGCCATCGGTCACATGCGTTACAGCCTACGTGACACCCACCCATCAATGCCACTCCATCAATGGTTTGGACTCTCTAGTCGAGTCTCTAACAAGTCATCATGGGGGCCTCTTTGACATAGAGTGCTTGCTTGGCAATGGATATTCCCATCTCAAAACCCATTCCCATGCTTCCATCATGCCCTAGGAGTAAATAATCCATGATCTAAGTAAATCTAGGCCGTACATAGCCCATGAGCTCTCGCGCAAAAAGATACCCCTCGATCAATGGTGTCCTCGGACCACAGACATCACTATGTATAAGCTGTAATTTTCGGTCAACCTTAACTGATCCATCTTTCGGGAATACAAATTACCTTGAAACTCATAGGCCTATCAGATTCACCATAATTTTTTGTGGACCAATCACATATTAGGTTCTTGTTGCCTTTTTTGAGTAGGGGATGACGAGCGGGAACGCACGTTGCCGCCCTCTCCCCAGACACAAAATGGGCTCAACTCCCACGTCGTCCATCCCGACGAAGAAATTTGTGGGTGAGTGGGTGGATGGGGGTGTGTGTGTGTTGGCAACGGTCGTTCCCTACCTCATCACCACACCACTTGCTTTAGCTCTTCAACAAGCCGATCCAATGCTACAACCACCTACATCCAAGGTAGCTGCCACCATCGACCATAATCACAAGCACCACTATGGTTGGAGCTACCACTGCCACAGCCTTAGCCAATGCGTGTAATCACCTGTTCAATATCCAAGACTCCTTTTTTGTCGACCCGCTGTAATATCCACCTATGGATTCCATGAATTGACATATGCTCCAACAATTGTGCCTGCATGCGTGTTTGAAGATAACAAGGCCTAGTTGCTTGCAAATCTTGGCACCATATACCCACTTATTAGGGATATAACAACCACTTTTCCAATCACGTGGACCACTATATGTGTTTGGGGCCACTATGTAATATGCTTGGAAACACAACCAATTATTTAATGGGAAATCTCAAGCATATGCCACAAAATCTCAAGCATATGTAATTTTGGATGCCATGTGGTGGCCATTCAACATTAAATTCACAAGTTATCATGTAAGTAGCTTCTCCAAAATTTTCAAGCCGCACATGAACATGATGTGGATGTAGCCAACTCATTGTAAAAAAGGCAAGCACATACCCAAACCCAAGCTCAATTGCAACAAAGGCTTGAAACGACAAAGGACCAAGTGTCAGAGTTACAATAAGAACTCAATATACAACTAAGGGATCCAAATGAGTAGCCAAAGAGCACCTAGGGAAAGTGATGCAAACGTAAACATTCCTAATCAGCTTCTGCTGAGAGTAGGGGGGGTTGAAGTATTTATAGACCTTACATCCAGCCACCTTGTAGCAACCTAAGAAATATGGCACCAAGGGGGGGGTGTTGAGAAAGGTGGTGCCATTGGGCACAATGAAGAGGTAGGGAGTGAGTATGAGTAGCCAAGCAAGAGAAAAGTCTAGCATGAAGCCACATCAGCAAAGGGAATTATCCCACATTAATGTGTAAACCAAAAGGTGTACCTCCTCATATAAAAAGGGACCATTTGCAAGCAATGCTAATATAGAACTTGCACCAATCTTAAGTCTCTCTATGAGTACAAGTTTCAATCTTGTAACCTAATTATACTTGAGTTCATTAGCAGTCCTCACTCATCATAAGCACTCTTAGGCTACATCCACCTTAGATTAGTCATATTAATCATGTTTAATTAGTTTAGATTAGTGTCTAATTAGGAAGTTATTTTGTCATTAGGAGAGCTCGATCCCTGATTCTTAACAATTGCCAAATAGGCTAAATGGGTCTGATGGTTTAGAGATGGCTTGGATTAGATTTGGTACATTGCTAAATAGGCTACATGTTGCATTAGGCCGTTATCTCTTAACCGTTCACATATGGAGTAAGTAGAGTAGACTTTACTCTTGGACACCCTGTGTCCTGGCATTGTAGAGCCCGAATGGGGTCCAAGATGAGCCCAGATGGCCAAGTGGGAGGTGGGAAAACTATTACGCAAATACACAAGATCTAGTCCATCTTTATGGGCCAAAGTCTACATTGTAGATGATGGCATTAACTATGACCATGGACCTATGCCGCCCCATGTATATAGGCTTATAAAGATACATGGCCAACCCCTTCTCCACATAGTTCATTAGTCATCTCAGTGTGAGTTTATTCCCTAGCTTCTACTAGCATATAACCTCTATTTTAGCAGTTCTAGATCACCCACCCTTCACAGGGGCACAAGGGTGTGGGGCTTTGCCATCTATTATATCACTTCAATAATACAATATTCTTCTTTATCTCTCCTATTGTGTGCAATCTGAGTTTAAAGTTTTGTATTGTGAAAGATCCTACTTCTTATGAGAGTTATCTTGTATACACTGCACGTTATATCCTCTTACATGGTATCAGAGCTATGGCTCAGAGCTATGGCTCAGTACAAGACGTTGTTGTCTAGTAGTCCCTTAGAGAAATGACATCTTTTTGCAAGACCCCACCCACCACCATTGGGTGCTTATGGAAAGCTTAACAGCATCAATTAACCTCTTTAGAAGTTCAATCTTAAGGCTATTCTTTCCTCCTATTCGCTATGGGACACCATCATTAGTGTTTATGTTCAGCTGCCACACCAACAAGGGATGCAAATGGTAACCATATACCACCTGCTACCAACTTTGTCCAAGCTTGGAGATGAAGGGGTTCATATGTTCTCTATGCCATCGTCACTAGTGAGGAAGCATGATAACTATGGTTCAACATGTCATGAGTTTACTCCCTAGCTTCTACTAGCATACAACCTCCATCTTAGCAACAATTCTAGATCAGCCATTGAAGCTCCCTTAACATGAGCACACGAGTGTGGGGCTTTGCCATCTATTGTATCAGTTCAATAATATAATATTCTTCTCTATGTCTCCTATTGTGTGTAATTTGAGTTTAAAGTTTTGTGTTGTGAAAGATCCTACATCTTGTGAGAGTTGTCTTGTATACATTGCACGCTATATCATGTTACATGGTATTAGAGCTATGGCTTGGTGCAAAAAGTTGTTGTCTAGCAGTCTCTTAGAGAAATGACATCTTCTGCTCTGCAAGGCCCCACCCACCACCATTGGGTGCTTATAGAAAGCTTAACAGCACCAATTAACCTTTTTGGAAGTTCAATCTTAAGGCTATTCTTTCCTCCTATGAGCTCCGGGACACCATCATTAGTGTTGATGTTCACCTACAGCACCAACAAGGGATGTAGATGGCAACCCTATACCACCTACTACCAACCACGTCCAAGGTTGGAGATGAAGGGGTTCAGATGTTCTCTACACCATTGTCTCACTAGTGTGGAAGATAGCGTGATGGCCATGGTTCAAACATGTCTCCATAATTGTAGAAGCATTGGCTTGCAGAGCCAGTATGAGACCACAACAAATCCCTGAAGTATTATCTAGAAAATTAGCTTCAACAAGAGGTTGAATATGAAGGTGAAATGGTGGAGGTGTTTCTCATGAGAATCAAAGATCTTCATGACTAGATGGCTATAATCAATGACATGAGTGTGTTGTCCTTAGATCTTGCTCGTTCATTGTCTTAGAAGGATATTACTGCCTAAGTATGTAGTTTTGTTACAATTTTGAATGTTGGTGTCAGGTTTGCTCCTCTCACATTTGCGGAGTTCAGCTCATTACTTTGGGATGATGAGTAGATGAGGATACATAGTTGAAATGGTGGTGAATAGGATTTCCTGCTAACAAAAGAACAAGGGTAAGGATTGTAACTCTTCAAATAAGAAGAAAAAGGTTAAATGTTTTTGTTGTAACAAGAAAGAGCACATAGCCAAAGAATGTAGAAAAAAGCAAGCACATGCCAAGAATGGCACTCTAAAGATCAAGGAAGAATCAAATCATGGTGTAAAAATAGAGCTATTTGTTGTCATTAAGGAAGTGTGTGGTGAAGCAACTAATGCTACAGCACATGATGGTTCTTGGATCATTGATAGTGGGGCTTCCAGGCATATGACCAACAGGCCAATCCATATCCCTTCTTGACTAAGGTCTCTAGCTATAGATCCACTGCTAGAGAGAACTTCCCTGATCCACTTAAGCACATGTGATTGCTTCTCTCCATTTGCTATAACCACATTGTTGTTTACATCAACCTCTATGGAATCCTTCTTACTAGTGTACACTAACTACTCATCTCATAAAAAGTAATAAACCTATTCACATCTCACGAGATTAGAAGGATTATAATATATATATATATAAATTTCTCAACTAATAAAGATACACTTTTATGCCTTGGGATCCAATTTACTTCTGGCTACTTTTTATGGCACATGTGCATAAACAATGTAGCCAAAAACTTTCAAGTTTGCCAAAAAAGGCGAGTAAACTTATGTTGAAGTGTCATGCCATGAAACTACTATAGTAGGGTTTTTGTTCATAATGTAAATTATAGTTGGCTTAGCCCAAAAGTAATGAGAAATTTGTTTCTGATTTATCAAAGCAAGGGCAACTTTCTACAATATGCTTGTTTTTTCTTTTTGTAACCCCATTTTCTTATAGGGTGTATCTACATGTCAAATTCTTCTTTATCCCGTGCTCTGCTAGATAATCACTAAATTCATTGGAGAAATATTCTCCACCATTCGATATTAGGTATTTTATGTGCATACCTTTGTATTTTTCAACCATAGCCTTGAAGCTCTAAAAATCTATTAAACACTTCACTTTTCTCTTTCATTGAAATATACCCACAGCTCCCTAGAGTGATTATATTAGTGAAGGATACATAATAATGGCATTCTCAGATTGATATGTCGTCTTAGTTGGTCCCAACAAAAACATCAAAATGCACCATACACAAAGGTCTTTGATTGACATTCCTATTATGTGGAAATGCATGCTTAAATTGTTTTCCCAATCAACATGTTCAGACTGTTTTCTCGATCGACATGCTTCGCATATTTTTTAGCCATGGAGGGGAGGGACATTTCTCAAGAAAAAAATATGCTTCGCATATTTTTTAGCCATGGAGGGACATTTTTCAAGAAAAAACCTTCGAGCAGTCTGAACAATGGAAAAACTAATGTGGCTGAATTTTCTCTCATGAAAAAACACATTTTATCTAAATGTACATAAGATGCATATATGCAATGAATTTATATTACATTTTTCTCATTTAAAATATTAAAAATGGTCTTAAGAGAGTGTTTTTCCAACATAAGTACCCTTGGGATGTATTTTCTCTACCAAAAACACCTCTCTAATGAAAATACCCTTTGGATTTCTTCAAAGGGTATTTTCTTCAACAAAAATCACCCGTAGGGGTATTTTCTCAAGTGAGAATATCCTTTGGAGTCCTTGTGTGGGCATTTACTCCATAAAAAATACCCTTGGTGTATTTTGTCTAGTGAAAATACCCTTTCTCCAACAAAAATACCCTTTAGGATCCTTGAGTGGGTATTTTCCCCACCAAAAATACCCTTTGAGGTCTTTGAGAAGGTAATGGGGGGGGATAATTTCTCCAAAAAAAAAAACCTTTGGGGTCCCTTTGTGTGTGTTTCTGTTAGGGGTCATCCAACCATCGGCTGCTGGCTGCTGACGCCACCCTACCTTTGCCGCCTTGTGTATCCATTGAGCAAAAACTTTCTTGTAACAACCTTGTAATTGAATCTTGCCAACGGGGCGGGGAGATGCAAAAGGGAAAAAGAAACACTATCCAGGGATACGAGGGAGAGAGAGGAGTAGGGAGTGTCAACTGTGGACTAGTGCATTGTACTGTGGGCTATCTTTGATTATTGATGTAATTCTTCATTTTATATACTGTGCAATTCTACCTGGTTTCTATGTTGTATCAGTGCTTCCTGTTTAAACATGTCGTCTAATTGGAATCTAAGTCTAATGTCATTCATGTTCGGACGTGATTCCTATCTAGAAACAGAATCAAGAGCTACATCTAGGATCTCATTAGATGCAGGAGCTAACCTCTGTGCTTAGCATAGGCAGATTGGTGGCGCAACGTGCTAGCATTAACTTATTGTGTTGGGCACAGTTGTATTAGGCGCATCTCCTCCGAGGTGGTTTGGAACCACGCGTGTTGGGTCTCAACTAGACAATGATAGTTTTCCCAAGCAAAAATACCCTTTGGGCCCCTTAGAGGGTTTTTGCTTCAACAAATATACTCTTAGAGAGTTGTGAACAATCCCAACACTACCTTGATTTTTAAATCTTAAATAGGAACCATCAAAATGCAAAGACCACTTTGAGATTACTGTAAAATGAGAACAATTAAGTCCCAAGTAACATTGTATTCCAAAATGGAAAGTATGAATGGTTTTGGAGATTGTATCACTTTGGCCATTCTTTGTGCACCAAAGAGAAAAACTACCCATTGTTAATAATATATTTTGTTGTTAAGCATGATGTGAATGGACAACTATTATTGAGGCTGCATAGGTTGATTAGGTAGAAAGGGTGATCGAGGATGAAACAGTTCGGGGAAAGAGATCAATGACTAGGGCTTGAAATGCCAATTTATGAATGGATTCCCACAAAAAGACTCTTTGTTAGAGTAAGGAAGTTAAAGTGGCTATCTTTGATGATTTCCCAAGAAAAACTTGAAATATGCAACCTTACCCAAGAGGCAAGGAAGTTCCAATTTGTTAATAGGAATTGCAAGCCAGCATCCATTAGCCAAACCATGATCCCATGTGCAAACAAAACTATTGGTGGTCCCACTTTATGAGACTATCAATCTAATCCTTGTCATGACATCCAAGCATCATTTCATATCACTTTCTATATGGAAAAAAGAAACCATTGTGGGATTGAGGAAATTGACTTTTGTACAATGACAAAGAGGAAACTTGTCAATTGTATCATTTTGAAGAGTCACTAATGGTTTTTTAATTATAAAAAAGATATTGAGATCAAGTTATTATGGGATGAAAAATAAAAAGATACTCATGAAGAAAAGATTAAATGCAAAGAAAATTGAAGAAATCTTAGTAAGATAACTCTCAACTCAAGAGAGAAAAATGTCCCAAAAAAATTAGCAAAACATAGAGTGCTACAATTTTGTGATTATTGACCCAAATAAAAATTGAGATACCCAAAGATGCGCCTTAAAGCTAGCTTCACAATGGTCTAAACCATGCTAAAAACTGTTGCCGGATCAAAGAGTTATGCCCATTTTACGAACAAGGAATAAAACTATCCAAAAATGTTTTTTTCTATTTAATTTTCCCTACAACCCAAGGTCAATTCTCCTTCATATGTTAATGATTTGGAGCCATCTAAAGCTCATTTACCTCATCAAAGGATGGATAATACACACACAAAATGAATTTAAAAACCCATGTAAAGGCATACAAATCAATCGAAAAGAGGTTTTTTTTTTGTTCTTTTGACGATGTGAGAAAAGAGAGTTAAAGGAAAATTAGCATGACCATGATAGGGTTTCAATAGATAGAATCTCTTGATCAAATATGAATAAAATTGACCAAATAAGCAAAAAGAATAGGAAAAACAAAATAATGAGAATACTACCATGTTAGGAATTGGCCTTGAAGACTTCTATTTGATTCATGTCGGGTTCACCAATTTAGGGAGTGGATCCAAAATCCCTCTTGAGATGGGATTAGAACTCTCAACACCTTTCAATTACCCAAGCTCACTATGAAATCTATCTCTACTCATAAATAATAACCATTGCACCTTTCAATTATCCAAGCTTGCTATGAAAGCTCTCTCTACTCATAAATAAGAACCATTACACCTTTCAATTATCCAAGCTTGCTATGAAATCTCTTTCTGCTCATAAACAAGAACCATTACACCCTCACAACAACTAGAGAAGAGAGCCAAATTAGGCATAGCAAAAGATAAACGTTACTAGCGTAAAATATTCATTAAGAGTGGACATGTAAATACAAAAGGAATAATCCTCCTTATATAGAAAATTGAGGCATCATGAGCCCATCGGTACATGCCATGGCAGCCTATGCACATAAGGGAAACAAGGTGAATTGAAAGAAGCTAATCCATGCAAGTGGTAGATAGAAGTGGATTTGAGTGTGAATGGGACAACTCTCAAGTCAATAGCCACTCCACACCTCATTATTACAAGAAGACATTCCATAATATTAAAATAAGATTCGTTTCCAATCCCACTTTAATAGTCATATTGAGGGTGCATATTGAGGTTTTTTTTAGGGTGCATTAATTAGCTACAAAAATGCAGCTAATGAACATTGTGACTTTAATAATAAAGGCTTTAAAACTCATTACATTAAGACTTAAAGTTAAATTGCAAAACAAGTACAATAACAATAAACAAAGAATAAAAAAATTTAAAAACTATCAAACAGTTAATCAGGGAAAAAAAAGTCAATTACAACGAATATGAACTCAAGATTAGTTAATATATCGACAATTAAAAATATAAGAAAATTTAAAGAAGTACAATGTTGGAGAAATGCCGACTATATTGATGAGAAAATATACATGCCATAGTGCAAAGACACCATAGTAAAAGTAATGTACAAAAAGTAACCATCTTCCTTGTGAAAAGCAGAGTATTACAAACGGAGTCCAAAGCAAACTGTAGAAAACCAGACTATTCCAGTGTATGACATTTTTACTGACTAAAAAAAAACCTAACTAGAGAAAACATTCCTCTTCCTCTGTGTTATATGTTTTCTCACAAACAGAGAGATAAGATTGACTGTAATTTGGCTCTGCTTGGGAACTTCCATCATTATCATCTATAAATAATAGGGTTGTTCTGACTCCCAGGCCGCATGTCGGCATCTGTTCCATTATTCCTTAGATTTTCATCTTCATTACTGTCTGGATGTTGATACAGTGGATCAAAATATCTCCCTCTATCCCAGCGTTCTCTACAAAGAAAATCTCATCAATTTCGATGCATTGTGTTAGGTGAGGCAATTTCATTACCTTCCAAATCGCTGACCTCCTCCTGCTCATGCTGTTTCCTGTCTTTGGTATTATCCAGGACGTAGCAGGGTAGTAATTGCCTGTGTGCACCATTTTTAGAAGTGTGCTTTCAAAAGTGATGCACCTAGCTTGTTAGATACATAGTTGTCCATAAAAACATAGGCTCTCTCAAAAAGATATACAGGAGACAAACAAACTTTATTTTTAAGATCCGCATGCGTAAAGCTGTCTACCTCTAGTTATTTCTTCTGTCGATACATTGTGTGAGAAGAATTTGAAGTGTGCTTTGTGAAGATCTTTCATGATGCAATAACCGACGATGCCTTCGAATGTATGCATTCGAATCTGTCGTAGCCCTCTCTCTGCACATGACTATGGCTCCTTCTGGTTTACAAAACTCCCATCCTAGCTATCGTCTGATGGTTTTACCAATACTAATGTGAAGGAGCCATGATAGTTATCACCATTTGGAAATGGAGGTGATTCAGAGTACCTCCTTTTTCAAGGACAAACAAACCCTTCAGGCATTCCATCCTAACAAAATCTTCTAGTGGTTCCCAGGAGGGAACATTAATATCTCTATTCCCTATAGCAACTGTTACAGAGACTTCAAATAGTTTTTTTTTTCTGATAAAAATTTAGGGATTTTGTGAACATAAGGTTCAGACTCTGTATTCATATCATTGGGTAGAGGGCCAACAGAAGGTGGCAGTATTGGCTTTTTTCCTTTTTTTGGAGCTTTAGACGAACTTGCAACTGAAACAAGATGCAAATGTACTAATAAATCATCAAGTGACATGAAAAAAAGACATCAGTATAATACTTCATGGGCTACATTACATCCACACTTGAAGACCGAGCTTTCTACTTCAATGCACGCAGATTGCGAACAATGAAAGAGCCTTCTGGGGGCATCACAATTCTAGACGCTATGGGAATGCATTCAGCTCTTAGAAGAGTCGTCGATACAGAAGGTTGAGCCTCATGACACAACAAGGATGTACAAGATGGACTGGGTCCATGTGTCGACATAACATAGACGAAGAGAAAGGGCCTCGATCTATTTTCATTATATTACTAATGTCATCAAAGGGCTTTCTTTTGGGAGGCATCATAGTTATTACAGAACAGAAGCACTATAGAATTGAAGTAACTAAGAAATAATTATGCTCAAAGTTCTTAAATAAGCAATGCTATGTCTAGAATAAGAAACCCACAGCACAGTATGGGTTGAATGATTCGTACAGCATACCAGAAGAAGAAATCTAAACTTCCAAAAAAAGAAACATGGTGGAGACACAGCTACATGCACATGGCAAAGTTTCAAATATACGTGTCCCTTGCATGCACATGGCAAAGTTTCAAATATACGTGTCCCTTGCATGTGCATACAATCCAGAAGGCGGAATAAACAGTTAGCAGCAGTGAGAAATAGCATGTGTCATTTTGATGGTTGCATGTGCTATCTATCAATGCGAAATTAAAAAAAACAAATTAACACAAGTTACAACGTCTAGAAGCAATGCACGTACATGTTAAAAATAGTAGCAATGCACGTACATGTCAAAGTTACAATTTTTTTTGTATGAATTGTTGAGTTACATCCGACATGAAATCAAAAAAAGGAAACTAAATGATGAAGAAGAACCACGTGGACCAAATAAAATTCACAGGAACGTGAAGATCGGAGCCCATGATGCAAATAGAAACAGAGTGCATCCACAACCACGAACATACAGGTCGACGGCCCTGTCAAATTCACAAGGTCGGCGGCCCTGTCAAACATATTCACAAACACGAATGAAAGCAAAGACTGAAGAAAATTACAAAGACTGAAAAAAAATCATACACAATTGACGAGCATGGGGAGCAATAGCTCCCATACGTGATGACTGACAAAGACGAGCACCAGGGGAGCAACATCTCCCATACGCGATGACCAATGAAGAGAACTACACAGTTGACGATCATCCATACACAGTTGACGAGCATGGGGAGCATGAGCACCAGAGAAACCTCGTCAATCAGATGGAAGAGCAATGGGGAGCATCATCTCCCATACGCGATGACCAATGAAGACGACTACACAGTTGACGATCATCCATACACAGTTGACGAGCATGGGGAGCATGAGCACCAGAGAAACCTCGTCAATCAGATGGAAGAGCAATGGGGAGCATCATCTCCCATACGCGATGACCAATGAAGACGACTACATAGTTGATGATCATGGATGATCGACAAAGACGAGCACCAGAGCAACCTCGATCGGCGGATGGAAGAGCATGGGGAGCAGCATCTCCCATATACAATGACCAATGAAGATGACCACTAGAGAAAGGGGAGTAGTAGCTGAAGATGACTCGCACAACAATGTAGTAGAACGGGAACAGTGCAAAAAAAGATGACAACCAAACGGACAAGTGCATCGAAATTTGAATGAAATTAATGTAGACACGTGTTCAAACATGCAAGCACATGGTGAGCATGAACATTAGGCATAACAAGTAATCGCCAGCGTGCCAAAATTCCAAAAATAACAAGTACTTAATAAATAAATAGCCCCCCAAAAAATTGGGCAACAAGTAATCTCTAGCGTGCCGAAATTCCAAAAATAACAAGTACTTAATAAATGAATAGCTATTTTTTTTGGGTACAACTCACGGGTTTCTTAATACCCATATCATTGGCAATAGCATCAAACCCATAATTATTTCCATTAGAAAAAAAACTAAACTGTTTGAAGTCTCTGTAACAGTTGCTATAGGGAATAGAGATATTAATGTTCGCTCCTGGGAACCACTAGAAGAATTTGTTAGGATGGAATTCTTGAAGGGTTTGTTTGCCCTTGAAAAAGGAGGTACTCTGAATCACCTCCATTTCCAGATGGTGATAACTATCATGGCTCCTTTGCTCATTAGTATTGGTAAAACCATCAGATGATACCGAGGATGGGAGTTCTGTAAACCAGAAGGAGCCATAGTCATGTGCAGAGGGCTACGACAGATTCGAATGCATACATTCGAAGGCATCATCAATTATTGCATGAAAGATCTTCACAAAGAACACTTCAAATTCTTCTCACACAATGTATCAGCAGAAGAAATAACTAGAGGTAGACAGTTTTACGTACAGACACGTAGATCTTTAAAATAAAGTTTGTTTGTCTCCTGTAAATCTTTTTGAGAGAGCCTATGTTTTTATGGACAACTATGTATCTAACAAGCTAGGTGCATTACTTGAAAGCACACTTCTGAAAATGGTATGCATAGGCAAGTACTACCATACTACATCCCGGATAATACCAAAGATAGGAAACAGCATGAGCAGGAGGAGGTCAGTAGGCGATTTGGAAGGTAATGAAATTGCCTCACCTAACACAATGCATCGAAATTGATGAGATTTTCTTTGCAGATAATGCTAGGGGTAGAGGGAGATATTTTGATCCATTATATCAACATTTGAACAACGACGATGAAGATGAAAATCCAAGGAATAATAGAACAGATGTTGACATGCGGCCTGGGAGTCAGAACAACCCTATTATTATAGATGATAATTATGGAAGTTCCCAAGCAGAGCCAAATTATAGTCAATCTTATCTCTCTGTTTGTGAGAAAACATATAACTTTAAAAAAGCTATCATGGATGGTGATGAGTTTGTCCCACTATCACCTTCCGTCTGTAAATATGTTGGGCTTACAGAGGACGAGGGATGTTTTCTCTAGTTAGGTTTTTTTTAAGTATGTAAAAATGTTATACACTGGAACAGTGTGGTTTTCTACAGTTTGCTTTGGACTCCGTTTGTAATACTCTGCTTTTCACAAGGAAGATGGTTACTTTTTGTACATTGCTTTTACTATGGTGTCTTTGCACTATGGCATGTATATTTTCTCATCAATATAGTTGGCAACCGATTGGGGATCCGTGCAGAGGAGATGGGGCCTTTATATGAGGCTAACATGGCTTGTCCTAGGTATGTCAAAACCCATCACTCTAACATTGTACTTCTTTAAATTTTCATATATTTTTAATTATCGATATATTAACTAATCTTGAGTTCATATTCATTGTAATTGACCTTTTTTTCCCTGATTAATTGTTTGATAGTTTTTAAAATTTTTAATTCTTTTTTTATTGTTATTGTACTTGTTTTGCAATTTAACTTTAAGTCTTAATGTAATGAGGTTTGAAGCCTTTGTTATTAAAGTCACAATATTCATTAGCTGCATTTTTGCAGCTAATTAATGCACCCTAAAAAAAAACCTCAAAATGCACCCTTTAAAAAAACCTCAATATTCATTAGTTGCATTGTTACAAACAAACAAAATACTATCTTTGGACCCTTCTAGCTTGCATAAGGATTCCAAAAAGAGATGTCAAAAACTATCCCACAATCCTTATTGAGTGTGGAGTCTTTAGAAAGGACTCTTCACACACAAATAAATGCTAGAGCATCGAATGTGGAGTCTTTAGAAAAGGAATCTTTAAACACAAACTGGTGCTAGAGCACACTCGCTAGATCACACCCAGAGTAAGGCCTATCTTTTGAGATCACACACTTTGATGTTCCTACCATCTCCAAGCCAAAAGATGAAGTGTATAGAGATTATGTTTAGCAAGCACTTTCTGCACAATATGATGATGTCTGTATAGAGATTATGTAGCAAGCACTTTCTTCACACCCAACATGATGATATCTTCCATGTCACAAGTATTCATGCTTTTCTAGGGTTTAACCAATCACAATTTTGATTTTTAGCCTCTTCCATTGATTTTAGGGCAATAAAATCCTTCAAAAGTATTTTCTAGGGGTTTTGAGGCAGTTTGAGGGTTTATGTACCTTTTTAGTTTTTGAACTATCCATAAAGTCCGTATGTACAAGTTTGCACCCTATTCGTACTCTATACCAATCCATACAGATCCATATGGCCTTGCAATGGAAAGGGGGGAAGAGAGAGAGTCGCTTCCTTGACCTGTCTTGTAACATGCTAATTATGCAAAAGGGTGATTAGGAAAGATTAATACTAATCACATATGCAATCATGATGAGTAGAGAGAAGGAGAAGAGAGAGACTCTTTACAAAACCTACTCCTAATGTATACTATTGAATGAGTGAGTGATTGTAGATCGCAAATCTGACTCTTGAATGCTATGCATAAACTAAATGGTTATTGTCCTCCTTTGTGTGTTAGTGGATGATGTGGAGGTGTACTTGGCTGGATCTAAATGTTATGGCTACATGCCCTTGTTCTCGACTCTATAATCTCTATCTCTGAATGCTTACAAATGACACATGACTTTTTGTTTTATAGAGATCTTGATAGCAAGTCGTATTCATGTCAGTTTTGCCTTTTTTGACCTGCATAATAATGCCTAGAATATGATATTTAGCCTCCAAACTTTACCCAAATAGTGCTCTAACTAATGGTCCATGTCATGGGCACCTCCAAGCACCATTTAGGCTCTTAAAATTACTCCAAAATGCCCATATATAGCCTCTAACTTTGCCCTTTAGGCGGCTACAAGAAATTAATCATGTCTAGGTGTGAGATTCCCTCCTGTCAAACTTAGAGCACTAGGGCACACCATGCACCTTTTGATTTGGTCTTTGTGTAGGCTCACCTCCCAACCTTTTGGGTCAATGTTACCTCTATTAGAACCTTCATTGGAATTGCTAGCTCTTCTTCTAGCTTCTTTGTCAATGGATGCTCTTTCGACATGGGAGACCCTTATGTCCCTTGGAAAACTATTGTAGTACTATTCTCATCCTCTTCCATAATGGATTCACAGACATACTTGAATGGTTGGAATTACTGCCTCCTTGGAAATCTGCTATTCATTTGAGATGAAACTACTTGCGTTGACTCTTGTTTGGACTCTTCCACCACCAACATTATTAGGAGCTCCCAATGGTCTATGGTGAATTCTCCACTTTTGTGTCTACAATCTTTGTGGTGGTTGATGTTAACATCATGGTATGAGATGCATGATATTCCAACTATAACATTTTATAAGTACGAGATCAGTTTGAGAATGGTATACGGAAGTTAATGCACATAAATAAGAGGATTATACGAAAGGCATGGGATCACACTAAACTAGGAAAGAAAATAATTCAAGAATTTACACCAAACAATTCTGAGCAAATGCCTCATAGAAGCAGGATAATGACAGATCGTTCTAAGAAAACCCAACTAGTTATCCCAGATGTCTACAAGCAAGTGGACATTTTTAATGAGGTTAATACGACATTGAAGCGTCTCAATCATAAATAAGTGTTAACATTAACATTTGGTAGGATCTGGAATACAGAATTCAAGCATGTTAGCCTTGCCAAAACAAGTGAATTTCCACCTTGCCAAAACAAGTGAGTTTTCAAAATACACTATATACATTGGAATAGAGACTCAGTTGGGAGCCACAAAGCGCTATGATGAACGTAATAGATTGATGCGTCAAAAAAAATGTTACAACAACTTAGTACTATGCTTAGAGATTGACCTCGCAATTAAATCCTGATGAGTACTTGTATATAATATATGATAAGATGGACAAGAAGAAAACAACAATCCTAAGATTGAAGGTCCATTCCAAGGAGATCGATAAGTCAACACAATTGCCAATGTTACTAACAGGAATGATAACCCATAAATATGAACAAGAGCACTATGGACATTTTGTTTTTCGACTTATGTCCATCTAATCCAAATTTCACAATTAGCTTGCACATTGTTGAATGCTTTAAACTCTAGAAATGATCTTGATCAACATTACCCACATGATGGACACATGGATAGTTATTTAACTACATTTAATGATGTTGGGATAGCAACAGAAGTACTGAACACAAATCCTAGTTCAAAATTCAAGTTGTTGTCAAAGAATTTAATATTGCAATTGGAGAAGTATGCCTCAAAGAATAAGAATCAGTATTTGTTCACCTATCTGTCATTGTTGGTTGTCCAAAAGTATTTAAGACGGTCCAGTTAGAATTTTTAATGTTAGTCATATACATGAGGATATTGATGCAATGTTTACACATTGACAAACAGGTTGTCATCTATTGTGACAACCTTAGCAATATACAGTTGACAAGAAACCCGATTTTTCATGCCCAGACCAAACACACAGAGGTCCACTATTATTTAATTAGAGAGGGTCTTAACAAGAGACATTGATCTCATGTATGTTAACACAAAGGAGCAGCTAGCTGACATTTTCATGAAAGCCCTGGGAGCAGAGAAGTTTCGCAGATTCTGGACCATGCTTGGAGTTTTAGAGATGGAGTTGAGCTTGGGGGGGAGTGTTGAGATGTCAAGCTGAACACAAGGTGACCGTTTCCGTCACTGGCATGTTTTGATAGTTTGGTGACATG